>NW_026691594.1:1153126-1478602 GCF_020826845.1 Diceros bicornis minor
CAGAACTGAACGAGTAATGTGGACTTTTGTCGATGATTTAGTATTTAAAATGGTAGGATAGGGCCGGCCTCGTAGCTGAGCGGTTAAGTGCGCACAATCCGTTGCTGGCGGCCCGGGTTTGGATCCCAGGCGCGCACCGACACACCACTTCTCCGGCCATGCTGAGGCAGCTTCCCACATACAGCAACTAGAAGGATATACAGCTATGACATACAACGATCCACTAGGGCTTTGGGGGAAAAAATAAATTAATAAAAATTATAACATATAGGGCCGGCCCCGTGGCTTAGCGGTTAAGTGCACGCGTTCTGCTGCCGGCGGCCCAGGTTCGGATCCCGGGTGTGCACTGATGCACTGCTTCTCCGGCCTGGCCACGTCCCACATATGGCAACTAGAAGGTTGTGCAGCTATGACATACAACTATCTATTGGGGCTTTGGGGGGGAAAATTTATAAAAAAAAAAAATTTATAAAAAAAAAATTATAATAAAGAAAATAAAATGGTAGGATAAAGATGCAGAATTCTAAAGTGTTCATGGAAATGCTGAATGCACAATTCAGAAACAAGGAATAATCGACAAGGTAAAGCAACTCCAATAGATTTATAATCGCTTACATGTACATAGTAAAAGTTTTTGCTGAACAATTAAGTATTCATGTATTTGTTTTGATGAAAACATGAAACTTTATGTTGAATAAAAATGGGCCATTTTCCTGTATTAGTACATTACTACTCAGCATTTAGTCAATTTCTATAGTTAATGGAGTTATAAACATAATTACAAAGGCACGCATCCATCAGAAAATAACTATGAGTGAATCTGGAGATTGTAGGGTCAAAAATAATGTTTTCAATATTATGTATTAGAACATGTATATACATAACAAGGATGAGAGAAAACTCTGATTAAAGGAGATTAAAATGTAATCTAATCTTAAAAGAATAAAAAGAGTGTCAGTCCTGGGAGACTGGGGATAGGCAGTAAAATTTCACAGAATTCTGAGACTGGAAATGGGTCGTTCCCTACTTTCATTCTTTTATTGTCATTGCCAAGGAAATTTGGCCACCAAGAACAGAGACATGGAGGGGAAAGAGGACATGGAAGGATATTGCAGACATGGGAATGGTTCCATTTTCAGGACACCTTAGAGCAGCCAGGTGTCCATATCCTAGGTCATGTAACCACAAAGAATTTCCCCTGGCAGATGCCTTCTGTAGCTCTTCTCTCCAAATTTCCACTCATTCCTCCTGGTGAGATCATCCTAAATGAGAACATGTTGGCAGAAAGACAGAGCTGCCTGGAGAAAAGCCTATCTTGTAAATTAACACTGCTCTAGAGCTGGCTGGGCAGAGGACAGGAGCTACACGATGGATACCGACCCTTTTCAGTCCAGGGACTTTCCTTTATTGCCCTTTGGGGAATACACTGACTGTAAAACTGAGGTTCACCGAAGGCCAATGGGATCAGGTGTGAGACTAAGGTGTCAATAAAGCACTTGATGCAACATGTTTTCATGTGTATCAATATGTGCATAACTAGGGAGAAGGGCCTTAACCTCTTTATGATCCTTAAGGGAAATTTGACTCACACCGATTTAGGAATCATCGGCAGTAACGTGTCATGTAGAAGAAGGATCGTCAATCTAAATGAACTTATTCACACACTCAGTGTCCTAGTCAGTATGGGACGCTGTAACAAAAATATCATAGACGGGGTACTTTATTTATTTATATTTTTGCTGAGGAAGAGTCACCATGAGCTAACATCCGTGCCAGTCTTCCTCTTTTTTGTATATGGGTCACCCCCACAGCATGGCTGCTGATGAGTGGTATAGGTCTGTGTCCATGAACCGAACTCATGCTACCAAAGAGAAGCTCATTGAACTTAAACACTAGGCCATGGGGCAGGCCCCTAGACTGGGCATTTTTGGGTTTTGTGTGTGTGTGTGTGTGTGAGGAAGATCAGCCCTGAGCTAACATCTGATGCCAATCCTCCTCTTTTTTGCTGAGGAAGATTGGCCCTGGGCTAACATCTGTGCCCACCTTCCTCTACTTTTTATATGGGATGCTGCCACAGCATGGTTTGAGAAGCGGTGCATTGGTGCATGCCTGGGATCTGAACCTGTGAACCCTGGGGCCACTGAAGCGGAGCAGCCACATTTAGCCACTACACCAGCGGGCCCTGCCTAGACTGGGCACTCTTAACAACAAAAGTGCATTCCTCACAGTTCTGAAGACCGGCTTGTTCAAGATCTAGGTTCAAGCTGATTTGCTTTTGGTGAGAGCTCTCTTCCTGTTTTGCAGAAGGACAGCTTCTTGCTCTACCCTCATTTGGCAGAGAGAGCTCTGGCACTCCATCTCCTTGTAAGGTCACTAATTCCATCGTGGGAGCTTCACACTTATGGCCTCATCTAAGCTAATTAACACCCAAAGGCCCCAATTCCAAATACCCTCAGGTCGGGGATTAGGATTTTACCGTATGAAATTGGATTACATAGACATTCAGTCTATAGCATTCATGAAATCAACAATTAAATATTTATAGAAGTCATACAGCCCCAACTGAAGAATGTTCTGAAGATCATGTGGCAAATGATACAATGTCTTTCCTTTCATAGAGTCTTCTAGTGGAGGGAGTAAAAATTAACAACAGCCAAACAAAACTTGTGATATTTAAAAGCTAACATAGATCAATTATGACAGACTGTACTTACAATTGTCTTCTGGTAAGACAGGTCTGATTATCAGAGTCCAGATTAAGCAAATTCTCCCGGGTGAGCTCATGTGTGGCAATCTTACCTAAAAAGGCTCTTTCCCTTTTGAAATTTCCTTTCATCTAGTCCTGTTTGCTTCCACATCCCTTTGGTGTTTTCAAACACGCAGTATTTATTAAATCAATGTTTAATTGTTGCTCTGCCTTTACCACACATGACTAGAAGCAGAAGTTACTGGACTTGGCTGGAACCAAATTTCAGTTCATTTTTCCTCCTCATTCTGCTCACTCTCTTCTCTCACTGTTGAAATAGCAAATGCCTTAGAGGAGAAGCCACGTGGAGATGGTGCTCACAATCTTGTGCTTCCCTAGTCTCAGAGATTGTAGACCCTCAAGTCCTGTCTGCACAGGATGTTCTACAACCCTTCAAACAGCTGTTCTGTGTGCTTTGTCCAACTATTCTAGCTGCCCAAGAAAAGCTACTCAGTAAAAGTGGAACCTGAAGTAACTTTATCCTGAAATGTTTTAAATATTTTAAACCAATGAATATTTGTCATTTTTCAAGGAGTATTTCTATAATTTTATAAGAGACATTTAAATAGGAATTTTAACAGCAATAATGGCTGTTCTTTGGCCAGAATTCCATGTCATTCATTGTTTGGAATTATATCTAAGCTTTGATGCACTCTCTTCAGTGCTTTTTAAAATATCACTGTTCCTTACTTTTAAATATCTTGTGATGGGTTTGTATCAGTCACCTCCTTTGTACCATTTCAGATCCTCTTGTGTCCTCATACCCTTGAGTCATATGTCATTTAGCAACCAGCTTTACAGGTATCATATTTGCTTTATGCAAGTGTCTCCTGACTGCTCCCCACATGTTCTCTCTGTGCCCTCTGCCTCTCCCTCTCGCCCCGGGGTGTCCATGTTGATGCTGAGGTGTGAAAACCCCCTTGATCAAGCCCAGATGTGCACGGCCACGTCCCTTATTGTGTGGATGTCTGTGTGTTAAGCAATTCTGTATGGTCACAGGGTGCATGGCTATTACGGCTTCTATGTGAAGGTGTGTTTTGTTGACGTGTGTGTGTTTAGAGAGTTCAAGTCACTGTGGGCTCTGAGACAGTGAGTGGTCTGTATGTGTGTGTGTGTTTGTGTGTATGTTCTGAGTATCAGTGTGCATTATCATGTGTAGTTTACAGTCTAAATGCTGCTGGTCATTTGCAAATAGTGTGTATGTGTGTGTGGGTGTGTGTTGTCAGCATTTCCATGTGTTCAGAGGATGTCTGTCATTGTGGGAATGTGTAGAATAAGTATGTTGTTAGAGATCAGTGTGGGCACCAACATTGTTTGCCTGTTACTACTTCAACTCTCAACACCCCTGAAGAAACATTGAGTCCAGACATTCACAGGCCCCATCAGGCCCACAGAGATCTTACTCAGCTGTTTTCTTCCCATCACAGAAATATGAACAGGTAGCCAAGGACCACTTGATATTTGAGGAATTCCTCTAGCATGAAAGATGTAGCGAGAAACACATACACTGGAGTGAGGGACTAAAGAAACAGCAAGGAAATCCAGAGATCATAGTGAAACTTCAATTGCATATCTAGTAACATCTTCAAAACAATTAGACATGGGCTGGTCCCATGGCCTATTGGTTAAGTTTAGAAAACTCCACTTCAGTGGTCCAGGTGCAGTTCTTGGGCGTGGACCTACACCACTCACCAGTGGCCACGCTGTGGTGGCAACCGGCATACAAAATAGAGGAAGGTTGACACAGGTGTTAGCTCAGGGTGAATCTTCCTCAGCAAAAAGATTGGCAACAGATGTTAGCTCAGGGTGACTCCTCTTAAGCAAAGAGGACAAAAAAAAAAAATAAAACAACCAGTAAGTGTATATACATGTATTGATGTTACTGCACAATATTGGGGTTCTCTTGCCCAATGCACATTAAAAAAGCCAATTATTCTGGCATCAGCTTTTGGGAAATGAAGTGTAACTTTATTTTGTGAGATTGATCTGCAAGGAGACGGGGGCATGTGTCTGTCTCAGATCTGTCTCCCTGATCCAGGTCTTGGGGCACAATTTATGGGATGAAGGGCAGGGTGTTCTGACGTGTGGAGGTACATGATTGGAAGTAAGGAGAAGTGAGGTAATTGATGATCTTCGCAAGCAAAGTCAAGCTTTGCAGCTCTTCATCAGATGTGTGTTCACAAATTGGCAGTGTTACCATGATCGGAGAATGGAGTTTTTAGCTCCTTGATGTCATAAAGGTCACATATAAAGCATTTGTGAACTCCCAGTTGATGAGTTGGTGGTCCCAACTGGTCTGAACTGGAAGAGGGAGGGGTCTCAGTTCCTGAAAGAAAACTCTTAACTACTCTGTTCATAAGATGGGGTCAGTTGAACTGGTCCTGGAGGGCCCATGGTTACGTTTGTATATGCGTATCTAGGCATATGCGTGAGATTATCTGTATGTGTGTTAAATGTGGAGTATATACAAAGCCAGACTCTAGTTAAAGTGGTCAGGACAGATTTTAATCAGGCATATACCACTGCAATAGGGAAGTAGGAACAGGATGAACTGAACTCAATTTGATTTGTACAGATGTGACTGGGCATTTGAAAGGGAGAATGAGGGAGCAGGCAGAGGGGTGAGCAGGGGCTCAGTAGAGTCAGGGAGGGAAAAGTTACAGAATGTTGGTCAGTGCAGTGTGATCTGGCCAGTTGTGTCTGCTAGTTGGAAATAATCAAAGTTTCACTTCTCTCCTCTCACAGCATCTGGGAGACAGACACCCTGTCCTCATCTCAAGGAATGGCTCTCAGGACCTTGAGAAATGCACTCCTGAGTTATAGCAGACACACCTACAACTCTAAAGGACAGAGGAAAGATTCACAGTTCTAAGCACTTTTGGGTAAATGCTCTAAGAAAGGGATGTCAGGGGACAATGATCAAGTGTTGGCCAGAACAAATAGTCAATTCTTTTGGCTGCCTTGAGCTTTCTCAGGCAGGCACTTTAAGGGGACAGGGGTCATCCTAAGGATGTTGATTTGAGCTGTTAGAAACTGTGGAAGTGTTTAAGTCTTATAATATGTGTGGAGGTGTGAAACCATTTGTGCTGAGAGACTGTAGTTATTATAGGCCAAGTTATTATAGGCTCAAAGGAGACTGGCTTGAGTTTGGTCAAGTACAGGAAACTATATATATAAATAATACTCGTATATTTTTTCAATAATAAAAATCACTATATTGAATAATATATATTGAATTAAATAATATAAATATATATTTAATGAATATATATTGAATGTGTATATGTATATATTTGAATTAAATAATATAAAATATATATATATGATTTAAAGGAATATTCAGATATAATAACAGAAATTTCCAAAATTGGTAAAAGACTTCTACTCTAGATTCAGGCAGCTGTATACATCTCAAGCAATATTAAAAAAAAAAAATCTAGAGCCAGATCCATTCAGAGAAACCAAAGAGCACTAAATACAAAAGAAGATACTCAAAGCCCCTCAGAGGAACAGAACACTTACAGAGACTTACATTTAGACCTATGATACATTATTTAACAATGGAAGGCAAGAGAGGGTTGGATTAAATCTTCAAGGTACAGAGAGAAAATAACTTTCAGTGTATACCCAATCAAACCATATCTCAATAACTAGGGTGACTTAAAGACATTTTTATGCAAACATTTACTAAGGGTATTACCACGAACAAATGCTCATTAAGGAATTCCTAAAAAATGTACTTTAAAGGGGGTCAGCCACCTGGCGTAGTGGTTTAAGTTCAGCACACTCCGCTTCCAAGGCCTGGGTTCGTGGGTTTGGATCCCAGGAGGGGATCTGCACCATTCATCAGCCATGCTATGGTGATGACCCACGTACAAAATAGAGGAAGATTGGCATAGATCTTAGCCCAGGGCTAATCTTCCTCAAGGAAAAGACTTAAAAAGTAAAAAAGAATGTACTTTAAAAAGAAAGAAACTGGGCGGGCTCCGTGGCTAAGAAGTTAAGTGTGCGCGCTCGGTTACTGGTGGCCCGGGTTGAGATCCTGGGTGCGCACTGATGCACTGCTTCTCCGGCCATGCTGAGGCCGTGTCCCACATACAGCAACTATAAGACTGTGTTAACTATAACATACAACTATCTACTGGGGCTTTGGGGGTAAAAAAAAAAGGAGGAGGAGGGGCCGGCCCGGTGGCGCAAGCGGTTAAGTGCGCGCGCTCCACTGCGGTGGCCCGGGGTTCGCTGGTTCGGATCCCGAGTGCGCACCGACGCACTGCTTGGCAAGCCATGCTGTGGCGACGTCCCATATAAAGTGGAGGAAGATGGGCACAGATGTTAGCCCAGGGCCGTCTTCCTTCAGCAAAAAAAAGAGGAGGATTGGCGGATGTTAACACAGGGCTGATCTCCTCACAAAAAAAAAAAAAAAAAAAAGAGGAGGATTGGCAATAGATGTTAGCTCAGAGCCGGTCTTCCTCAGCAAAAAGAGGAGGATTAGCATGGATGTTAGCTCAGGGCAGATCTTCCCCACAAAAAAAAAAAAAGAAACAAACTGATAGAAGAAGAAATGGTAAGAGGTAAAAATGGATCTTGAGGATAAAAAAGGGTAAACGTCTGAATAAATCATTGAAAGCATGATTTTTCCAAACAATCATAATATTGACAATGTATAACTGATGGAGTTAAAAACTAATGACAAGGAAACTTCTGTTTTAGAGTAGACCAGGACAGGAAAGCACTCGCTGCAAAACTGGACAAAGCCAGATAAATTATAAATATATTTTTAGAGCATTGGAGAACTTCAGAATCAACCAACTAAAATTCCAGAAAGAATAAAAAGATTTTTATGTGAGCCCTGCAGGCGTTTTCTGATTCTGGGTGGTTGCCGAGGATCTGGCTTGCTCAGTCAGATCCTCGGCTAAGGAAAAGAGAAGTTAGCCAAACTTGTAGTGATTCTGCAGGACTGGTGTGGCAGATGAAACCTGAGAGCTTTCAGACACACAACTGCTCTTTCTCACAGCACCTGTGTTAAGTTTTGGTGCCACACAGAAATCTGGGGAACTAGGCCAAAAGCTTCCACAAAACAAAATGAAACCTCCAGAAGTGGTGGAAGTGGCCTAAGTCCAACATACCGTTAGTCTGATCTTCAGGGAATTTCCCATATTGTGAAGCAATATCAGGTAGGAGGCTGGAGAGCTGTGCTGAGATGTCTGAAGCATGTAGCTGAATTGTCTATGGGTTCCCAAACTTGAGGAGACAGAAATCTACCAGACTTAGAACCAGATGCCTGTGCAGGGGAGGGGAGCACAGCAAACAGGAACAGGGAAAGTGGAAGGGCTGGGTTTACTAAAAGTGAGACCCAGCCCCAACTCTGATCAAGGTCTGATTGGACTCAGGTGCTCCAACCTCACTCTGTTTCTCAATGAAGGAAAATAAAGTCATGTGAAACCTCTTGAGTTATGTTACACAGACCTTCCAAAGACACTGGTGAGAGGATGGAGAAGGCAAGCCACAGACTGGGAGAAGACCTTTGCAAATCACATATCTGACAGGACTATAAAGAACTCTCAAAACTCGGCAATAAGAAAATCCAAGTTTAAAATGGTCACAGATTTGGACACTTCACCAAAGAAGATACGCAGATGACAAATAAGCACATGAAAAGATGCTCAACGTCATTAATCGTGAGAAAGATGCACATAAAAACCACATTGAGATCCTGCTATGTACCTATTAGAATGACTAGAATTAAAGAGGTTGAGCATACCAAGTGTTAATGAGGATGGAAAGTAACTAGAACACTCCTACATTGCTGGTGGGAACACAAAATGGTTCAGCCTCTTTGGAAAACAGTTTTGTTTATTTACTTTTTTGTGAGGAAGATCAGCCCTGAGCTAACATCCATGCTAATCCTCCTCTTTTTGCTGAGGAAGACCAGCTCTGAGCTAACATCTATTGCCAATCCTCCTCCATTTTTTTCTCTCCAAAGCCCCAGTACATAGTTGTATGTCATAGTTGCACATTCTTCTAGTTGCTGTATGTGGGACCCGGCCTCAGCATGGCTGGAGAAGCGGTGCGTCAGTGTGCACCCTCAATCCGAACCCGGGTCGCCAACAGCGGAGCAGATGCACTTAACCACTAAGCCACGGGGCCAGCCCCTGGAAAAACAGTTTTAAAGTGGAGTTTGTTATGCTGCTGTAACAAATTAGCACAAATTTCATGGCTTAAAACAACTCAGATTTATAGTTTTACAGTTCTGTAGGTTAGCAGTCTGACATGGGTCTCCTTGGGCTAAAATCAAGGTATTGGCAGAACTAGGTTCTTTTGGGGGGACTATAAAGGTTAATCCATTTCCTAGCCCTTTCAAGCTTCTAGAGAACACCACATTCCTTAGCCTATGGCGCCCCTCCTCCACCCTCAAAACCAAGAACTCTGCATCTCTCTGGCCCTGCTTCCCTTGTTGCATCTTTTTTCTACTCTACTGTTTCTCTTTCCCTTTTAAGGGCCTTTGTGATGCGCTGGGCCCACCTGGATAATCCAGGGTAATCTCCCTATTTTAAAGGCAGTTGATCAGCAACCTTAATTCCAACTGCAAATTTAATTCACCTTTGCCAAGTAAACTAAAGTATTCCCAGGTTCAGGGATTAGGACATCTTTGTGGGCCATGACTTTGCTACCACAAAGAGTTTTTAAAATAAGGTTAAACATACACATACCATGTGACCCAGCAATTTCACTTCTAGGTGCTTACCCAAGAGAAGAAGACTAATGTTCACACAAAAACATGTTTGCAAAGATTTAGAGTAGTTTTTTTCAGTCAAAAAAGACAAAACCGAAAATAACTGAAACGTCCTTCAACTGGTGGGTGGATAAACTGTGGTAAATTCATACAATGGATACCACATTCAGCAATAAAACAGAAGGAACTGCTGATACAGTTATCAACATGGATGAACACTCAAATATACGTATTGCGCTAAATGAAAGAAACTACTCAAAATGCTGAATACTGTAGGATTCCATTTATATGATATTCTAGAAAAGACAAACCATAGGGGAAGACAACAGATCATTAGCCACCAGGGGTTAAGGGTGGGGGAAGAGTTGACTACAAAAGAGCAGCTCAAGGGAGTTCTGGGTGCTGGAACTGTTCTGTGTCTTGATTTTGGTAGTTGCATAGCTCTATGCATTTGTCAAAACTAACGAACAAAGAGAAAAACAAATACATCATTTCTCACCCATCAGATTGGCAAAAATGTAAAAATCTGACAATGCCCATCTGACAATTCCCAGGGCAAGGATGACTCAGACACTGTTGGCGGGATGGAAATTGTTAAAAAATTCAGAGGGTGATTTGGCTGCAACTCATCAAGTTGCAGATTCACATCAGCCTCTGGCCCAGCAATCCACTCACAGGCAGATGTCCATTCTAAGGAGTCCACGTGTGCTCGAGGAGAGACACATACAAGTATATTCATTAAACATGGTAGGGGAATGAATTAATTGTGGTTAGTAGTTATTTAAAAGAGAAAGGAAAAAATGCATATGGGAAAGAATCAATGCTGCTGGCTACATATATGATCTGGGAAGGTAACTCATTGGTTTGTCTACTTAATAGTACATAGCACAGACAGCACTGTACTAGGAATCTGAAGACAAGCATCTGAGCATTTAGTTCCAACTCTATCACTAAGTAGCAGTCAGACTATGGATGACTTAACTTGAGAAACCTCACTTTCCATTTCCTGGAAAATGAAGAGATTAGTCTCTACAACCACTAAAATTATTTCCAATTCCACAATTCTATGATTCAATAAGTCAACAATCAAAAATTATATTCCAATTTACCTATGTTGAGAAACTGTTTTTCCCAGACACCCTGAAATCAGAAACTATGAGGGAAATAGGACATCTTAAAATATTGATACATAAAATGGTCCAAATTTATTGGTACATCTATGACTAGCTGTTTATAATCAAGATTGTAACTCAGAAAGAGCATATAAACAGCGAAACCCACCATATTGACTTGGGTCACCCTCAGGTAACACATATGTCCTTTCCCATTTTAACATTCCAAAACAAATTCACCATACTAATGTGGGAGATCAAGATTTGGCCATCCTAAAATATATCTCTTTACCTTGATTGTTTTCTCTGAGGGACATTTGACCTCCCTCACTAACTGCCTAAAAAAATTTGACATGGTGGCTCCTTCCTGGAACAGATCTATCATGATGGCTATAAAGATAATGTAAGATAGAGGTTACAATAGAAAAGGCACCAGCAAACCCCTCTTATCAGAAGTTCTGTCTCTCTGGCCACATTCTCTAGATGGCCCTGCGAGGAGTTGCAGGACAATCATTTACCTTTATAAGGGAAATCTCCATTTATAAAGGTATCTCCCTCTGTTTTGGAAAGAAGGGGGGTTGGCCTCATTTCTAGAGGCTTATCAATGTAGAAGGAGAGGCCTTAAATCTGCATAATAACCTTACTCTTGTTTACTGTGCTTTAGTGGTAATCTCCTATAACTGACTCCCCCCACCCCCAACATCCTCCTTTGTCATTGGCTGAACATGGTATTTAAGACGATAATTTCTGCTAGCGTGTTAAAAAACGCAATGTCCCTGCTTTCTCCCATGTATACATGTTATTAAACTTGATATTATTTTCTCCTGCTAACCTGTCTTGCTAATTATTTGCCCAGCCATAAGAACCTTAAAGAAAAGGGCAGAGGGAGATTCTCCCTCTTCCCCCGACAGTTTTCGCGTAGTCGCCAGGAGCCACACTGGCTGGCAAGTTGCCTCCTCTGGCTGGAAGACCTGCCTTCTCCCTGGACTACTGCAGATGATGAGATACGGGAACGCCTGAAGAAAGCCGGCAAAAGGTGAGACTTCTTACCACGTCAGCCTCCCAGAATCTCTCTCTGCAGAGTCCGGTGGAGGGAAGTGGTGAGAATTTTTTCTCTTTCTAAATTTAGATTGGCAGGAGAAAATATTTGGGAAACTAGGTTCTTGTGCTTTCAGTGACTCTTGATTTAAATTTGGTACAGTACTCTTGGTTTTGATCTGATCCCTTTCCTGCCAGAGATAGTCTGTTTTTCTCTTTTGTCTGTGTCTTTTGTCATAAGAAGGAAATACCATAGAGTAGGACGCAGGCATAGGCCCTATAAGCCTGCTGTCCGGGCCAGCCTCACAGACTGGTGAGTTTGCGGGTCTCACCAGACTGGCATCTACAAACTTTGCTGTGGGTTAATATGCACATGAAGTGAAGGTCACTGCCAAGGGCATCTTGGAAGCCAAAAAGGCCCCAAATTTGGTGGGCATGGGTCGAGCAGTTAAGAGCCATTAGGGCGCTCGCCACTTTCAGAAGACTCCCGAGACAGGATAAGTTGGGTCACGGAATGGGGTAGATGACACAGGTCCCCCGCGAACTGCAAGAAAATGTCCATGCAACGACAAGGTACTCCGTAAAGCACACAGTCCCCAACCCCGTGGCACCTCCCCCCCAGGTATTATTCTGGCTCCAAGAGACCGAAGACTTGGCTAAAGCTGTCATTGTGCACATTAAGAACAAAACCGGATGAGGTTTTTCCTTCTGTCTTGTTCTGTGTCCTGAGAAAACTTGGCTTTGTGACCAGTGAGAATATTCTCCTTGGTCTCCACCATATGGAAGGTGCACTTACCGGGATGCCCCTTGGTGGCCAGTCGAGTAGACTGCGAACCGAACTCTCTCTTTGTCCATCTGTGCCAAGCTCTCAGGGGAGTTTGTCATAAAGGGCCCAGTCCATAAGGGCTTTTGTCGTCTTCACCTTCGTTGCTTGTTAGTGCTGGAAAAATCACATCCTAGTATCGCCTGCCCGGTGTCACAGATTAGCGGGTCTGTGACTGGAGGCGTCCCACACTATTGTGGGAGACCGGAGACACCGTTTTCACTACACCATCCTTACCGCCTGTGCAACGAAGGTCTTTACTTTCTCTGAACATCTTTGGGAGTGAATTCTGTGGATCATAGGGGCTACATCATCTGCGCCCTCACCAGGGACGCCTCTTGCGTCCATGATAAAAATTTATTCTAAGCGTGTAAATTTACCTCCGGGTCTTTCCTTAAAAAGGCTTATTGGATTGAGTCACTATTGGAATAAATATACAAATGAAGATCCTACTCGTCAATGGCCAGACGACAGATCCTTTAAATTGGAATAACTTCTAAATTGGAGGAAAAAAAAAGAAATGTTTTGAGAGCTCTCACATAATTATTTATTTGGTACCTAAGAAAAGGTGAAAAAAAAAAAGAAGGGAAAAATTTAACTAGCCTTAAGACCTTGACTCAGATTACAATTAAATTGAGAACATGTAAAAGTATAAGTGTTGATAAGATTATAAAGGTTAAAATGTTTGAGCTAATTTTATATAAAGAGGTTACATCAACTTTGCCTGTGTATGTTTTAAAATGTCTGACTGGGAATGCTTCCCTTGTCCAAAATTAGAAGACCAAGACCTATTGATAAAAATCTTAATGATAACTATGTTTAGAGGTATAAGAGGTGATGAAATTTACATGAACTTTTGTACAAAAAACTGATGTTATTTCTATTACAGAACTGGTTAACAAAAATAATAATTTAAATGACGGCTAATTTTATCTGAAGTCTTATAAAGTCTCGTAGGCAATCTAAAAAATTATTGGGAATAAGTAACTAAATAGTTGTAAAAAGGATGAAGGTTGGATAAACTTTAAGCAGTTATGTGTTATGGTGGTTACAACTTCCAAACTATTTTTGGTGACTTAAAACTTTAGAGTTTTGCTAAAATTTATGATAAAAATTCTCTGAGTATCATCATTTCCAAATAAGATAAGATATTAGACATTGATTGCTAAACTTATGTTTGTCCACTTTTGGCTTTTCATTACAAGAAAACTGAAAGGTGTTTTGGGTCTATTGGTAAACATGTGTTTTATTAAAAGATTATACTATAAAATAACATATTTTTAGAAGTTATAAAGTGTTTATAAATTTTCCAAGCCACAAGATACTAATGTAAAAAAAAGTTTATAATGGTTTACTTAGTTTTTACTTACAAATTAAGGTTTCTAAAGGTTAAAATTTCTAATAAATATATGTGATTGAAGCTACTAAAAAATTAAAAAAATATGTCTGTGTACAAAAAAAATAAGATGTATAAACGTACAAAAAATGGAAATGTTTTGTTTGGTTGATTAAGAAAAATAAATTTGTCCTCAAGTACTAAGAAGAAAAAAAAACACATGGGACAAATTCTGAATGTAAAAAGAAAGTTATAAAAGGTGTGGAAGAGAAATTGTGAAAAAGGAGTTTTTGCACGGTCAAGTTGGCTAACATTAAAATAAATTTAATTAAGTAAATGAGTTTTAATAGCAGAAGTAAGCTGGTACAAAATTAAAATTTGGTCTTCTGTCTCTTAAATAGATAATTTGCTTAAACTTGATAAAGAGGTTACAAAAGATTTTTCTTTACGTTTGGGTAAGTCTACCTAAAAGACAGAAAGAAAAAAAAAACTGTTAATTTCCTGTGTTCAAAAGACTGAGGTCTCTCTATTCAGGCTTTTCGGACTGTTAATGCTCTGTTTGCTTTGATTTTTTATATTTTTGACAAGCTCTCCAAAATTCATATCTTTAATAAAGTGTTTTTTTTCCTTTTTTTGTTTGGAAATTTTCAAAGGGCCCTAAAACTTCTCAAAAAAATTTGCTCTCTTCCTATAAGGAAGAAGACAAAAAAATTTGCCTCTACCTATAAAGAAAAAGATACTAAACTTATTAGGCTTATTCAGCATGTTAAATTACATGAAAAGCATTGTCAGACAAGTGATGATAAGCCTGCTTAGGTGGTATGATGTGGGTAAACGTTATTGATATAGGTGTTTCAAAATTGGATAACATTACTAAAATTCTAATCTGTCCTGGTTATCAGTCATAATTTTGGTTATTATTATTTTAAAGTGTTATATGTCACAAAATTAACCAAATTTCTCTGTCAATTGCCATTTTGAGGTCTTGTTGTTTGCAGACATTTCTTTGCTCTAATGCTTTTGCAAAATGTTTCAACTTCAAAAAAATTCATAAAAAAGACTGACATTTACACTGGAGTACAGGTTTCTGATAAACTTTCTGATCATAAAACTGAACTGGGTAAGAAATTACAGAAATCTGTTAGAGAGACTGATAACTTCATAAAGCTGCTAACAAAAAGATTGAGATCAAGAATAGATTACACAAGACTAAATAAACTGATAAAGATGATTATAATTTTTATGAGTTTTCATTTAAAATATTGTTAAATTTTTAATGTATTTTTTTTTCAGATTTAAAGAAAACTTTTTCTTTTCTCCAGAGCCAGCTATGACATAACAATTTAATAAATGATACTTTTATAAGCAAAATTAAAATATTTCTCTTTTTCTCTCTACCTGATCCCTCCAAAATTTAAAAACTCTTAGTGAGTAAATATTGTTTTTTCATGGCAATATAGTTATTTACATAAGTTCAATAAAAATCTGTTCTCCTTATAACAAGACACAATTAAAAATACTAGTTATATTACCAAGGCTGTGACTAAAACATCATATTTACGATATAACCATACAGCATTTGAAAAATAAAGATTAAACTTTATAAAATAAAGCCACATAAAAATATTGGCCTAGTTCCTTATGTTCCAAACAACACTTACCAAGATAAATAAAAAATGTCACTTATCTGACAAGTACAAAAAACCTCAAAATATTTTAGAAAAACCTCAAAAAAAAAATTCACCCAAATCTATAGGTATTACAGACAAAGTCTGATGACAAAATCGTTGGTTTGGCTTTCCTGGCCTAGAGAGGCCTTTAAAGTTAAATCTGAAATTCCTTATAAAAAGTTCCAACAAAGCAGATTTAAAAGAGCCTATGTGATCAATTGCTATTCTTACTATACTTATATAAATAATTGGGCCAACTCTACTAACTAGACTTATTTTACAAACTAGTTAGTTTTAATTTGACTATCTTTGATAAAAATGAGGGTGATTTTTTAAAAAAAATTATATTTCAATAGAAACTATAATATTGTCGGGGGAAGAGGGAGAATCTCCCTCGGCCCTTTTCCTTACGGTTCTAATGGCTGGCCAAATAATTAGAAAGACAGGTTAGCCGGAGAAAATAATACCAAGTTTAATAACATGTATACATGGGAGAAAGCAGGGACACTGCGTTTCTCAACACAATAGCAGAAATTCTCGTCTTAAATACCATGTTCAGCCAATGACAAAGGAGGATTTTGGGGGTAGGGGGAGTCAGTTACAGGAGATTACCACTAAAGCACAGTAAACAAGAGTAAGGTTATTATGCAGATTTAAGGCCTTAGCTTCCACATTGATAAGCCTCTAGAAATGAGGCCATCTCCCCCTCTTCCCAAAATAGAGAGGGAGATACCTTTACAAATGGAGATTTCCCTTATAAATGTAAATGATTGTCTGGCAACTCCTCGCAGGGCCATCCAGAGAATGTGGCCTGAGAGACAGAACTTCTGATAAGAGGGGCTTGTTGGTGCCTTTCCTATTGTAACCTCCAGCCTACATTATCTTTACAGCCATCATGATAGATCTGTTCCAGGAAGGAGCCACCATGTCAAATTCTTTAGGCAGTTAGTCCGGGAGGTCAAATGTCCCTAGAGAAAACAACCAAGGTAAAGAGATAGATTTCAGGGTGGCCAAATCTTGATATCTCATAGTCCCGCCTTTGAAACTACAAGTTTCACAGTCCTTTTGAAACTTAAAGTAGTTTCATAGTACAGAAGCTGAGTTGGTAGATTGTTTCATCTCACTGAACACATTTCTTAGTCCTGATAATAGATCAGTTCAATTAAGTTCATTTTGGAAGGTGGTGATGCAGGTGGGCTCTGAAGGTTACGCCTATATTATGGAAGCAAGCAATCAAGTATTTAATAGAAGTATTTCTATGTAAACAAAAGAAAAACAAGATTAATGGTTGGAATAAATTGTAAACCAGTTTCTGAGGTCAGGGGACAGCCAGTTAAGATGATTTTTAGATGTCAGCGTAAAGTATCTTTTGCAGTTAAAAATGTCTCTGATGGTGTAGTCAGGTCATCTCTTAAGTTTATATCAAGTCCATCAGCTTCAGTTTGTAAGGCTTCAGGAAAAAGGGCAGGTTCAGTTTTCAGTGATTTCAAATGAAAATGATGGAAAAAATCAAAAACGTTAGTTTGGACATCTGTAGCCAGATATTCCAGGAGACTGGAAGAAATCAGGATCCAGTCTAGTCAACAGATATAAAACAACAACCTCAAAAGACAATTAACAAAACTGGGATCTAATATCCGCAAATTTATAATGAAATAGTTTTTACTGAAATATAATTTTTCTCTCTAAAATAACCCTCATTTTCATTAAGATAGCCAAATTAAAACTAACTAGTTTGCAAAATAAGTTTAGTTCCAATAGAGTTGGCCCAATTATTTACATAAGTACAGCAAGAATAGCAGTTGATCACATAGGCTCTTTTAAATCCGCTTTGCTGGAACTTTTTATAAGGAATCTCAGATTGAACTTCAAAGGCCTCGAAGGGAGGAAAGCCAAGCAAAGGATTTTGTCATCAGACTTTGCCTGCAATACCTACAGATTTGAGTGAATTCCTCTCCTCCGAGGTTCCTCCAAAATATTTCGAGGTTCATTGTACCTGCCAGATAAATGACATTCTTTACTTATCCTGGTAAATGCTGCTTGGAACATAAGGTACCAGGCCAATACTTCCACGTGGCTTTATTCCATAAAGTCCAATCTTCATTCCTCAAAAGCTGTATGGTTATATCGCATTGCCATGAAAACAACAATACTCACTTACTAAGAGTTTCTAAATTCGAGGGATCAGGTAGAGAGGAAAAGATAAATATTCCAATTTTATTTACAAAAGTATCATTTACCAAATTGCTATAAATCATAGCTAGCTCAGGAGAAAAGAGAAAAAGTTTTCCTTAAATCTGAGAAAACGAAACATTAAAAATTCAGCAATACTTCAAATGAAAAATCATAAGAATTATAATTATCTTTATCAGTTCATTCAGTCCTGTGTAATCCATTATTGATCCCAATCTTTCTGTTAGCAGCTTCATGAAGTTATCAATCTTTCCATCAGATTTCTGTAATTTCTTACCCAGTTCAGTTTTATGATCAGAAAGTTTATCAGAAACCTGTACTCCAGTGTAAATGTCAGAGTCCTTTCCATGAATTTTTCTGAAGTTTAAACATTTCACAAAAGCATTAGAGCAAAGAAATAAGTCTGTAAACAACAAGACCTCAAAATGGCAATTGACAGAGAAATTTGGTTAATTTTGTGACATACAACACTTTAAAGTAACCAGAATTATGATTGATAACCAGGACAGATCAGAATTTCAGTAATGTTATACAATTTTAAAACACCTATGTCAATAACATTTGTCCACATAATACCACCTAAGCAGACTTATCATCATTTGTCTGACAATGCTTTCCATGTATTTTAACATACTGAATAAGCCTAATAAGTTTAGTATCTTCCTCCTTATAGGTAGAGAGCAAATTTCTTTGTCTTCCTCCTTATAGGAAGAGAGCAAATTTCTTTGAGAAGTTTCAGGGCCCTTTGAAAATTCTCAAAGAAAAACAGTAAAAAAAGACTTTATTTAAGATATGAATTTTGGGGAAGCTTGTCAAAAATATAAACAGTCAAAGCAAACAGAGCATTAACAGTCCAAAAAGCCTGAATTGAGAGCCGTCAGTCTTTTTAACACAGGAAATTAACAGTTTTTTTTTTCTTTCTGTCTTTTAGGTAGACTTACCCAAACGTAAAGAAAAATCTTTTGTAACCTCTTTATCAAGTTTAAGCAAATTATCCTTTCGAGAGACAAAAGACCAAATTTTAATTTTGTACCAGCTTACTTCTGATATTAAAACTCCTTTATTTAATTAAATTTATTTTAATGTTAGCCAACTTGACCATGCATATAACTTTTCTTCCAGAATTCCTCTTTCACAAACCTACAACTTTCTTTTACATTCAGAATTTGTCCCATGTCTTTCTTTTCCCTCCTAGTACTTGAGGACAAATTTATCTTTCTTAATCAATCAAACAAAATATTTCCATTTTTTGTACCTTCTTCATGCATCTTACTTTCCTTGTACAGACATATTTTTCTTAATTTTTTAGTAGCTTCAATCACATATATTAATTAGAAATTTTAACCTTTAGAAACCTTAATTTGTAAGTAAAAACTAAGTAAACCATTATAAACTTTCTTTTACATTAGTATCTTGTGGCTTGGAAAATTTATGAACACTTATTTCATCATTTCTGGAAAGATGTTACTTTATAGTACAATCTTTTAATAAAACACATGTTTACCAATAGACCCAAAACACCTTTTAGTTTTCCTGTGATGAAAAGCCAAAAGTAGACAAACGTAAGTTTAGCAATCAATGTCTAATATCTTATCTTATTTGGAAATGATGATGATCAGTGAATTTTTTTCATAAAATTTAGCAAAACTCTAAAGTTTTAAGTCACCAAAAACAGTTTGGAAGCTGTAACCACCATAACACATAATTATTGTTTAAAGTTCATCCAACATTCATCTTTTTCACAACTATTTAGTTACTTATTCCCAATAATTATTTAGATTGCCTGTAAGACTACATAAGACATTAGATAAAATTAGCCATCGTTTAAATTACTATTTTTGTTAACCAGTTATGTAATAGAAATAACATCAGTTTTTTTCTACAAAATTTCGTGTAAATTTCATCATCTCTTATACCTCTAAACATAGTTATCATTAAGATTTTTATCAATAGGTCTTGGTCTTCTAATTTTGGACAAGGGAAGAATTCTCAGTCAGAAATTTTAAAACCTCTTTATATAAAATTAGCTTAAACATTCCAACCTTTATAATCTTATCAACACTTACACTTTTACATGTTCTCAATTCAATTGTAACCTGAGTCAAGGTCTTAAGGCTAGTCATATTTTTCCCTACTTTTTTCTGGGCTTTTCTTAGGTATCAAATAAATAATTATGTGAGAGCTCTCAAAACATATTTTTTCCCCCAATTTAGAAGTTTTTCCAATTCAAAGGATCTGTCGTCTGGCCATTGAAGAGTAGGATCTTCATTTGTATATTTATTCCAATAGTGACTCTGAAGGATGTAAATTATGTTAAAAATTTAATATGTTAACACCTTAAGGGGCAGTTGGGGCGAGTCTTCTATGAATAGAGTCTATCGATCCCAACTGACTCTGTTCGCGGAAGACTCACCCTAAACTGTTCAGAGAAAATTGAGAACAAGGGAGTGCTACAGAGGGATAAGTTTGGGAGGGTCGGGGTGGAGGGGGCCCAGGTGGGGACATGTGTGTGCACCTTGATAGCTGTTTCGCGCCGTAGCAATTCGCGCCATAATATGTAACTGTCTGAATGTTTTGAATTAACCAATCATGTAAAACCGCGCCAACCTTTTCCCGCTTTATGCTCCCAAATCCTATAAAAGAACTTGCCCCCTAAGGCTCGGGGTCGACCCCTCTGTCTCCTGCGAGGGACACGAGTCGACCCGGAGCTCCGTTCAATAAACCTCTTGCGTTTGCATCAAGTTCGGTCTTCTGTGTCTGTGGGCCCGCGTCATCCCGAGACCTGGTGAGTTGGGATTTCCCTCCCCTTCCCCTTGGGAATCCAACATTTGGGGGCTCGTCCGGGATCCACGCGGTAACCCCAGACTCCGAAGACCCCTTGGAGGTAGGCCTGAGTGACTGAGTGTGTGAGTGTGTGCGGCGCCGCAAAGTATTGTTTTATTGTTTTGGTTTCAGTATCGGGCAGCCGCCGCTTCGGCCCGTGAGGACCGAGCGGCTGCAGTGGCAGACGTGCTGGGAACTGCAGGCTGCAACCCTGGGGGACGCCCCAAGGGACAAGGGGAGTCAGGAAAGCCTGACTACCCCCTTTCAGGTAGAAAAAGAAACGGCACTCTTTTTCCCAGGGAGGACACGAAAACCCCTCCCGTCTGAAACCGCCTTCGGTTGGCTTGTACAGACACCAACCGGGCAAAGTTGTTTTTGTCTTGCTGTGTTTTTGATGTTCATTGTTCTGTTTTTGTTCGTTACGTGGACCTCATTTGACGGGATGGGACAGACTATGACGACCCCCCTCTCTTTGACCTTAGACCACTGGACTGAAGTGAGAGCGAGAGCGCACGAATTGGCGGTAGAAATAAAAAAAGGGCGTTGGCAGACTTTTTGCACCTCTGAGTGGCCCTCCCTCAATGTGGGTTGGCCCCCTGAGGGGACGTTTAATCTAACTGTTATCCTCGCGGTGAGGGCTATTGTTTTCCAGGAGAGACCGGGGTCCCATCCTGACCAACGACCATATATTACAGTGTGGCAGGATCTGGTGCAGAACCCACTCCCGTGGGTTAAGCCATGGGTAAAAGCAGAAAAACTAAGCCCCCGAGTCCTGGCGCTGCAGGATGCGGAGACACGGCAAAAATCGAAATCAACTCGAACAGCAGAGTCGGAGACCCCTTCGGCCGCCCCCCCGGGGTCTACCCTGAGATTGAGCCTCCTCCCGAATGGCCCCCTTTCTCGCCTCCTCCTTACCCCTCCCCCGCTCCAGGATCGCAATCAGGACGGAGGGCGACTGGCTCGGGTCCCTCCGCTGGAACCCGAAGCCGCCGCGGAGCCACTCCGGACGGGCCTCATACCACGGTGGCGCTCCCGCTAAGAGAGTATGGAGCTCCTGCGGGGCCCAACCAGCTGTCACCCCTCCAGTACTGGCCTTTCTCTTCCTCAGACCTGTATAACTGGAAAAATAACCATCCCCCCTTTTCAGAAAACCCCGCCGGATTAACTGCCCTGATAGAGTCCCTAATGTTTTCCCATCAGCCCACTTGGGATGATTGTCAACAGCTCTTACAGGCACTCTTTACCACGGAGGAGAGAGAAAGAATCACACAGGAAGCAAGAAAGAATATCCGAGGCACCAACGGGCAGCCGGCAACGATAGCGGAAGCGGAAGAAGGGTTTCCGCACAACCGGCCCAATTGGGACTATAACACGGCTGAAGGTAGGGAGGCGCTGTCCGTTTATCGCCGGGCTCTAGTGGCGGGTCTCCGAGGGGCCGCAAGGCGGCCCACCAATTTGGCTAAGGTAAGAGAGATCCAGCAGGGGCCCACTGAACCTCCCTCCGTTTTCCTAGAACGATTGATGGAGGCTTACCGCAGGTATACGCCCTTCGACCCATCCTCGGAAGGGCAAAAGGCTTCTGTCATTATGGCCTTTATTGGACAGTCTGCCCCAGATATAAAAAGGAGATTACAAAGGCTAGAAGGGCTGCAGGACTACGACTTGCGGGACGTGGTAAAGGAGGCTGAAAAGGTGTATCATAAAAGAGAGAGTGAGGAGGAAAAGCGAGAGAGAGAGAGAAGGGAGGCTGAAGAGAGGGAAGATAAGAGAGATAGGAGACAAGAGAAGAAACTGACCAAAATACTGGCCGCAGTGATAAAGGCGACAGGGCCAGATCATAGGCAGTCAGGGAACCTGGGCAACGCCCCACGACCAGGCTCGCGCAGACGACAGCCCTAAGACAAGGACCAATGTGCCTATTGTAAGGAGAGAGGACACTGGGCAAGGGAATGCCTGGTTCCTTGCCGGTCTCCTTGGAACACCCCTCTCCTGCCTGTAAAAAAGCCTGGAACTGCTGATTATAGGCCGGTCCAGGATTTGAGGGAAGTGAACAAGAGAGTGCAGGACTTACACCCTACTGTGCCAAACCCATATAACCTACTCAGCTCCCTCCCCCCATCACGGAAATGGTATACTGTCCTGGACCTGAAAGATGCATTCTTCTGTCTGCGGCTGCACCCAAAGAGCCAATTACTTTTTGCTTTCGAGTGGCGCGACCCTGATATGGGGATCGCTGGACAACTGACTTGGACAAGACTGCCTCAAGGGTTTAAAAACTCCCCCACCCTGTTCGATGAGGCCCTCCACAGGGATTTGACTGACAATAGGGTTAAAAACCCTCAAGTGACTCTTTTACAGTATGTAGATGATCTACTGTTGGCGGCGGAAACCCCGGGAGACTGTGAGGAAGGAACCAAGCGCCTCCTGGCCGAGTTGGGTGAGTTGGGGTACCGGGCGTCAAAGAAGAAGGCACAATTGTGCCAGGAGAAAGTAGTCTACTTAGGCTACACACTAAAAGACGGCCAAAGGTGGTTAACCGACGCCCGGAAAAAGACTGTGACTCAGATCCCGGCCCCAACCTCCGCTCGCCAGGTAAGGGAATTCCTGGGGACAGCCGGCTTCTGCCGATTGTGGATCCCAGGGTTTGCTACCCTGGCTGCTCCACTGTACCCATTGACTAAGGAAAGTGGGAACTTTGTCTGGACTCTAGAGCACCAGAAGGCTTTTGAGACTCTAAAACGGGCATTATTAGAGGCACCCGCGTTGGCCCTACCAGATTTGACCAAGCCCTTCACCTTGTATGTAGATGAAAGAAAGGGAATCGCCCGGGGAGTCCTAACTCAAGCCCTTGGGCCCTGGAAGCGCCCAGTCGCATATCTATCAAAAAACTGGATCCGGTAGCCAGTGGATGGCCCTCCTGCTTAAGGGCAATCGCCGCCACTGCCCAGCTGGTAAAAGATGCAGATAAGTTAACTCTGGGCCAACAGATAACCGTAGTAGCCCCCCATGCCTTAGAAAGCATTATCAGACAGCCTCCAGATCGATGGATGACTAACGCCCGGATGACTCACTACCAAAGTCTGCTCCTAACTGAAGAGAATTACCTTCGCCCCACCGGCCATCTTAAACCCGGCCACACTACTGCCCGAAGCAGATGACCCGACCCGATCTGCCAGATGAGCCATGGGCTGGAGCCCCTAATTGGTACACCGGCAGCAGCAGCTTCATGGCAGAAGGTAAGAGGATGGCTGGGGCGGCTGTGGTAGACGGGAAAAAGACTCTGTGGGCAAGCCGCTTGCCGGAAGGGACTTCTGCACAAAAGGCTGAGCTTATCGCCCTGACACAGGCGTTAAGGTTAGCTGAAAATAAGACTGTGGCCCAGGTCATCAGAAAGGCACCGACCCCATAGCTCAAGGGAACCGCCTAGCCAAGCGGGCGGCACTAGGACCTATGGTCCTGACTCTCCAGGGAGCTAAGGTCAGCAAAGCTGCCTCCGGTGGGGAACTAACTAAAGAAGAGAATGTCCTTTCCGTTGCAGAAGGGCGAGAATATCTATCACATCTACACCGGCTAACCCACTTGAGCCCTCAGAAACTAATTAAAATTATTGAGGCCTCCCCGTACCAGGTACCAGATTTGAGAAAGGCGGCTGAGGAAATTTATAAGGATTGTAGAGCTTGCGCTCTCACAAATGCTGCAGTTACCAAATACCGCACTGGACATAGACTCCGGGGAGATAGGCCTGAAACCTTTTGGGAGATAGACTTTACTGAAATCAAACCGGCCCGGTATGGAAATAAATATCTTCTAGTATTTGTAGATACCTTCTCGGGATGGGTAGAGGCTTTCCCCACCCGAAAAGAGACTGCCTCTGTAGTAGCCAAGAAGATATTGGAAGAAATCCTCCCGAGATTCGGGATCCCAAAGGTAATTGGATCTGACAACGGTCCTGCATTCGTTGCCCAGGTAAGTCAGGGACTGGCCAGTCAACTGGGGGTCAATTGGAAATTACATTGTGCTTATAGACCCCAGAGTTCAGGCCAGGTAGAGAGGATGAATAGAACAATTAAAGAGACCCTAACTAAATTGTCTATGGAGACCGGCGGTAGTGACTGGACAGCCCTCCTGCCCTTTGCCCTGTTCCGCGTCCGGAACACCCCACAGGGACCCTTAAAACTTACACCCTTTGAGATCCTCTATGGAACCCCTCCCCCTTTGGCACAAATAGGGATACATGACCCTGACATTGTACCTTCTATACCTTTGTCAGCCCGCTTGAAAGCACTCGAGGCTGTCAGGCGCGACATCTGGAACCAGCTAAAAGAGGCTTACCAGCCTGGTGATCTGCTCATACCGCACCAGTTCCAGGTTGGGGACTCTGTCCTTGTGAGACGACATCGGACGGGGTCGCTAGAACCACGTTGGAAGGGGCCCTACGTGGTGCTCCTCACTACACCCACAGCAGTCAAGGTGGACGGTATAACTTCCTGGGTTCACGCTACACACGTAAAGAAGGCACCCCAGAATGCAGCAGATCTCTGGAAGGTGGAAAAGACTGATAACCCTCTTAAGCTGCGTTTGCGTCATGGGAACGGCAAGCAGGTCGTCCAATCCTAATCCCCACGCTCCTCAACTGCTCACGTGGCAAGTCGTCTCCCAGGTAGGAGATATAACCTGGTCAATCCAAAAAACTGCTTCCCCTTGGACATGGTGGCCGGACTTACACCCTGACCTTTGTAAACTGGCTATAGGAACCCCCGACTGGGATTTCATGGGTCGACGAGGGGGGGCAAAACAAGCCGGAGGATGCCACTCCCCCCATCGCAAGGGTAAACTAAAGGCATACCCCTATTTTTGCGTGCTTGTGCAGTTAGTGCCTAGAATTTACTATCATACTGCCAATAGTTTCGAAGATGAGTTTGATCAGAAATCTATACTAAGGAAAAGAGAACCAGTATCCCTCACCCTAGCTGTGCTCCTGGGACTGGGAGTTGCCGCGGGTGTAGGAACCGGCACTGCAGCCTTAGTTGCAGGGGAGAGAGGATTAACTGCCCTGAGAAATGCTATAGATGAAGACCTCAGGACTTTAGAGCAGTCTATATCTAAGCTAGAAGAGTCCCTCACCTCCCTGTCTGAAGTAGTGCTGCAGAATAGAAGGGGATTAGATCTGTTGTTTTTAAGGGAGGGAGGGCTTTGTGCAGCTCTTAAAGAAGACTGCTGTTTCTATGCAGATCACACAGTGGTAGTCCGAGACTCAATGCAAAAATTAAAGAAAAGATTAGACATGAGGCAGCAAAGTAGGGAGGCGCAACAAAGCTGGTTTGAATCCTGGTTCACTAAGTCCCCCTGGATGACGACCTTACTATCCTCCCTAGCAGGACCCTTGCTGATTCTTTGTCTACTTTTGGTTTTCGGACCGTGTGTTTTCAATAGAATTACTGCTTTCATAAGAAAAAGAGTCAATGCAGTGCATGCTATGATGCTCCAACGCCATTACCAAGCTCTCCCACGCCATGAGCCACTAAGAGTAGACACCGAAAACTAAGTTCTAAGATTAGAACTAGGGACAAAAGAAGAAGTGGGGAATGAAGGATGTAAATTATGTTAAAAATTTAATATGTTAACACCTTAAGGGGCAGTTGGGGCGAGTCTTCTATGAATAGAGTCTATCGATCCCAACTGACTCTGTTCGCGGAAGACTCACCCTAAACTGTTCAGAGAAAATTGAGAACAAGGGAGTGCTACAGAGGGATAAGTTTGGGAGGGTCGGGGTGGAGGGGGCCCAGGTGGGGACATGTGTGTGCACCTTGATAGCTGTTTCGCGCCGTAGCAATTCGCGCCATAAAATGTAACTGTCTGAATGTTTTGAATTAACCAATCATGTAAAACCGCGCCAACCTTTTCCCGCTTTATGCTCCCAAATCCTATAAAAGAACTTGCCCCCTAAGGCTCGGGGTCGACCCCTCTGTCTCCTGCGAGGGACACGAGTCGACCCGGAGCTCCGTTCAATAAACCTCTTGCGTTTGCATCAAGTTCGGTCTTCTGTGTCTGTGGGCCCGCGTCATCCCGAGACCTGGTGAGTTGGGATTTCCCTCCCCTTCCCCTTGGGAATCCAACAACTCGATCCAATAAGCCTTTTTAAGGAAAGACCCGGAGGTAACTTTCCACACTTAGAATAAATCTTTACCATGGACGCAAGAGGCGTCCGTGGTGAGGGCGCAGATGATGTAGCCCCTATGATCCACAGAATTCACTCCCAAAGATACTCAGAGAAAGTAAAGACCTTCGTTGCACAGGCGGTAAGGATGGTGTAGTGAAAACGGTGTCTCCGGTCTCCACAATAGTGTGGGACGCCTCCAGTCACAGACCCGCTAATCTGTGACACCAGGCAGGCGATACTGGAATGGGATTTTTCCAGCACTAACAAGCAACAAAGGTGAAGATGACAAAAGCCCTTATGGACTGGGCCCTTTATGACAAACTCCCCTGAGAGCTTGGCACAGCCGGACAAAAACAGCTCGGAACCCCAGTCTACTAGACTGGCCACCAAGGTGCACTCCGGTAAATGCACCTTCCGTATGGTGGAGACCAAGGAGAATAGTCTCACTGGTCACAAAGCCAAGTTTTCTCAGGACACAGAACAAGACAGAAGGAAAAACCTCATCCGTTTTTTTTTCCTTATGTGCACAATGACGGCTTTAGCCACGCCGTAGGTCTCTTGGAGCCAGAATAATACCTAGCGGGGGAGGTGCCGAGAGGTTGGGGACTGTGTGCTTTACAGAGTACCTCGTCGTTGCATGGACATTTTCTTGCAGTTGGTGGGGGACCTGGGTCATCTACCCTGTTCCGTGACCCAATTTATCCTGTCACGGGAGTCTTCTGAAAGTGGCGAGCGCCCTATTGGCTCTTAACTTCTCGACCCGTGCCCACCAAATTTGTGGCCTTTTTGGCTTCCAAGATGCCCTTAGCCATGACCTTCACTTCATGTGCATATTAACCCACAGCAAAGTTTGTCTAAATAGACGCCAGTCTGGTGAGACCCGCAAACTCACCAGTCTGTGGGGCCGGCCCGGACAATAGGCTTATAGGGCCTATGCCTGCGTCCTACCCTATGGTATTTCCTTCTTATGACAAAAGACACAGACAAAAGAGAAAAACAGACTATCTCTGGGAGGAAAAGGGATCAAGATCAAAACCAAGAGTACTCTACCAAATTTAAACCAAGAGTAACTCAAAGCACAAGAAACTAGTTTCGCAAATATTTTCTCCTGCCAACCTAAATTTAGAAAGAGAAAAAATTCTCACCATTTACTTCCGCAGATAGAGATTCTGGGAGGCTGACGTGTTAAGAGGTCTTACCTTTTGCCGGCTTTCGTCAGGCGTTCCCGTATCTCACCATCTGCAGTAATCCAGGGAGAAGGCAGGTCTTCCAGCCAGAGAAGGCAACTTGCCAACCAGTGTGGCTCCTGGCAACTACGCCAAAACTGTCGGGGAAGAGAGGGAATCTCCCTCTGCCCTTTTCCTTAAGGTTCTTATGGCTGGCCAAATAATCAACAAGACAGGTTAGCCGGAGAAAATAATACCAAGTTTAATAACATGTATACATGGGAGAAAGCAGGGACACTGCGTTTCTCAACACAATAGCAGAAATTCTCGTCTTAAATACCACGTTCAACCAATGACAAAGGAGGATGTTGGGGGTGGGGGGAGTCAGTTATAGGAGATTACCACTAAAGCACAGTAAACAAGAGTAAGGTTATTATGCAGATTTAAGGCCTCAGCTTCCACATTGATAAGCCTCTAGAAATGAGGCCATCTCCCCCTCTTCCCAAAATAGAGAGGGAGATACCTTTACAAATGGAGATTTCCCTTATAAATGTAAATGATTGTCTGGCAACTCCTGGCAGGGCCATCTAGAGAATGTGGCCAGAGAGACAGAACATCTGATAAGAGGGGCTTGTTGGTGCCTTTCCTATTGTAACCTCCAGCCTACATTATCTTTACAGCCATCATGATAGATCTGTTCCAGGAAGGAGCTACCATGTCAAATTTTTTAGGCAGTTAGTGGGGGAGGTCAAATGTCCCTAGAGAAAACAACCAAGGTAAAGAGATAGATTTCAGAGTGGCCAAATCTTGATCTCCCACAATATACATTTACACATATTAGATCCTAGTTTTGTTAACTGTCTTTTAAGGTTTTTGTTTTATATCTATTGACTAGACTAGATCCTGATTTCTTCTAGTCTCCTAAAATATCTGGTTACAGATGTCCAAACTAACGTTTTTGATTTTTTCCATCATTTTCATTTAAAATCACTAAAAACTAAACCTGTCCTTTTTCCTAAAGCCGTCCAAACTAAAGCTGATAAACTTGATATAAACTTAAGAAATGACCTAACGACACCATCAGAGACATTTTAAACTACAAAAGATACTTTGACGCTGACATCTAAAAATCATCTTACTTGACTGTCCTCTGACCTCAAAAACTGGTTTACAATTTACTCCAACCATTAACCTTGTTTTTCTTTTGTTTACATAAAAATACTTCTATTAAATACTTGATTGCTTGCTTCCATAATATAGGCTTCCATAATTGAGAGCCCACCTACATCACCACCTTCTAAAATAAACTTAATTAAACTGATCTATTATCAAGACTAAAAAATGTGTTCGGTGAGATAAAACAATCTACCAACTCAGCTTCTAGACTATAAAACTTCTTTAAGTTTCAAAAAGACTGTGAAACATTTAGTTTCAAAGGCGGGACTGTGGGAGATCAAGATTTGGCCATCCTAAAATATATCTCTTTACCTTGATTGTTTTCTCTGAGGGACTTTTGACCTCCCTCACTAACTGCCTAAAGAATTTAACATGGTGGCTCCTTCCTGGAACAGATCTACCATGATGGCTGTAAAGATAATGTAAGATAGAGGTTACAATAAAAAAGGCACCAACAAGCCCCTCTTATCAGAAGTTCTGTCTCTCTGACCACATTCTCTAGATGGCCCTGCCAGGAGTTGCCAGACAATCATTTACATTTATAAGGAAAATCTCCATTTATAAAGGTATATACCTCTTTGTTTTAGAAAGAGGGGGGGATGGCCTCATTTCTAGAGGCTTATCAATGTAGAAGGTGAGGCCTTAAATCTACATAATAACCTTATTCTTGTTTACTGTGCTTTAGTGGTAATCTCCTATAACTTACTCCCCCCACCCCTAACATCCTCCTTTGTCATTGGCTGAACATGGTATTTAAGACGAAAATTTCTGCTATTTTGTTAAAAAACGCAGTGTCCCTGCTTTCTCCCATGTATACATGTTATTAAACTTGATATTATTTTCTCCTGCTAACCTGTCTTGTTAATTATTTGCCCATCCATAAGAACCTTAAAAAAAAAGGGCCGAGGGAGATTCTCCCTCTTCCCCCGACACTAATGAGTCCATCTTGTCAAGTTCAGGTCTATCTAGCCAAAAGTCATTCATGTATATGGTAAGATTTGCTTTATTTTTTTAACAAAGATAAAATGATGAATGGCTTTTTATATTTTTGCTTGTTTCATCTATAAAGATCTTACATTACAATTTAATAGCTTCAGCCTGCTACAATAATTTAAACAGCCTTTTGAAGCTTATAATATGCCACGTCCAACAGGATGTAGTAAAAAAATCAGTAGTTCACAATCCGAAAAAGCTCATTTATATTCATTACCAACAATACTTACACTTCAAAGACACTAATAACCAACATATCATTTGTTTCTACTGCAGAATTTAATAGGTTGTTAAATTCTTTATCATCCAAAAGCATAATTAGGATGCTATCATTAAAATGTATTTTTTTAATCAGAAATATTAAAACTAATGATTAAACTAAATGATTAACTAAATATTAAAACTAATGGCAATTAACGACCTGTTTTCTTTCCCTATGGTTTATCTTTTCTAGAATATCATATAAATGAAATCCTACCGTCTTTGGACTTTTGACTTTTCACCCTATCAGTCAAATCAAAATTTGAAAATTCCTGTTCTATGAGCTTTCCAAATCTAAATTCTTAAAATTGTAAATGAATATGGAGACAAAACACACACTACATACTACTTCTAAAAACCTCCTCCTTATCCGATTTTAATTCTATCACCAACTGCCAAGAAAAATCTTTCCACTGATACCAAAATTCCCTACACAGTATGTCAATCATCAATTGATCAGTCATCAGTCTATGTTAACAGAATGTGAGTTATTATTAGGAAGCTATATAATTTGCACCAAAGATTGTTTAAAGCTCCTTTCATTAAATGCAGTTTACAATAATTCACAGGCTTCAAAGTTCGCCTTGCAAATATACAGTCAATTATCAGAAACTATTAATGGGATTAGGCTTTTCTATAAAAGTGGTCCCAAGGAAGTAGGAATATTTATTTGTTTAAAGAACGCAATGAGGAGCCCAATAGCCTGAACAGAGTCAGACAGAGGAGCGCTGACCACAGGTCATCTTATGAAGGGCCGTGTTCACCGGGAGATATCCCGACCTGGCCTAGACGGAGTCCTGGGTGGCATGAACTCAAGGGCTCGTGCAGAGGGCAGGCGACTCCCTGCCGCCCCCTGCACCTCCGCTGGGTGGGCAGGAGGCCCCGCTGTGGTGGGGCCCCGCCAAGACAGAGGGACCGGCCTGCCAGGCAGCACTCCTCTGCTCCTCCAAGGGACAAAGTTGGGCTCCCCCGCCTGGAGCAGCCCACCAACAGCCCCGGTCCCCGCCCCTGACACTGCGCTCCCGCCATCTGCAGCGGAGATCTCCACGCCAAGCCCGCTGCCCACTGCCTACCTCGGCGCCGCTCCTGCCCAGCGCTCCTCCACACTACAGAAAGGAGAGCTCCCCAGTGCTGAAAATCCTGGAGGAAGGATCCAGAAATCGCCAATCCCCCGACACAAACCTCCGAGGCACCCACGTCCACACCAGGGACCCCGCCTCCAGTGCACACGCTCCGGGGCTCTCCAGCTCGCTGGCCCCTCTGCTGCTTTGAGCTCCCGTCCTGCGCATGCTCGGGCGTCTCCGAGGATACAATGGGAACCGCTGGGGTGGGCGCGGGAGGGGTTGGGGACTGAGGTGTTCCTGAGAGGGAGAGCGGGAGCGGGCTGCCCCTCTGCAGCTCTTGACTCTGCTCTCCCTGGATGACCGTCAGCTCCTGGAGAAGATCTGCCTTCCCTTGAGGCGGCTCCTCCTGTCCTGAGAAGTGCATCACATGAACTAACATTTGTTTCAAAAAGAACGATGACATCCTTAACACCTGATGTGTCGTGTCCCCAGAAGAATTCTCTGCTTCCCCAGAAAACTAGACAGCCAGCAGCTGGGACCGTGTTCTGACCCAGGAAGGAAGGATGCTGAGGCCACAGCTGTCTCCATTCTGCCGGCTCCTTCCCCTGATTTGTGGCCCTGATGGGGTTATACCGTTGGGGACTCGCGCAGGTGACAACGTTCAAGTGTTTGCCCATGGTATTACATTTCTTATGATTTAGTGGTTAAAACGGGAAGCTAGCTGTCAGTTTTTCCGACGATTTCACTCGCAGAAATGTCTTTGGACAAAGAAGCTTGCTTAATTTCTGATTTTTATAATCAATAACAATAATTAAATTACTTATTTTCTTAATCTCATTGGCATGCTAAAACAAACAAGTCACTTGGTTTTCACCAAATTGGCCACATTTTCCTTAAAACTTTGGGAATATCACTGTTTGAGGTAAAGAAAGCATTTGGGAAGAACAAGTACCCTTAGATAATATCTTCCCAGATAAATGTACAAACACATAGTTATGAGCCATTTTGAGGGGCCTGGGAAATCCAGTTTGAGTTCTACAATGGATCATCTGAAGGTTAAATTAGTAATTTTCTGAGGAGTTTGCAAGTAAATGTTCATGTCGCCTTCATCAAATAGGTCTGATGATTTAAATGAAGGTTGAGCTTAATGATAAAACTTTTCAAAAGACTGAGAAATATTAAGTAAATGTACTAAAAACAAAAGGGTGCAAATCAAAGTAAAGCCTGCCATTATCCTCTTTAAAAGAGAGTCACAGTAGCACTATTGTCAAGGTATGAGAAGGCATAGAAATGCTTTATAAAGTCAATTCTTCACTTCCAAAGGACCTAACGTGACATTCTAGAAGTCTCCATAGTCTTTCACTCATCTAGATTAAAATTGCTCAATTTATATTTTAAAGACTACTGAATCTGAGGGCAAAATATTCAAGGTCAGTGTTTAATTGTTTTTCATTGTTGCAAAGTACATGGGTATAAAGTGTGGCAGAAATCCATGGTCTTGGAGAATAAAAATATATAGAACTTATTTATCACTCTCACAGCATGTCCTGACTTAATCCTACAAATGTCCCAAGAGTAAAACCTCAGTAAATTCCGTTCTGTTCTTAGATATGACATCTTTCATTCGTAATGAATATTCTCAAATTAGGCTCTAGCTAGTAATTATGTTCCTGATGTAAATATGCAATAAAGAAGAATCCATGCGTGATTAAATTTGGCTCAAGAGGACTACTTAGAACCCAAATTTGTTCTTTGCTTTGTTTTTCTTTATCGATTTCTTTCTTTCTCCTCAGCGGAGTCGGCAGATAGATGACACAGAAAGCTGAGAGACTGAAGGGCAGAGTCTTGAAGAATGTGGGATTTCCTAATCTTCCAGATCTTTTTTATCTTTAAAATTCTACGATTTTTCTTTTTACATAGGGGTTCATTTTTTTCATTATTTCTAATAGTGATCATAATAGTGAGACTAACAAAACTTAGCACTTGTGGAACATTTTTCATCATAAAAATTTACGTTATTCTGACAATTGTTAATATATTAAAAAGCCACTAAGAGCTAATCTGATGCTCAGAGGATTTTTAGGGTAGTGAGACTGTTCTGTGCATAATGGTGGCTACATGTCACTATATGTGTGTCAAAACCCATGGAACTGTACAACACAAAGTGTGACCCTTAAACTAGAGACTGTAGTTCATAACAACATTTCAATATTGTTCATTCATTATAACAAACGTATCACACTAATGCAAGGTGTTAATAATAGGGGAAACGGGGCTTGGGAGAGAGGAGAGAGGCAGTGTAGTGGATGTATGGAGCTCTATGTACTATCTGTTCAATTATCTGTAAATCTAAAACTGTACTTTTAAGAATAAAGTGTTTTAAAGATTTTATTTATTCATTTTTTCCCCCCAAAGCCCCAGTAGATAGTTGAATGTCATAGGTTCACATCCTTCTAGTTGCTGTACGTGGGACTCGGCCTCGGGTTGGACGGAGAAGTGGTGCCTCGGGGCGCGCCCGGGATCCGAACCCGGGCCGCCAGCATCAGAGCGCGCGCACTTAACCGCCAAGCCACGGAGCCGGCCCAGAATAAAGTGTTTTAAAGTTTTTTTGAAAGGCACCAAGCTAACACTGTAGGGCATCTATTTTGTGCAGAAGGGCAAGGAAGAAGTTGAAATGATTTTTTTTTTTTTTGTGAGGAGATCAGCCCTGAGCTAACATCCGCCAATCCTCCTCCTTTTTTGCTGAGGAAGACGGCCCTGGGCTAACATCGGTGCCTATCTTCCTCCGCTTTATATGGGACGCCGCCACAGCATGGCTTACCAAGCAGTGCGTTGGTGCGTGCCCGGGATCCGAACCAGCGAACCCCGGGCCGCCACAGCGGAGTGCGCGCACTTAACTGCTTGCGCCACCAGGCCGGCCCCTGAAATGATTTAAAAAGTTCACCTTGTGAAGGTTTGAATTGTGGTATGTTTCTGAAGACTTAGACAAGGGCAGGACATAGAATTTGAGACATGGATGAAATAAAGGAGAAGGAAGACATCAGAGAGATCAGACCTGATCAATTAAATTTAGGACAAATTACTAAATTGGTTGGATTTGTTTTTATTTTCTTTGCTTTTTAGAAACCTTACACCTTTCTATGAAAGCCACACGTGTACAGTGTCCACAGGTATGTTTCCTACCGAGCGGCACCTGCTTCTCTCCCTCTGCATCTTCTATTCCTTTCCCCTCCTCTCACTACCTCTGACTGATGGTCCCTGTTTCTATCTCCCTTCCTTACTCTCTCTCTCTCCTGTTTGTTTGTTTGTTTTCTTTATCTTTGTGTTTTCTTTCTCCTCTTACACATCAGACTAACCATAACCTTCCTAGTCATTGTTTAGTTTCACTGAAAGATCTCAGTAGTTTCCATGAAGAAATGACAGATCAGTGTTCTGGGAAAAATTTCTCTATTTCAGTTACTTCACCCTCAATCTGAAGCAGGAAAATTTCTTGAATGTTGAATCAATTTTTTATATGTTTTTCTTTTTTGAATTCAAATTTCAGAGCTCCTGGTCATATTGGAAAAATTCCTGAGGATGGCTGCCTGGAGTTGAGCCATAGGAGTTCTTCTTATGGCCATAATGGGGAATCCTTATTTTGGCCATGGGGCCTCAGGAGAAGCCCTCGTGGGGGAGGAATCTTTGCTAACCCTATGTTGTACCTAGGACTGGCTTCTCCTAAGACAGTGGTTCCTGAACTCCAGTGTGCATTAGAACCGTGTGGAGGTCCCCTACAACACAGAGTGCTGAGCCCATCCCAGAGTTTGTGATCCAGCAGGATGGGGGGACACGAGAATTTACGTCTCTGACCGTTTCTCAGGTGATGCTGCTGACCAGCCACACATTGAGAACCACCGGCTTAGAAACCCTAGGTTTCAAAGGATGCTTTGCTTGAGCAGACAGCCAAAACTATCAAAATCGTAACCAAGATTCACCAACAACTTGAATGTGTTGGCATTTGGATCTAGAGGCTCCTGAATTTTCAGGGGCTAAAGCAAACATTACTCTGAGTTCAGGGTTTGTGACTCTCCTAAGTGTCACTCAATTCCTTTGCTTGCTTCCCTTGAGCCCTACCTGGCTAGGAAAGAATATTAAAAACAAAGCCAGCTTTGATTATTTAATCCTCAGTCAACTAAGACAGTTTTGAATGAGGTTTTTTAGACAGAATAGCCAACTTTATCTACACTATTGGAAACGAATTATTACTGATAACAATGGTTATTTACTAAGGTCCCAATATGTCTCAAGCCCTTTACATACTTTTATTTCTCAGCTTCTCAGAACCCTACGGGATCCCAGGTGTGTTAACTCTTTCTCCACAACTCCTCTAAGGAACCCCCCCAGAGCACACTCATAATTGACCTCACCATGCCTTCTCTCATTTAATTTAGCAGTAGATTAAAATTACAGAAGAAACTTGAAGGGATCTTGAGCCCCAGCAGGAGAAGGTCTAAAGTCTATCCAGGACAAATGGCTTAATGTTTGTTTCTGAGAAGTTTCCAGGGACAAAGACTCCACAACCTCCAGAAACCAGTTCTGTTGATTATTAATATCTCTAATCAATGATATACATTAATTGTTTTTTATTTATTGGTTGATTGTCTGCTATATTACTTTGCCATATAATAAAATTTTTCTTTGTGTTATTTAAATAATTTTCACTTTATATCCACTTTTTAAATTTAGCCTTCTCTGGACTTCCTCATACATTGAAGATGGTAAATGTCACCTATTAGCATTTTCCTCTTCAGTTTAGATAACCTCAGTTTCTTTACTGTGTTAAAAATTTTTAATAAGTGTAGTTCTTTTTTTCTCCAGTTCTTCTCTATGTTCAACTTATTGGGTAGTATAGTGGAAAGATGACTTCAGAGGTCCTGTGTGGTAAAGAATCTTCTTTGTATTGTATTCAATGTGAATAAAATCTCTATTAGTTTTGTGTTCAGTCTAATCTGGAATCTGAACCTTTCCTTCCTTCCTCCCTCTATTGTCTGCAATAGTTAATAGTCCCAGACTTAGAGTTTTGCTTGTGGAAAGTGTTTGTGGTTTTTGTTGGTTAGTTGGCTTGACGTTTTAACAATTCAATTTATTTAGTAGATATGTGAGTTTTCCTATTTTATGTTATTTTTTGTGTCAGTTTCAGTATATTGTTTTTTTATAAAGTGAATTTTGATGTTTGGTGTCTAATTCGCAGTCCTAAGTATTTCACAAAATGGTGTATCGTGTTAAGATCTAAGCACTCTCTAGAGAATACTTCTTATTTGATTTCTTTTTTTTTTAACAGGATAAAATAATACCAAGTTTAATAACAGGTATACTTGGGAGAAACTCAGAAATGAGCAACTCTTCCCTCTGTCTAAGCTGTCCCCTAAAGTATTGCAGTTAAAGGCGAGGAAGGTGTTGGGGGTGGGTAGTGGTCTTGGACCTCAGAGGACAAGAGGCAACTCCCATGGAGATAGAAATGCAAATGTTTGCATGGCAACTCTTCTCAGGGTCATCAATAGATAATGTGGCCAGGGAGAGAGAAAGTTTTTGATAAAAGGTGCTTGGTGCCTTTCCTGTTGTAACCGCTATCCTACATTATCTTTACAGCCATCATGATAATAACTCGTTCCTGAAACAGATCTCTTGTTTTAAATTCTTTAGGCAGTTTGGAAGGGGAAACTCAAATATTCTTCATGAGTTCTCTGAGTCCTTATTGTCTTCAGCTCGAAATAATCTGCATACCAGAGTGGTGCCTCCTGGGGTAGCTTGCCCTGAGCACCATCAGTTCCCTCCTCTGAAACTTCCTTAGAAGTTTCACAGTCCTTTTGAAAATTAAAGTAGTTTCATAGTCCAGAAGCTGAGTTGGTAGATTGTTTCATCTCACTGAACAGATTTCTTAGTCCTGATAATAGATCAGTTCAATTAAGTTCATTTTAGAAGGTGGTGATGCAAGTGGGCTCTCAAGGTTACGCCTATATTGTGGAAGCAAGCAATCAAGTATTTAATGGAAGCATTTCTATGTAAACGAAAGAAAAACAAGGTTAATGGTTGGAGCAAGTTGTAAAGCAGTTTCTGAGTATAGGGGACAGCTAGTTAAGAAGATTTTTAGATGTCAGCATCAAAGCATCTTTTGCAGTTTAAAATGTCTCTGATGATGTCATCGGGTAATCTCTTAAGTTTATATCAAGTCCGTCAGCTTCAGTTTGTAAGGCTTCAAGAAAAAGGGCAGGTTTTTAGTGATTCCAAATGAAAATGATGGAAAAAATGAAAAACGTTAGTTTGGACATCTGTAGCCAGATATTTTAGGAGACTAGAAGAAATCGGGATCCAGTCCAGTCAACAGATATAGAACAAAAAACTTAAGAGACAATTAACAAAACTAGGATCTAATATCCGCAAATGTACACTATAGTTTTTACTGAAATATAATTTTTCTTTCTAAGATCACCCTCATTTTTATCAAAGATAGACAAATTAAAACTAACTAGTTTGCAAAATAAGTCTAGTTCCAATAGTGTTGGCCCAATTATTTACGTAAGTACGGCAAGAATAGGAATTGATCACATAGGCTCTTTTAAGTCTGCTTTGCTGGAACTTTTTATAAGGAATCTCAGATTGAACTTTAAAGGCCTCTCCAGGCCAGGAAAGCCAAGCCAAGGATTTTGTCATCACTTTGCCTGTAATACCTACAGATTTGGGTGAATTCCTCTCATCCGAGGTTCCCCCGAAATATTTCGAGGTTCCTTGTGTTTGCCAGATAAGTGACATTCTTTACTTATCTTGGTAAGTGCTGCTTGGAACATAAGGTACCAGGCCAATATTTCCACGTGGCTTTATTCCATAAAGTCCAATCTTCATTCCTCAAAAGCTGTATGGTTATATCGCAAATATGATGTTCCAGTCACAGCCTTGGTAATATAACCAGTGTTTCCAATTGTGTCCTGTTATAAGGAGAACAGATTCTTATTGAACTTATGCAAATAACTATATTGCCATGAAAACAACAATACTCACTTACTAAGGGTTTCCAAATTCGAGGGATCAGATAGAGAGAAAAAGAGAAATATTTCAATTTTACTTACAAAAATATCATTTACCAAATTGTTATAAGTCATAGCTAGCTCAGGAGAAAAGAGAAAAAGTTTTCCTTAACTCTGAAAAGACAAAACATTAAAAATTCAGCAATACATCAAATGAAAAATCATAAAAGTTATAATTATCCTTATCAGTTCATTCAGTCCTGTGTAATCCATTCTTGATCCCAATCTTTCTCTTAGCAGCTTCATGAAGTTTTCAGTCTTTCCATCAGATTTCTGTAATTTCTTACCAAGTTCAGTTTTATGATCAGAAAGTTTGTCAGAAACCTGTACTCCAGTGTAAATGTCAGAGTCCTTTCCATGAATTTTTCTGAAGTTGAAATATTTTGCAAAAGCATTAGAGCAAAGAAATAAGTCTGTAAACAACAAGACCTCAAAATGGCAATTGACAGAGAAATTTGGCTAATTTTGTGACATACAACACTTTAATAATAACCAGAATTATGACTGATAATCAGGACAGATCAGAATTTCAGTAAACACCTATGTCAATAACATTTGCCCACATAATAACACCTAAGCAGACTTATCACTTGTCTGACAATGCTTTCCATGTAATTTAACATACTGAATAAGCCTAATAAGTTTAGTATCTTCCTCCTTATAGGTAGAGAGCAAATTTCTTTGTCTTCCTCCTTATAGGAAGAGAGCAAATTTCTTTGAGAAGTTCCAGGGCCCTTTGAAAATTCTCAAAGTAAAAAAGTAAAAAAAAGACTTTATTTAAGATATGAATTTTGGGGAGCTTGTCAAAAATAGAAAACGTTAAAGCAAAAAGAGCTTTAACAGTCCGAAAACCTTAATACAGAGACTTCAGTCTTTTAAACACAGGAAATTATTTTAACAGTTTTTTTTTTTTCTGTCTTTTAGGTAGACTTACCCAAAGGTAAAGAAAAATCTTTTATAACCTCTTTATCAAGTTCAAGAAAATTATCCTTTTAAGAGAAAGAAACCAAATCATAATTTTGTACCAGCTTCCTTCTGATATTAAAATTCATTTACTTAATTAAATTCATTTCAATCTTAGCCAACTTGACCATACAAAAACTCCTTTTCCAGAATTCCTCTTCCACAAACCTATAACTTTCTTTTTACATTCAGATTTGTCCCATGTCTTTCTTTTCCCTCCTAGTACTTGAAGACAAATTTATCTTTCTTAATCAATCAAATAAAATATTTCCATTCTTTGTTCCTTCTTTATACATCTTACTTTCCTTGTACACAGACATATTTTTTCTTAATATTTAGTAGTTTCAATCACATATACTAATTAGAAATTTTAACTCTTAGAAACCACAATTTGTAAGTAAAAACTAAGTAAACCAATATAAACTTTCTTTTACATTAGTATATCGTGGCTTGGAAAATTTATAAACACTTCATAACTTCTAGAAATATGTTCCTTTATAGTACAATCTTTAAATAAAACACATGTTTACCAATAGACCCAAAACACCTTTTAGTTTTCCTGTAACCAAAAGACAAAAGTAGACAAACGTACATTTAGCAATCAATGTCTAATATCTTATCTTATTTGGAAATGATGATACTCAGTGAATTTTTATCACAAAACTTAGCAAAACTCTAAAGTTTTAAGTCACCAAAAAGAGTTTGGAAGCTGTAACCACCATAACACATAATTATTATTTAAAGTTCACCCAGCATTCATCTTTTTCACAACTATTTAGTTACTTGTTCCCAATAATTATTTAGATTGCCTATGTCGGGGGAGAGGGAGAATCTCTCTCTGCCCTTTCTCTTAAGGTTCTTCTGGCTGGCCAAATAATCAAGAAGACAGGTTAGCAGGAGAAAATAATACCAAGTTTAATAACATGTATACCATGGGAGAGAGCAGGGACGTTGTGTTTTTCAACACAATAGCAGAAATTCTCGTCTTAAATATCATTTTCAGCCAATGACAAAGGAGGATTTTGGGGGTGGGGGGAGTCAGTTACAGGAGATTACCACTAAAGCACAGTAAACAAGAGTAAGGTTTATTATGTAGCTCAAGGCCTCACCTTCCACATTGACAAGTCACTAGAAATGAACTCATCTCCCTCTTTTCTCCAAACAGAGAGGGAGATACATTTACAAATGGAGATTTTCCTTATAAATGTAAATGATTGTCTGGCAACTCTTTACAGGGTCATCCAGAGAATGTGGCCAGAGAGACAGAACTTCTGATAAGAGGGGCTTGTTGGTGCCTTTCCTATTGTAACATTTACCCTACGTTATCTTTACAGCCATCATGATAGATCTGTTCCAGGAAGGAGCTACCATGTCAAATTTTTTAGGCAGTTAGTGGGGGAGGTCAAATGTCCCTAGAGAAAACAACCAAGGTAAAGAGAGAGATTTCAGAGTGGCCAAATCTTGATCTCCCACAGTCCCACCTTTGAAACTAAAAGTTTCACAGTCTTTTTGAAACTTAAAGAAGTTTTATAGTCCAGAAGCTGAGTTGGTAGATTGTTTTATCTCACTGAACCCATTTTTTAGTCCTGATAATAGATCAGTTTAATTAAGTTTTTTTTGGAAGGTGGTGATGTAGGTGGGCTCTCAAGGTTATACCTATATTGTGGAAGCAAGCAATCAAGTATTTAATAAGAAGCATTTTTGTGTAAACGAAAGAAAAACAAGGTTAATGGTTAGAGCAAGTTGTAAAGCAGTTTTTGAGTTTAGAGGACAGCCAGTGAAGAAGAATTTTAGATGTCAGCGTCAAAGCATCTTTTGCAGTTTAAAATGTCTTGGATGGTGTCGTCAGGTCATCTCAAGTTTATATCAAGTCTATCAGCTTCAGTTTGGAAGGCTTCAGGAAAAAGGGCAGGTTCAGTTTTTAGTGATTTCAAATGAAAATGATGGAAAAAAATCAAAAACGTTAGTTTGGATATCTGTAGCCAGATATTTTAGGAGACTAGAAGAAATCAGGATCTAGTCTAGTCAACAGATATAAAACAAAAATCTTAAAAGACAATTAACAAAACTAGGATCTAATATCCACAAATGTATACTATAGTTTTTACTGAAATATAATTTCTTTTTCTAAAATCACCCTCATTTTTATCAAAGATAGCCAAATTAAAACTAACTAGTTTGCAAAATAAGTCTAGTTCCAATAGAGTTGGCCCAATTATTTACATAAGTACAGCAAGAATAGCAATTGATCACATAGGCTCTTTTAAATCTGCTTTGCTGGAACTTTTTATAAGGAATCTCAGATTGAACTTTAAAGGCCTCTCGAGGCCAGGAAAGCCAAGCCAAGGATTTTGTCATCAGACTTTGCCTGTAATATCTACAGATTTGGGTGAATTTTTTTCTTTCGAGGTTTTCTCAAAATATTTTGAGGTTTTTTGTACCTGTCAGATAAGTGACATTCTTTACTTATCTTGCTAAGTGCTGCTTGGAACATAAGGTACCAGGCCAATATTTTCACGTGGCTTTATTTTATAAAGTCTAATCTTTATTTTTCTAAAGCTGTATGGTTATATCGCAAATATGATGTTCCAGTCACAACCTTGGTAATATAACTAGTGTTTTTAATTGTGTCTTGTTATAAGGAGAACAGATTTTTATTGAACTTATGTAAATAACTATATTGTCATGAAAACAACAATATTTATTCACTAAGAGTTTCTAAATTTGAGGGATCAGATAGAGAGAAAAAGATAAATATTTTAATTTTATTTATAAAAATATCATTTATTAAATTGCTGTAAGTCATAGCTATCTCGGGAGAAAAGAGAAAAAGTTTTTTTTTAAATCTGAAAAAACAAAACATTAAAAATTCAGCAATATTTTAAATGAAAAATCATAAAAATTATAATCATCTTTATCAGTTCATTCAGTCCTGTGTAATCCATTTTTGATCCCAGTCTTTTTGTTAGCAGCTTTATGAAGTCAGTTTCTCTATCAGATTTCTGTAATTTTTTACCAAGTTCAGTTTTATGATCAGAAAGTTTGTCAGAAACCTGTATTCTAGTGTAAATATCAGTCTTTTTTATGAATTTTTCTGAAGTTGAAACATATTTTGCAAAAGCATTAGAGCAAAGAAATGAGTCTGTAAACAAGACCTCAAAATGGCAACTGACAGAGAAATTTGGTTAATTTTGTGACGTACAACATTTTAAAATAATAATAACCAGAAATATGACTGATAACCAGGACAGATCAGAATTTTAGTAATGTTATACAATTTTAAAACGCCTATATCATTAACATTAACCCACAAAATACCACTTAAGCAGGCTTATCATCACTTGTCTGACAATGTTTTCTATGTAATTTAACATACTGAATAAGCCTAATAAGTTTAGTATCTTTTCTCTTATAGGAAGAGAGCAAATTTTTTTGAGAAGTTCCAGGGCCCTTTGAAAATTTTTAAAGAAAAAAAGACTTATTTTAAGATATGAATTTTGGAGAGTTTGTCCAAAATATAAAAAGTCAAAGCAAACATAGCATTAACAGTCTAAAAAGCCTTAATAGAGAGACCTCAGTCTTTTGAACACAGGAAATTATTTTAACAGTTTTTTTTTTTTTTAGGTAGACTTACTCAAAGGTAAAGAAAAATCTTTTATAACCTCTTTATCAAGTTTAAGCAAATTATCTTTTTACGAGAAATTTTAATTTTGCACCAGCTTACTTCTGCTATTAAAACTCATTTACTTAATTAAATTTATTTTAATCTTAGCCAACTTGACCATGCAAAAACTCTTTTTCCAGAATTTTTCTTTTACAAACTTTTTATAACTTTTTTTTATATTTAGAATTTGTCTCATGTCTTTTTTTTTTTTTCTAGTATTTGAGGACAAATTTATCCTTTTTAATCAAACAAACAAAATATTTCTATTCTTTGTTCTTTTTTTATATATCTTATTTTCCTTGTACACAGACATATTTTTCTTAATTTTTAATCACATATACTAATTAGAAATTTTAACATTTAGAAACTTCAATTTGTAAGTAAAAACTAAACAATTATAAACTTTTTTTTACATTAGTATCTTGTGGCTTGGAAAATTTATAAACACTTTATAACTTCTAGAAACATGTTACTTTATAGTATAATCTTTAATAAAACACATGTTTACCAATAGACCCAAAACACCTTTTAGTTTTCCTGTAATGAAAAGCCAAAAGTAGACAAACGTACATTTAGCAATGTCTAATATCTTATGTTATTTGGAAATGATGATACTCAGTGAATTTTTTTTTTATAAAATTTAGCAAAACTCTAAAGCTTTAAGTCACTAAAAAGAGTTTGGAAGCAGTAACTACCATAACACATAATTATTGTTTAAAGTTTATCTAACATTTATTTTTTTCACAACTATTTATTTGTTTTCAATAATTATTTAGATTGTCTATAAGACTTTATAAGACTTCAGATAAAATTAGCCATCATTTAAATTACTATTTTTGTTAACCAGTTCTGTAATAGAAATAACATCAGTTTTTTTCTACAAAATTTTATGTCAATTTTATCACTGCTTATACCTTTAAACATAGTTATTATTAAGATTTTTATCAATAGGTCTTGTTTTTTTAATTTTGGACAAGGGAAGCATTTTCAGTCAGACATTTTAAAACATATTCAGGCAAAGTTGATGTAACTTTTTTATATAAAATTAACTCAAACATTCTAACCTTTATAATCTTATCAACACTTACACTTTTACATGTTTTCAATTTATTTGTAACCTGAGTCAAGGTCTTAAGGCTAGTCAAATTTTTCTCTTCCCTTTTTTTGGCCTTTTCTTAGGTACCAAATAAATAATTATGTGAGAGCTCTCAAAACATTTTTTTTTCTCAATTTAGAAGTTTTTCTAATTTAAAGGATCCGTCGTCTGGCCATTGACAAGTAGGATCTTCATTTGTATATTTATTCTAATAGTGACTCGAACTAATAAGCATTTTTAAGGAAAGACCCGGAGGTAACTTTTCACGCTTAGAATAAATCTATCATGGACGCAAGAGGCGTCCCTGGTGAGGGCGCAGATGATGTAGCCCCCATGATCCACAGAATTTATTCTCAAAGATATTCAGAAAAAGTAAAGACCTTCGTTGCACAGGCGGTAAGGATGGTGTAGTGAAAACGGTGTCTCCGGTCTCCCACAATAGTGTGGGACGCCTCCAGTCACAGACCCGCTAATCTGTGACACCGGGCAGGTGGTACTGAAATGAGATTTTTTCAGCACTAACAAGCAACGGTGGTTAAGACGACAAAAGCCCTTATGGACTGGGTCCTTTATGACAAACTCCCCTGAGAGCTTGGCACAGCCGGACAAAGAGACAGTTCAGAACCCCAGTCTACTCGACTGGCCACCAAGGGGCACCCCGGTAAGTGCACCTTCCGTATGGTGGAGACAAAGGAGAATATTCTCACTGGTCACAAAGCCAAGTTTTCTCAGGACACAGAACAAGACAGAAGGAAAAACCTCATCCGGTTTTGTTCTTACGTGCACAATGACAACTTTAGCCACGCCTTAGGTCTCTTGGAGTTAGAATAATACCTGGGGGGCAAGTGCCACGGGGTTGGGGACTGTGTGCTTTACAGAGTACCTCGTCGTTGCACGGACATTTTCTTGCAGTTGGCAGGGAACCTGTGTCATCTACCCCGTTCCGTGACCAACTTATCGTGTCACAGGAGTCTCCTCAAAGTGGCGAGCGACCTAATGGCTCTTAACTGCTCGACCCGTGCCCAGAAAATCTGCGGCCTTTTTGGCTTCCAAGATGCCCTTGGCAATGGCCTTCACTTCATGTGCATATTAACCCACTGCAAAGTTTGTCTAAATAGACACCAGTCTGGTGAGACCCGCAAACGCACCAGTCTGTGGGGCCGGCCTGGACAGCAGGCTTATAGGGCCTACGCCTGCGTCCTACTCTATGGTATTTCCTTCTTATGACAAAAGACACAGACAAAAGAGAAAAACAGAGACTACCTCTGGGAGGAAAAGGGATCAAGATCAAAACCAAGAGTACTCTATCAAATTTACCAGAGTCACTAAAAGCACAAGAAACTAGTTTCCCAAATATTTTCTCCTGCCAATCTAAATTTAGAAAGAGAAAAAATTTCTCACCACTTCCTTCCACCGGACTCCACAGGTAGAGATTCCGGGAGGCTGACGTGGTAAGAAGTCTTACATTTTGCCGGCTTTCGTCAGGGGTTCACGTATTTCATCCGCTGCAGTAATCCAGGGAGAAGGCAGTTCTTCCACCCAGAGAACGCAACTTGCCAGCCAGTGTAGCCCCACCTTGGGCGCAAAAACTCCTATTTGATTTCTGATACTGGTGATTTGTGTTTCATTTCTTTTTTTTTTTTCTTAATCAGTTTTGTTAGTGGTTTATTAACTTTATTAATATTTTTAAAAATAACTTTTAGCTTGATTTGTTTCTTTAGTATTTTTCTATTTCATTAATTCTTATCTTTATTATTGTTTCCATTCTGTACTTTTCCCAGTGTGATTCTCTTTTAATTCTTAAGACAGAAGCTGAGATTATGGATTTCCTGTCTTTCTTCCATATTCATACATTCATTTAAGGCTACACACCTTTGCCTTCTAAGCACAGATGTAGCTGGTATCTCTTGTCTTCTCTAGTGTATTTCTAAACTCTGTGCTGCAACCCATGTCTGTCCCATAGGATCTCCAGCCCATGAGCCTGCAACAATGCCAGCCTTCGTGTGTCTCCATCCCTCTACCTGAAGCTGATATCTTCTGTCCAGTGTCACCATCTCATATGATTGCAGCCCACGTCTGACCTTTTGTGTTGTCAAGATTTTCTCTCCCCTCTGTCCATACCACCTCTCAAAAGTCTCCATTCCTTGTTCCTGTAGCCCATGTCAACTCATGTAAGTCTCCATTCCATCTCTCTAAAACCCATGTCAGACACCTAATTTCATTCTCTCACGTACTTGCAGCAGGTATCTTTCCTCGAGTGTCTCTATCTCCTGTGCCCACATTTGATACCAGACCTCACATGTCTCTCTCACTCCATGTGTCTGCATCCCTTTCCATCCCTGAGTGTGCCTGTCAGCTGTGCTCCAGCCCATGCCAGCTCGTGTTTGTCTACGTTCTCTATGCCTCCAGCCCATCTAGACAACCAGTGTTTTCATCTACTGTTCCTCTAGGCCTTGTCTGAACTCGTGTGTTTCCTTACCCTGTGCCTGTAGCCCAAGTGTTCCTCAAGTATCTTCACCCAGTGTCCCACACTTGGGTGTCATTCACCTGTTAAAGGATATCATGGTTCCTTCTAGGTTTTGATCATTGTGAATAAAGTTGCTTTTTAGATGTTCTTAGGGGTCTGTGTGTGGATGTATATTTTCACGGTAGTTGGAGAAATACACTGGTGCACAATTGGTGCATCATATAGTAACACTATACTTAGCTTCACAAGAATTAGCAAGATGTCTTCTTAAGAGGTTATACTATGTGTATTCCCATCAGCAATGAATGAGATTTCCTATTGTCCCACATCCTCACCAGTAATTGGTATTGTCAGTTTTTGGTTTTTAGCTATTCTACTAGAAGAGTAGAGTATCTCATTGGTGTTTTAATTTGCTTTTTCTTAATGCACAATGGATTTTATTTTCCAATAATTCCTTGTTGTTGAGCAATTTATATTTGCTTATTTCCCATGTGTATATATATATATTTTTGGTAACTTGTCTATTCATATTTTGGTCTATTTATTTTAATTTGGGGAGTTTGTTTTCTTGTTGCTGCGTTTGACTGGTTCTTTGAATAATTTGCATACAAGTCTTTCTGCAGATATGTGTTTTACAAATGTATTATCTTAGTCAGGAGTTTGTATTTCCAATCTGTGAATGCTGTCTTTCCCAGATTGGAGAATGTAAATTTAACCAAGTACACATGATCAATTCTTTTCTTCACGGATTGTGCTTTTTGTGTTGTATATGAAAACAAATCATCAAACTACAAATCATGAAGATTTTCTCTTATTTCCCAGTATGATTTTTACAGTTTTGTATTTTATATTTTAGTTGATGTGTGATTTTGAGTACATTTATTTCTAAGGTGCAAAATTTGTGTCTTTGTTCATTTATTTCCATAGGGTCGTCCTTTTGTATCATCACCATGGTTGATGATGACTAGAGACTAAAAATCTATTATGTTTTATGTTGGAGTGCATTTATTGTCATGACCAAGATCAAGTTGTCTGTAATTGCAGAGGTCTATGTGTGGACTTTCCATGTTTTTTCATTTACCTCTGTGTCTATTCATTTTAAAATATCACGGTCTCTTGATTATTGTAGTATTGTAAAATATCACAGTCTCTTGACTTTGTAATTAATCTTGAAATTGAGAAGTATGAGTTCATCAATTAGTTCTTCATCAAGATTGTCTATCTGACAAAGAAAGTCTGTATGTCTGTGTTATATCCAATGTTGAAAACTAACAAGCTTAAATAAGCTTTTATTTACCAAATATTATTTCATATCATGTTAACTGGAAAAACATTTGGATTTAGAAATAACTTTTCTAAGCACTTACTTCAAGTTAATTGAATAGAGCTCTTAATTTTGACCATACCCTCCAAAGGTAAAATACCGTGCACGTATAACATACATGTAGACAGACACATAAAAAGAAGACGCAGATGTTGGGGCTGACCCTGTGGCTTAGTGGGTAAGTGCGCAAGCTCCGCTACTGGCAGCCCGGGTTCATATCTCGGGCGGACACTGACGCACCGCTTCTCTGGACATGCTGAAGCCGCGTCCCACATACAGCAACTAGAAGCATGTGCAATTATGACATACAACTATCTACTGGGAGCTTTGGGGAAGAAAAAAAGGAGGAGGAATGGCAATAGATGTTAGCTCAGAGCTGGTCTTCCTCAGCAAAAAGAGGAGGATTAGCACAGATGTTAGCTCAGGGCTGATCTCCCTCACAAAAAAAAAAAGAAAAAGAAAACCGGTACTCAACTCGGCCTGCCAGTGGCAGTTTGGTGAGAAACTGAAGAGCCAGATTGTATGTATAACTGAGCTCAAATGGTATTTGTCTTTCTCTGTCTCAGTAATTTCACTTAGCATAATGACCTCAAGGTCCATACATGACATTGCAAATGGCAAGATTTTTTCTTTCTTATTGCTGAATAATATTCCTTTGTAAATATGTACCACATTCTCTTTCCTTTGTTTTTGAGGAAGATCAGCCCTGTGCTAACATGTGCCAATCCTCCTCTTTTTGCTGAGGAAGACTGGCCCTGGGCTAACATCCGTGCCCATCTTCCTCCACTTTATATGGGACTCCATCACAACATGGCCTGACAAGTGGTGAGGCAGCGCGCTCCCAGGATCTGAACCCCAGGCTACCACAGCGGAACACATGCACTTAACCACTACGCCACCAGGCCGGCCCATACTACATTTTCTTTATCCACTCATCTATTGATGGACATTTAGGTTGTTTCCATATCTTAGCTATATAAATAATGCTGTAATAATCACAGGGGTGCATATATCTTTTCAAGTTAGTGTTTTCATTTTCTTCAGATAAATACACTGAAGTGTATCTATTTTTAATTTTTTCAGGAACCTCCACTGTCTTTTCCATAGTGGCTGCACCAATTTAAATTCCCATGAACAGCGCACAAGGGTTCCCTTTTCTTCACATCCTTGCCAACACTTAGTATCTCTTGTCTCTTTGATGATCACCATCCTTACACGTGTGAGATGATAGCTCTTTGTGGTCTTGATTTGCATTTCCCTGATGATTAGTGACATTGATCTCCTTCTCATGTGTGTGTTGGCCATTTGGATGTCTTCTTTGGACTAATGTCTACTTAGTCATTTGCCCATTTTTCGATTGGATTGCTTTTTTCTTATTGGGTTGTATGAGTTCTTTATAAATTTTCTTATGGGTTGTAAAAGTTTTTTATAAATTTTGGGTATTTAACCCTTTATCTGATATGTGGTTTGTAAAACTTTTCTCCCAGCCTTTTGATTTTGTTGGTTGTTTCTTTTGCTGGGCAGAAGCTTTTAAGTTTGATGTAGTCCCATTTGTTGATTTTTTCTTTTGTTGTTTGTGGTTTTGGTGGGATATCCACAAAATCATTCCCAAGACCAATGTCGAGGAGCCTCTTCCCTATGTTTTCTTCTAGAAGTTTTACAACTTCATGTCTGAGAATGCACAAAAGGCCGGGAGGAGCAATGTCCCTTTTTTTTGCAGCTGAACAGATTCAGTCTCTCATTTTTCTATCAAGCAGTTTTGTTCAGACCTTATTAACACAATTCTTTCCAATTTTAAGCCAAATTAAAAAGGTCAGCCCTCCCCATTCACTCCAAAAGTGCCCTCTTGGCTCCTCTGGTCTAGGAAATACCCCCTGGGTTTCTCTTTCCTAGGAATGCTCCCCTAGGTTCCTCTGACCTAGGGTATGTACCGGTACACCCTTAAGACACCTAGCCTTAAGACTTGAAAACAGCTCAAATAAACTCTGAACTGTTGACTTACAATAAGAAGGTCAGGGTTTCAGGAGAACTCACCAGGATCACCTGAAGAATGCAGTGATCTGGGGGGCACAATGGGCCCCTATTGGTACCCAATGCCAGTTCAGTGTAGATTCCAGGTGGTCTCTGGTGGGTTTCTCTGAAATCCTGCCATGACTACACCAACAAATGTCTACGTCAATAATCCATAATCAATCTATAAATCAAAATTGGAGTGAGTTTATTATGAGCCAACTTTTGAGGACTGTGCCCCTGGGCTTTCCTTCCCTAAGGAAGGAAGGGCACCAAAGAAGTGGGGTGTACAGAGCGGTTATATACCGTCAAAGAGCATGTATCACATAGGCTTGTTATGTCTCTTTTACTATAGCGACAAGATCACCCTGTCAGATTACCTGGCTAGAATAGCTATTGATGGACACAGCAGGGAGCAGGTCTGCTATCTCGATGAGCTTGGCTGGGTCAGGTCTGTTGTCTCGAACTGGGTGGTCACAGGATGACTGCAGCAACCAAATCCTAGCTTAGGGAGAAATGCTCATCCTTAAGGTAATGTCAATGAGGGGGAAGTTGCATCCTTATCTTAAGGGCATTTACTCTTCTCTTTGGGACACGGGAAAGCAGATATGCAGGAGACAGGCCATTTTGGAAAAACAAACTCTGGCCAAATTAGTTTTACCCCAAATGGCTTCCTCATGTGTTCCAATATATCCTATTGCTTGCCATTTATTTATCAGTTCCTTAGTACTCATTGTGTGTCTGTTATGTATATAGAATATGTAATATCCTGGGGAAAATAGAGGTAATACCAATGGTCCCTGGAGGCAGGGAGCATATAACCCTACTTGAAAAATAACTACATTTCTGAAATGCTAAACAGAAATACACCAGAGAAAAAGACATGCCTCGATGGTTGAGGAAATACCACAACAAAGTTATTAATTGAATGCAAAAGAGCGACAATCAGCACAAATGCCAAGCAAGCTCTGGAGACTCAAGTTTGCTCAACTAGCATCTCATAATAAAGCAAAGATTCAGCACTGGTTCTGGAGAGACCTTGATGTGGACATATGGTGATGACGTTGAATTCTTCTGAAAAGGATTTAAAAAAATTTTTTTTTTTTGTGAGGAAGATCAGCCCTGAGCTAATATCCATGCTAGTCCTCCTCTTTTTGCTGAGGAAGACCGGCTCTGAGCTAACATCTATTGCCAATCCTCCTCCCTTTTTTTCCCCAAAACCCCAATAGATAGTTGTATGTCATAGTTGCACATCCTTCTAGATGCTGTATGTGGGAGGCGGCCTCAGCATGGCGGGAGAAGAGGTGCGTCAGTGCCCGCCCGGGATCCGAACCCGGGCCGCCAGTAGTGGAGCGCGTGCACTTAATCGCTAAGCCACGGGGCCGGCCCTGAAGAGGATTTTTTAAACACAGGAAATAATGTGTGATTATTCTAACTAAACATAGATTTTTAAAATCTCAAAACAAGTGGTACTCCTGGTGGGTTATTTCTGAATAACAGCTGTCATTGTCTTAGCTCTTTCCGCATAGTAGTTGCTCCTGCGTCACACCTGCCCTATGAACAGGGCCAAGGCGGGTATCATTTCTGATTTCCTGGTGAGAACACTGAGGACTTGTAAAGTTAGGACATCTGTCTGGGCCCCAGTATTGATGATATCCTAGGATTTTTGTCTACTCCCTATTTTTATTTATCTTCTGTAATTGCCACTAGGTTTCGATATAACTGATAACTTGTTACTTTGGCATTTCAAATGAAACCCACAAAGTTTGTCGGTGTCTTTTGGTACCTTTAAAGCAAATGAGGAAAATGATATTACCAGCTACAGCTGCTGCTCATATTGACCATTTCAATTATTTTTCTACCTGACAAGCGTGTTCATTCAATAGACATTAAGTGGCTGTTATGCAGTCATCATGATATTGTTAAGAGTGGGTGGATTGACAGGGCAAGTGTGCACACTTCTTGTGCTGAAATGCATTTGAGGGAAAATGAAATACACTCAGGAAAGTGTTAAGCCGCCACCCTTCCAGACAGCACAACATTATTGTCAAAACGAGGGGTGCAGGTGTGCCGTGTCTGTGTGCTGATTCCGGAGTGGTCCACGTGAGCTGGGGCTTCAACTTGACTTTAGTGATTGATGAGACTCTGTGAGGGGAGGACCAGGGAGGGCCTTCTAGTGGAGTGGAGCTTGACTCAGGAAACAGGGAGAGACGAATTTGGGGGGTGGACGAGAGGCATATAGAAAAATTTAAGTGATAGTCTGGTTGAAGAGATGACATGTGTAGACACTAAAAAGCCATGAAAGATAATGTGTTTTCCTTATTTTCTGCTACTGGATCCATGAGGTGAAGGAGAGGTTTTGAGATTACATCACAGCACTGCAATATGTGAGAGTCCTGGGGTGTGTCTGAAAGCCTGGAGGACCAACTGAACTTTCCATATATATATATAGTTTATATGGGGTTGTATAGAGTGCTTATAGCATACATTGCATTGGGGTGAACATGGAATCCTAAGTGAAACCATTTATCCCTTTGGCTGTTGGTGTTGCCTGTTTTATATGGAGCCAGTGAAGTCCAAGACTGAGTGGCATTGTGTTAGGATGATGAAGCGGTCTAGGCAAGAGTCCCTTCATCGGGGGATGTGCAGCTCGCTACCTGGATAGATGCCCGGCTACACCTTCCACGAAAGTTTCACATGATACAGATGTGAAGGAGGCAGGATCCTGTGCCTAAAGGCTGGCAACAGGCAAGGAGACATTTTCCTAAACCAGCAGCTGGTGCAGCACTGTCAGGACATCACCCCTGACATCCTTTCTTGCTCGACTCTTACCTTCTTCCTCTAAGTATGAGGATATTCTCTGATGTTTCGGCCAGTCCACATATATGGAATCCCTGCAGTTTCACCAATGAGAGCTCCTTTCTAAATTCATGCTAATTAAACGAACCACTCATTTCACCAATGAAAAGCTATTTCTGATATTCAGTAAGCTAAGTAGCAAAGCCTGTGGTGCTTATCAAGATATGACTAGCTTAAAGAGACGTGAATAGTTGAAACGCACAGCCAGGTCTGAAATGTGACACTTTCTGATACAAGACTAGCTGACTCCTGGAAACTGAATTCTCTATTATGGTCAATGACTCCCCCTGAAGGTAAAGCTTGAACTAACTGATCTATGCATTGTATATTACCGTCAATGTTGAAGAATATTTTATGAATTTTTTAATTTGTTAAAAAAATTTCAGAAAGAGCATCTCCTGTCCATCAGTTAATTCAGTTTACTTTACAGTCTCAACATGGTGACTACAGTATGTTTTTTGTTTTTAATTTGCTCTTTACCTCTGCCGCACAGTTATTCTCTTCGCTTTGCTTTATAATCAACAAAGGTTTAGGGAAATATACATATAAGTAAGGCAAATATCATGAGGAGAACCCGGGACATGCATATATTGAACACACACATCCTAAACATGTTGTTGTTCTGAAATCTTAATGAGTAGCTTTGCAAGGTGTTTATAGGCCTCAAAGTGGCCTCCCTTGTGAGATTTCCACTTTACTTCCTGGTGCCAGGTGTAGTTATGAGCCTTCTCATTCTGTCCAGATTCTATTGGTCTGTAGCTGGGAAAAGTATTCTTTGCCATCAGATCCCTGTCTAATTCTTTTATTCTTGTCTGGTTTATTTACTTTTTCACTCTATTTCTCCCAAATAGTTCCCAACTTGGACCCAAGATAAGTCAGTTTCCTGGACCTTTTGTTGTTGAAGGCAGGGAAGCTATTATCATCCTGTGGTGCCTAGTATAGGCTGTCCTTTGACTTTGCCACACGTATTCAAACAGATGTTAAAAGTACAGCATATTCGAACGTATTAAAGATGCTAAAAAGTTGCTTAAATGATGCTTAAATTTCAGAGATTTCTCTGATTGAGTGTCTGGATTTTCTGATCTTATAATCTCTGCCCATATGCCATCTCTATCTCTAAAGAAAGAGACTTATCTTCTCAAAGAAACAGCTTAGTTTCATTGAACATTTCTATTCCTTTTCTAGCCTCTCTTTCATCTATTTCTGCTCTGATTTTTGTTATTTCTGTCCTTCTACTGACTTTAGGCTTTGTTTATTCTTCTTTTTCTAGTTCTTTTAGGTACCGTGTTAGATTGTTTATTTGGGATTTTTCTCGTTCCTTGACGTAGGCTTCTATTGCTATAAATTTCACTCTTAGTACTATTTTTGCTGCATCTCATAGGTTTTCATATGTTGTTTTTTATTTTCATTTTTCTCTAGTAATATTTTGTTTTCTCCTTTGCTTTATTCATTGATCCAATAGTTGTTCAGTAGCATGTTGTTTAGTGTCCAAATATTTGTGACTTTTCCAACCGTTTCTTGTAGTTGATTTCTAGTTTCACACAATTGTTGTCAGAAAAATGCGTGATATGATTTCAGTCTTCTTAGAATTATTGAGTCTTGCTTTGTTTCCCAACATATGTCTATCTTTGAGAATGTTCCATGTGAACTTGAGAAGAATGTGTATTCTGCTGTTTTGGGATGAAATGTTCTCTATATATCTATTAAGACCATCTTGTCTGATGTTTCATTTAACGCCACTGTTTCCTTGTTGGCTTTCTGTCTGGATGATCAATCCATTGATGTGGGTGGGGTGTTGAAATCCCCTAAAATTATTGCGTTGCTGTCAATTTCTTCCTTTAAGTCTGTTAATAGTTGCTTTATATAGTTTGTTGCTCCTGTGTTAGGTGCATGTATATTAATGTGTTATGTCTTCTTGGTGGAATGTCCCTTTTATCTTTATATAATGTCTGTCTTTGTATCTTGTCCGGCAAGGGAAACAAAAGAAAAAATAAGCAAGTAGGACTACATCAGACTAGAAAGTTTCTGCACAGCAAAGGAAACTGTCAACAAAATGAAAAGACAACCTACCAACTGGGAGAAAATATTTGCAAATCATATGTCTGACAAGGGGCTAATTTCCAAAATATATAAAGAACTCATACAACTCCACAACAAAAAAATGAACGACCTGATCAAAACATGGGCAGAGGATATGAAAAGACATTTTTCCAAAGAAGTTATACAGAGGGCCAACAGGCACATGAAAGATGTTTAACATCACTAATTATTAAGTAAATGCAAATCAAAACTATAATGAGATATCACCTCACACCCATCAGAATGGCTATTATTAAAAAGGCAAGAAATAATAAGTGTTGGAGAGGATGTGGAGAAAAGGGAACCCTCATACATTGCTGGTGGGAATGCAAACTGGTGCAGCCACTAGGGGAAAATGATGGAGATTTCTCAAAAAATTAAAAATAAAAATAACATAAGATCCAGCTATTCTACCTCTGCATATTTATCCAAAGAATATGAAGTCAGTAATTCAAAAAAATGTATGCACCCCTATGTTCTTCACAGCATTATTCACAATAGCCAACACTGAGTAGCAACTCAAGTACTTATCAATGGATGAAAGAATAAAGATGTGATATATATACATATATAACATGAAATACTACTCAGCCATAAAGAAGACAACCTCATGCCATTTGTGACAGTATGGATGGACATTGACGGTATTATACTAAGCGAAACAAGTCAGATAGAGAAAGAAAAATACTGATTGATTTCACTCATATGTGGAAAATAAACAAACACATAGATAGGGAGTACAGGTTGTGGTTACCAGAGGGAAAGAGAGAAAGGTGTAAAGGGGCACATATGTATGGTGATAGATGAAAACAAGACTATTGGTGGTGAACATGATCCAGTCTATACAGAACTGAAATATAGTAATGTAGACCTGAAATTTACAGTTATAAGCTATATGACCTCAATAAAATTAAAAAGAAATTTATTTTTAAATGTAGCAAGACCCACTTTACATCTGGGCTGCAGGCAGCCCACACACTCACTGAATTACACAGAGGGGCAGTTTCCCAGGTGAGTCCTGTCTGTTTTGCCACCATCGGAACCTCCTGATGAACAACACAGGCCCAAGGATGTTGAGGCATGTGGGACCCCTGGACCAGGGAATGGTCTGAGAGTGTGTGACACAAAGTATCTGTGAAGTGCATACTGGGTAGTGAGTTTGTGCTTCTCTTCAAGGTATGCCTTTGATCATAATCTGCAGATAACTCAAGGAAAATCACTGGTAGGCTTGTTAAATGGAAAATTCTCATGTCCCAACTTCAAACTTGCTGAGTTAGAATTCCAGGGAAGGGGACACTGGACTTGTCCAGTTATTACCGTGTAGACTGAAATCTAAGACTCACTGCTGCTGGTGTCCAGGTGTAGCCACTGCCCGAGGTCAAAGCTCCACATCTTGTGAGGCCTGAGACAGCTCCCAGGGAAGATTTCTGTCTGTTGTCTGCAGAGGGGCGGCCAACTTACCTCTTCCCGCTGACTCGCTTCCCTAACTGGCTTCCTTGTGCCTTTCTTAATCCTTTTCTTTACCTTCAGAGATAACTGGGAGAGGCAAGATAGAGATACAAATTTTACTAAATCTAACTTTTAAGTAATCTTTAAAAAATTGTACAGCGTTCAGATGTAATATTTAATTTTCTTTGTGGTTGTTTTTTGTCATTGTGCCTTTCGTTGTTTTAAAGTATTTTGTGTTATTGGCTGGGAAGATAGCATGAGATTAACATCAGCTTTATATGGAGCTGTAAACCAGGAAAACACTTCATAGTTGTCACACGGAATTAAGAATCACATTTGTGTAATGATGTATAAAGGAATTTGGTTGTTTTATTATTTGTTTTTTCTTCTTTTTGGCATAATAAAGTCCCAGTTTCTTCTTGGTGGACTGAGCAGGACTATTGATGTCTGATCTATAAGTGAAGAGTTAATAGAAGGGTATTGTTACTATTCAGAAATCTCTCCCTCACCGACTTTTCCTAAATGGTAGCATGGATGTTAGAGTTAAGAATTTTGATTTTTCCCCCATTAGATTATAGAGAGAAAGATAGTCATCAGAAACTTAACTTGGAGTTTTAGTCAAAGAGCATCACAGAAGAGCACTGAGCTTGGGCTCGGCCATTTAGCAGCTTTGTAACCTGGCTGAGTTTTCCAGCCACTGTACCCGGTCTCTTCATCTGTAAAATGGTGAGAAGAACAACATCTACTACATCAGAATATTTTGAGGGATATAGGAGTTCATGTATGTTCAAGCACAGAATTAACATTCAGATTGCAGTGCCTGGTTCAGTAGAAGTGTTTGCTGCTGTTATTATAATTATCATTATTTCATCTCCTTATCTTCCTCATGAGTTCCCTGTAAAACCAACAATGATCCACAGTGTCAACAGTTTTATTCTAGGTCCCTGCTTAAAGGCCTGCAAAGGGAGCCTCGTGCTTATAACCTCCTGTTTTATCCCAGTCTCTGGAGGGATGCATTGACCTCTTTCTTCTTTGCACTAGGCACTGAATGGGGGCCCACACCCAACCCTGCATGTCCTCCTTTTAGTATCCGATGTTTTTGAAACACTGCTTAGTGTTTACTTGGTGGACTATACTCCCTGACATGAGCAACTCATGGGAGATAAGATGTAGGAAACATTGTTCTATGTAGGTCTCTGAGTTTATCATAACGCAGAGTACAGTTGATCAAGGGCCAAGGTAGAGTTCCTTAATGCAAAGATCTTCAGAGATGAGGGTGTTCTAATGTGACATCACCTGAAAATAAAGGAAGAACATAAAAGCATATGTAGTTTTACAAGGAAAAGCACACAACTAAAAGAATTGATCCCATTAAATACACTATTCTATTTGTTTATGCATCAAATTACTGATAGGAAATAGCCACGTGTAGAGATAGTAGAATTGATCGATTTCATAGAGAATTCTTTTTAACAGTTGTTCATATCTTGTGTTTTACATCATCGATTAGGGTAATATTTTCATCTTTTCCTGTCCTAGTGTCTTTATCTTTCTCAATTTTCCCAAGAGATATATTTATATTATCCTCTAAAATTCTAGGGCAATTTAAAAAAAGTTATGAAACATTTTAAGTTGTTGATATTGTATTTTGGAGGAGCACTAGATTGCAAGTGAATTAGTGATAATTAGAATTTTAGTTTGGTGAAAGATGGTAGTTGGAATTGATACCAGGATGGTTGTAACCCAGTTTTTTTTGTTCCCAAAAAATGAACCCAGTTCATTTTTTGATGTAGTTTTCAAAATGATAAAGCAAGTAATTTTTAATATAATAACTTGTCTCATTTTAAAATATGTGTTCTTGGAGAGGGTGATGGAGGTAGGTAGAAAATAGTTTAATGTAGTGACTTGTTTTTCTCCAGTTGATCTGTTATAAACCCAACAGCCATATAGCATCCTTTTGTCCAAATGACCTGATGGCACTTTCTTGACTTTTCTTACTGTGACTCTAGCAATCTGAGGTCACACTATCTTCTCCCTCCTAGTCATGTTTTCAATAGTAAGAGTGACATTGTCAATAATATAGTGACAACTTTGCACACAGTCTACTATTTACTAAAATATATATATCAATTGCAAACTTTGATAACATAATTGTTAAGTTTGAACTATTTGCAGTGCACTTAACAACTGATTGCTACACATTATTGTGTAGTGACATCGTGGTTAAAATCATTATTTGCAACATGTGACCACTTTCAATTTTATTTTTCTTTTTGAAGAAGAAAGGCTTGCATTTCCATCTTAGAAAATTGAGAACTGGTTTTTTGCCTTTATTTTTTTGTCTTCAGCTCTTCTTCCTACTGGTTACTAATTCACATGTCCAGTTACTTCAGATTCATGGTGCTACCTCCTCTGCCTTTTTCATGGCTCTCACATTAATTTTTCCATAATCCCTTCTGTGAAGGATGTTTCTCTCCACGCTCATCTAGCGAGGAAGAAACCGACCCTCCTTTATGTGAACTTGGAGACAGAGGCCAAGGTGAAGCCTTGGTGCCCCTCCCCACCAGTGAATTGCAGAAGGGCTGCAGATTCCCGTGAATCTTTTGCTCCCTTACTGGCTCCCTACATAGTTGGCATTGTCTCCAGGGAGGAGCCCAGCTTGGTACAATCAAATTTTTGAAGTCTATAGAAGCCTGCTGAAAGATAAGACTGGCTAGAAAGGACATCTGCAAGCAGTGTGCTCCAAAAGTTGGTGGCAGAAACATTAAGAAGAAGAAAACCTTTCCGTTTATCTTGTTTTCTCTTTATCTTCTCTCCCTTCCTTTTCCTTTACCTAGATGTTACAAAACCTGTCCACCCCTCATGGTGGTTGTTTTTTTCCTCAAAGCCCCAGTACATTGTTATATATCTTAGTTGTATGTCAACCCATGGTGGCTCTTTCCCTGGCGTCCCATGGCATTTTATTCATATCTCTTTCATTCAAATTATTTCTGTAGTGTAATTTATCTGTTTATACATATCTGTCTTACTTGCAGACTGCCAACATTTCAAGACCTTTGGGCACATAGTATATACTTAAGTATTTGAGTAAATAAATGAAGCTCTTTTTTTGAATAAGATCTAAATAAATAAAATACCTACTCAGCACATGAATGCAAGCATTTGAGAGAGAGTTTTGTGGCTGCTAAAGCAGACTGTGGATCAGTTTAGGGACTCAGTGCCCAAGTTACTCAATAGATTTAGATAAAATGAAAGAGATAATTAACTTTAGTTTTAAAATTCATGGACAACAGGAGCAGGATATCTAGGTGTGAATCAGGACTTGATCATTCTTGTTGCATCTTTGGAAAATTCAGTCCTTTATGTTTCTATGAAAATGTCACTGGCCAAGAGAATGAACAGAGGACTGGCTTTTAGAAAGGCAATTTGGTCACAGGAAGTCCTGGAGGAAAATATATGGAAGGAGAGTTGGTAGAAACATGGCAGAAACGTTTTGTGTATAAACCCTAAAAATTGGGTTTACATGTTGTCTGAAAGTACTGTAACCCAACTTTTCTCCAATATAGATTTGAGCAGCTTTTAAATATCTAGGTATACAAAAAGTTTACAAAGGAAAATAGATCAAACTGAAAGGCGTTTAGGATGGAACAATGAAATGAAGCTGAAGTAAGCCAGAGCACTGAAAGGTGTTTCGGAAGGACCTGCAGTTTTCTTTCTTTTTTTATCCTTCTTTTTATTTATTTTTTCCCCCAACACCCCAGTAGATAATTGTATGTCATAGATGCACATCCTTCTAGTTGCTGTACATGGGACGTGACCCCAGCATGGCCGGAGAAGCGGTGCATCGGTGCGCGCCCGGGATCCGAACCCGGGCCGCAAGTAGCAGAGCGCATGCACTTAACCACAAAGCCACGGGGCCGGCTCGGAAGAACCTGCAGTTTTTAAAGGTAATCGGAAATGTATCCCTCAGGTTTAAAGTAGAAAGTGTAATGGGAACAATTCTCTATCACCTCATGTCCATGAGATTAAAAGCAACAGTCTCTCAGAGAAGCAAAACTTTTCTGGTCTCTAATGTCCCAAAAAGTGTTTTGAATGGTGCCTAATGAAAGAGATTCTGTGTGACATAATGCAAATGCGGTATCATCAACTCATTTCCAAGTTTAGTTCAAACATTTTAGGACACGTTCAATTGAGGTAATGCACACATTCTATAAGGGGCCAAGGAAGAGGCCGACAGCATTCTCTCTCAGCTTTTCACTTGACCAAGTGAGAAAATGTTCTTGAACAGATTGACCACGTCTCCTCAAGGCAATGCTCCATTTTCAATTTTTCTTTTTGTAAACTCAGCCTGCGTTTCCCATTACATATACAAGATAAAGCCTGTTTGTAGACATCCTTCGTTGGCAATGAGGAGCAGATCCATACTATTAAGTAATCAAATAAGCAGAACATCTGGTTGGCCCTTTTTAGGAAAATGACAGATTTAAGCCCACCTTCATTGGTGGAAGGACATGGTATACCAGAATTAAAATATCTACCATTTATTATGCAGCTAATCATAAGTCATGCTATTTAAATGAAACTGAATGAATTCTTCTTCTATTAAGTTGACCAGATTTTAGTCAAACTGATGTGTAATTTTATATAGGTGCATTTTTACTTAAAATGTAAAACTCTTTAGAGACCTCTTTATTCAGTTTTAGAGGCATATTTTGTATATTTTGGTGATTTTATTTATTTTCCTTCATAGCAGAGAGGCACATCCTACTCTTTTTCTTGCTGCCCTCTCTCTCCAAGATAAAACTCATCCAAGTTTATTTTGCTTTATAAGGCATAGGCTTACATTGTGATGATAAAGAGATCATTTCTGAAACATATTTGGAACTGTAGGGAGCCCAGAATTTTAGATTATGCACAGAATTTTGTGAGGTAACTTCAAAAATGATGGAACATTTAAAGTTTTGCCAAGAAAATTTTTTCCTACTTTTCTTCACAGTAATTAAAAAAAAAAAAGTTTAGTTTCTTAATTCTTCAGATGGGTGAGTGTAGGAGTTGGCAGGATTATATGTACCCTTGAGAGATCTCTCTCTGAGTTACTCTTTCAAAACAACCATCCTGGGCAGGCCCCATGGCTTAGCGGTTAGGTGATCGCACTCCACTGTTAGTGGCCCTGGTTCGGATCCCGGGCGCGAACCGACGGACTGGCTTCTCCGGCCATGCTGAGGCCGCATCCTACATACAGCAACTAGAAGGATGTTCAGCTATGGCATACAACTATCTACTGGACCTTTGGGAAAAACAAATAAATAAATAAAATTTAAAAAAGTAATTAAAAAAAACACCATCCTACTTCATGAATATTTAATGGGGACTCTGTTAGTCCCAAAGCTGCTGAGAGAAGCAGTTCCCAAAGCTCCAGCAGGTCCTGGGAGAGGACAGTGATGGTAATCAGTGTCATCAGAGTTTGGATGAGCAGTAGTCATTCTCTGGATGTTAGAACTGAGTGGAGTTTTCAAGCGCAGCCCAGTGACTCTAGACCTGAGCCCTGCTCAGAAGCCAGTTGACTTGTCATTCGCTCTGAGCATGGTGTCTTCCCTCTGCTCGTGCCCCTTTTTGTCATTTCTCATGCTTCTCCTGCCTCTTTCTCTTTCCTACACCTACTTTCTTCTTTTTCTCTCTTTCTTACTTTTACTCTATTATATTCCTTCTCCTTAGCATTTTTTTCTTCCTTTCTTATTGTTCTCATTCCTTTTCTTTTTATTTTGTAGTACAGTTACTCTGTACATCACTTTCATCTTAAAATCTTGACCCTCTACAATTCTTATACTTCAGTTAGCTATTTTGAAGAGAGTATTTTGATAAATTTCTCTTAGATGTTATAGCATGCTGATTCAAGGAGATAAAAACTATCATGAAAGGGATGGAGATGGAGAATGAATTCAGTTCAGGTAGCCATGGAATTAGACAGAGGGAAACTGAGAGCTTAGGTGTGGGTGTTCAAAATATTTCCTGATACATCTTTGTAGTTCATTGTTGTGGTAAACTGCACAGAGTCTTATTTACTGTTGGAGCCCAGAAGTTTGCTCCTCTGATCAGGTCAGCAGGTCTCGGCCTATAGAAAAGAATCTAGGAAACACTGCATGCATTTCTAATGTGAAGAACTGTTAGTGTTCTTCCAGGAGACACCTTGGGCTCTTCCCTGCACTATCTGAATAGAAAAAGAGGAAGAGATGCTTTTCTCCATCTGCACAAAACCAGGACTTTATCTTGAGTTTGAGAGAGTTTGCATGTGACTGAAAACAAAAGTTTTCCCAAGTTTGGATTTGTTTTAATAGGATCTATTGGCTAGCTTTGATGTCTTTATTCAAAATTGGCTACCTCTAGTGCTAAGTTCAGAGTGGAGATTTGTCAGTATAAGAGAGAAGAATCCCTTTTGGATTAACTCAGTGAAATATAGTATTTGGGAAAAAGGTTATATTTGAAGGCCACTTGTTAATATTCTGTCGCCACAGTGACATCTGTTGGTAAGTGACTACTTCATGCTATTCTCGATGATTTCTGTTTGAAAGACACACCCTGAGCTTGATAAATAAATGGCAAACAATAGGATATATTGGAGCATATGAGGAAGTCATTTGGGGTAAATCTAATTCGGACTGAGTTTGTTTTTCCAAAAGGGCCTGTCGCCTGCATTGTGTATCTGCTTTGCCGTGTCTCAAAGAGAAGAGTAAATGCCCTTAACATAAGGATGCAACTTCCCCCTCGTTGACATTGCCTTAAGGATAAGCATTTCTCCCTAGGCTTGGATTTTACTGCTGGACTCATCCTGTGACCACCCAGCTCCAGACAACAGACCTGACACCAGCCATGCCCAATGAGATGACAGACCTGCTCCACGCTGTTTCCATCTATAGCTATTCTGGCAGGGCAACCTAGCAGGGCGATCTTGTGGCTATTGTAAAAGGGACATTACAATCCTATGTGATACTTGCTCTTTGACGGTATATAACCGCTCTGTACACCCCACTCCTTCGGTGCCCTTCCTTCCTTATGAAAGGAAGGCCCAGGGCCATGGTCCTCAAAAGTTAGCTCATAATAAATTCACCCCAATTTTGATTTATACATTGGTTATGGATTATTTATGTAGACATTTGTTGGTGTAGTCGTGGCAAGATTTCAGAGAATCCCACCAGAGACCACCTGGAATCTACACTGAACTGGCATTTGGTACCAATAGGAGCCCATTGTGCTCCCCAGATCACTGCATTCTTCAGGTGACACGAGTGAGTTCTACTGAAACCTGGACCTTTTTATTTTAAGTCGACGGTCCAGAGTTTATTTGAGCTGTTTTCAAGGCTTAAGGCCAGGTGTCTTAAGGGGGTACTGATACATTCCCCAGGTCAGAGGAACCTAGGGAGGAATTCCTAGGAAAGAGAAACGTAGAGAGAATTTCCTAGACCAGAGGAGCCTAGGGGGAAATTTTGGAGTGAATGGAGCAGGGTGACTTTTTAATATGGCTTAAAATTGGGAAAAATTATGTTTATAAAGTATTAAAAAAACTGCTTGATAGAGAAATGAGAGACTGAATCTGTTCAGCTCCAAAGAAAAGGGACATTGCTCCTCCCGACCTTTCGGGAATTCTCAAGCAACTGAGAATCTCATCGGGGGTGTCAGAGGGGAACCCCACGACTTGTAACCCTCCTTCCTATAGCGAGCTCCACTATCATTCATGTTAATTTATCACAGGTTAGTCCGGGAACGTGCACGGGAGGGCTAGTCACCCGCACTCCAAACCCCCACGGCAGTACCTAGACTGCGAGCGGGAGAAACCAAGGCATGTAAGAGAGTGATTACGACCTTTCTTTAGGGAGTAACACTCACAAGCAGCACACTCCTGACCCACTACACAGTCCCTAGAAATTGTTCAGACTTTGTAGCAAAATAAAAGAAAGGGAAAGTGGGAAATTGAGTTTGCTTGATCATTCCCGGCTGGGCTGCCTGGCCTCTGAACCCAGGAGACTTGCGCAAGTGCTAAGACAGCAGGGGGCCTAAGACTGAAAGAAAAAAGAAATTGGAAGGAAGCTTTCTGCAGATGGAAACTGCTAAATTTTCTAAAACAGCGGCTGTAAAATCTTTGTTGCATCTGTCTGTTCTTTATGTGTCTGTCTCTACATGTATGTTATATGTGCGCGGTATTTTACCTCCAGAGGTTATGGTTAAAATCAAGAGGTTTATTCAATTAACTTGAAATAAGCACTCACAAAAGTTAGTTCTAAATCCAAATGTTTTTCCAGTTAACGTGATATGAAATAATCTTTGGTAAATAAAAGCTTATTTAAGCTTGTTAGTTTTCAGCATTGGATATAATGCAGATATGCAGCTTTTATTCGTCAAATAAACTGATGTTATTTCTAGTACAATACTGGTCTCAAAAAAAATAAATGATGGCTAATATTATTTAATGTCTCATAAAGTCTTGTAGGCAATCTAAATAATTATTGAGGGGCCGGCCCCATGGCTTGGTGGTTAAGTGCACGAGCTCCGCTGCTGGTGGCCCAGGTTCAGATCCAGGGCGCGCACCGAGGCACCACTTCTCCGGCCATCCTGAGGCCGAGTCCCACATATAGCAACTAGAAGGGTGTGCAGCTATGACATACAACTATCTACTGGGGCTTTGGGGGCAAAAAATAAATAAATAAAATCTTTAAAACATAATAAATAAATAATTATAGAGAACAGGTAAATAAATAGGTGAGTATTCAGTGAACTTTAAACAATAATCGTATGTTATAATGTATATAGCTTCTAAACTCTTTTTGGTAACTTAAAAATTTAGGATTTTGCTAAATTTTATGATAAAAATTCATTGAGTATCTAGATCATTTCCAAATAAGATAAGATATTAGACATTGCTAAATATAGGTTTATCTACTTTTGGCTTATTACAGAAAAACTACAAGGTGTTTTGGGTCTATTGGTAAACATGTCTTGTGTTTTATTTAAAAGATTGTACTATAAAGTAACATGTTTCCAAAAATTATAAAAAGTGTCCATATAAATTTGTCAAGCCATGAAATGCTAATGTAAAAGAAATTTTATAATTGCTCACTTAGTTTTTTACTTAAAAATTAAGGTTTCTAAGGGTTAAAAATTTCTAATATGTGATTAAGCTACTAAAAACTTAAGAAAAATATGTTTGTATTCAAGGAGAGTAAGATGTGTGTTTTCATTAAGAAGATATAAAAAATGGAAATATTTTTGTTTGGGTAAGAAAGATAAATTTGCCCTGAAAAGTACTAGAAGGAAAAAAAAGGAGCACATGGCACAAATTCTGAATGTAAACAAAAAGTTATAGAAGGTTTGTGGAAGAGAAACCCTGAGGAGTTTTATACATGGTTGAGTTGGCTAAGATTAAACTAAATCCAACTAAGTAAATGATTTTTAATATCAAAAGTAAGCTAGTACAAAATTCAAATTTGGTCTTCTTCCTTTTAAAAGGATAATTTTATTCTACTCTTTTTTTTTCCCCAAAGCCCCAGTAGATAGTTGTACATCATAGTTGCACATCCTTCTAGTTGCTGTATGTGGGAAGTGGCATCAACATGGCCAGAGAAGCAGTGTGGTGCGTCGGTGCACACCTGGGATCGGAACCCAGGGCCACCAGCAGCAGAAGACACGCGTCCAACCGCTAAGCCACGGGGCCGGCCCTATTCTACTCTTAATCTTCTCTTGATAGAGGTTATTACGTAAAAAGATTTTTCTTTACATTTGAGTTAGGTTTATCTAAAGAACAGAGATCTGTTTTGTTAAGGTAATTCCCTATGTTCAAAAGACTGAGGTTTCTCTATTAAGCTTTTTTTGACTGTTTAAATGTTGTTTGCTAATTAAGCATGGTTTCACTGCGACAAGAACAGGAACTCCTTGATCTTGTCTGACCAAGTGTTTAAAACCTCTCTGTATTTTTGACAATCTCCCCAAAATTATATCCTAAATAAAGTCTTTCTTATAACTTTTTTGTTTGAGAATTTTCAAAGATCCCTGGCAATTCTCAAGTAAATTTGATCTCTTCCTATAAAGAGGGAGATACTAAACTAATTAGGCTTGTTAAGTATGCTAAATTGCATGGGAAGCATTATCAAGTAAATGATAAAACTTCTTAGGTTACAATGCATAGGTAAATATTACCCACTATTTTAACCCTGCTATCTTGTGTCGGGGGAAGAGGGAGAATCTCCCTCTGCCCTTTCCCTTAAGGTTCTTCTGGCTGGCCAAATAATCAACAAGACAGGTTAGCAGGAGAAAATAATACCAAGTTTAATAACATGTATACATGGGAGAAAGCAGGGACACTGCGTTTCTCAACACGATAGCAGAAATTCTCGTCTTAAATATCATTTTCAGCCAATGACAAAGGAGGATTTTGGGGGTGGGGGAGTCAATTACAGGAGATTACCACTAAAGCACAGTAAACAAGAGTAAGGTTTATTATACAGCCCCAAGGCCTCATCTTCCACATTGATAAGTTACTAGAAATGAGCTCACCCCCCCCCCTCTTCTCCAAACAGAGAGGGAGATACCTTTACAAATGGAGATTTCCCTTATAAATGTAAATGATTGTCTGGCAACTCCTCGCAGGGCCATCCAAAGAATGTGGCCAGAGAGACAGGACTCCCGATAAGATGGGCTTGTTGGTGCCTTTTCTATTGTAACCTCTATCCTAAATTATCTTTTATAGCAGTCATGATAATAACCCCTTCCTAAAACAGAATTTTTTTGGTTTTAAATTCTTTAGGCAGTTTGGGAGGGAAAACTCAAATATTTTTCCTGAGCTCTCTGAGTCCTTATTGTCTTCAGCTCGAAATAATCCGCATACCAGAGTGGTGCTTCCTGGGGCAGCTTGCCCTGAGCACCATCACTTGCTTCCAACATTACAAGAGGAAGGACCGCAACTGCATTCTATTTAATTTGGTTTACAGGTGGGTCTTACTTAAATGATAAGCAAGATATTACCAAGCTGGCTATGCTGTCCAGCCTCGAGAATCCCTGTGTGGGGGAAGAAGGAGAATCCTCCTCTGCCCTTTCCCTTAAGGTTTTTATGGCTGGCCAAATAATTAACAAGACAGGTTAGCAAGAGAAAATAATACCAAGTATAATAACATGTATACATGGGAGAAACCAGGGACGCTGCATTTCTCAACACAATAGCAGAAATTCTCATCTTAAATACCGTCTTTACGTAAAGACAGAGGAGGATGTTGGGGGTGGGGGGTGTCAGTACGGGAGATCACCACTAAAGCACTGTAAACAAGAGTAAGGCTATTATGCAGATTTAAGGCCTCACCTTCCACATTGGTAAGTTTCTAGAAATGAGGTCATCCCCCCTCTTCCCAATACAGAGAAAGAGATACCTTTACAAATGGAGATTTCCCTTATAAATATAAATGTTTGTCTGATAACTCCTCACAGGGCCATCCAGAGAATGTGGTCAGAGAGACAGAACTTCTGATAAGATGGGCTTGTTGGTGCCTTTCTTATTGTAACATCTATTTTACATTATATTACAGCCATCAGATAGAAGATCTGTTGCAGGAAGGAGTTACTATGTCAAATTCTTTAGGCAGTTAGTGGGGGAGGTCAAATGTCCATCAGAGAAAACAATCGAGGTAAAGAGATGTATTTCAAGGTGGCCAAATCCTGATCTCGCACACCTGCTAATTCCTATAACTCTGCTAACCCAATAAAAGACTTCTTTCCACAGGCTTGAAAGAAATCGCCAGGGAAGAAGAGAAACAGATATAGCAGTCAAAAGGGGGAATTTTTATCACCCCCTCACAGATGTGGCTTGCACCCAGTAAAAAAACCCATAGTATTGTGGGGAGACAGGGAAAATCCCCCTCTGCCCTTTCCCTTAAGGTTCTTATGGCTGGCCAAATAATTAACAAGACAGGTTAGCAGGAGAAAATAATACCAAGTTTAATAACATGTATACATGGGAGAAACTCAGAAATGAGCAACTTGTCCCTCTGTCTAAGCTGCTTGCTTAAGTATTGTAGCTAAAGGTGAGGAAGGTGTTGGAGGTGGGTAGTAGTCCGGGACTTCAGAAGGCAAGAAGACAATTCTTTTCAAGGTCATCTATAGATAATGTGGTCAGGGAGAGATAGAGATTTTTGATAAAAGGGCTTGGTGCTCCTCCCATTGGAAGATCTATTTTACATTATCATTACAGCCATCTTGATAGAAGATCTGTTCCTGGAAGGAGCCACCATGTCAAATTCTTTAGGCAATTAGTGGGGGAGGTCAAATGTCCCTCAGAGAAAACAATCAAGGTAAAGAGATGTATTTCAGGGTGGCCAAATCTTGATCTCCCACAGTCCCACCTTTGAAACTAAAATTTTCACAGTCCTTTTGAAACTTAATGAAGTTTCATAGTCCAGAAGCTGAATTAGTAGATTGTTTCCTCTCACTGAACATATTTCTTAGTCTTGATAATAGATCAGTTCAATTAAGTTCATTTTAGAAGGTGATGATGCAGGTGGGCTCTCAAGGTTACACCTATATTGTGGAAGCAAACAATCAAGTATTTAATAGAAGCATTTCTATGTAAACAAAAGAAAAACAAGGTTAATGGTTGGAGCAAGTTGTAAAGCAGTTTCTGAGTTTACAGGACAGCCAGTTAAGAAAATTTTTAGATGTCAGCATTAAAGCATCTTTAGTAGTTTAAAATGTCTCTGATGATGTCGTCAGGTCATCTCTCAAGTTTATATCAAGTCCATTGGCTTCAGTTTGTAAGGCTTCAGGAAAAAGGGCAGGTTTAATTCTCAGTGATTCCAAATGAAAATGATGGAAAAAATGAAAAACGTTAGTTTGGAGATCTGTAGCCAGCTATTTTAGGAGACTAGAAGAAATCAGGATCCAGTCCAGTAAATAAATATAAAACAAAAACCTCAAAAGACAATTAACAAAACTTGAATCTAATATCCGCAAATATACACTGTAGTTTTTACTGAAATATAATTTTTCTTTCTAAAATCACCCTCATTTTTATCAAAGATAGCCAAATTTAGACTAACTAGTTTGTAAAATAAGTCTAGTTCCAATAAAGTTGGCCCAATTATTTACATAAGTACATCAATAATAGCAATTGATCATACAAGCTCTTTTAAACCTGCTTCGCTGGAACTTTTTATAAGGAATCTCAGATTGAACTTTAAAGGCCTCTCGAGGCCAGGAAAGCCAAGGATTTTGTCATCAGACTTCGCCTGCAATACCTACAGATTTGGGTGAATTCCTCTCTTCTGAGGTTCCCCCAAAATATTTCAAGGTTCCTTGTACCTTCTAGATAAGTGACATTCTTTACTTATCCAGTAAATGCTGCTTGGAACATTGAACATAAGGCACCAGGCCAATATTTCTACACGGCTTTATTCCATAAAATCCAATTTTCATTCCTCAAATCTTTATGGCTATATCGCAAATATGATGTTCCAGTCACAACCTTGGTAATATAACCAGTGTTTCCAATTGTGTCCTGTTATAAGGAGAACAGATTCTTATTGAACTTATGCAAATAACTATTGCCATGAAAACAACAATACTCACTTACTAAGAGTTTTTAAGTTCTGGAGGGATCAGGTAGAGAGAAAAAGAGAAGTATTTTAATATTGCTTACAAAAGTATCATTTACCAAATTTCTGTAAGTTATAGCTAGCTCAGGAGAAAAGAGAAAAAGTTTTCTTTAAATCTGAAAAAACAAAATATTAAAAATTCAGCAATACTTCAAATGAAAAATCATAAAAATTATAAACATCCTTATCAGTTCATTCAGTCCTGTGTAATCCATTTTTGATCCCAATCTTTTTGTTAGTGGCTTCATGAAGTCATCAGTTTCTCCATCAGATTTCTGTAATTTCTTACCCAGTTCAGTTTTATGATCAGCAAGTTTATCAGAAGCCTGTACTCCAGTGTAACTGTCACAGTCCTTTCCATGAATATTTCTGAAGTTGAAACATTTTGCAAAAGCATTAGAACAAAGAAATAAGTCTGTAAACAAGACCTCAAAATGGTAATTGACAAAGAAATTTGGTTAATTTTGTGACATACAACACTTCAAAATAATAATAACCAGAATTATGATTGATAACCAGGACAGATCAGAATTACAGTAATGTTATACAATTTTAAAATGTCTATATCAATAACATTTACACACAAAATACCACTTAAGCAGGTTTATCATCACTTGTCTGACAATGCTTCCCATGTAGTTTAACATACTGAGTAAGCCTAATAAGTTTAGTATCTTCCTCCTTATAGGAAGAGAGCAAATATCTACACACTATGATGAGAACAAGACAACATCAGTTGTAGACAGCTGCCCCAAGACTTCGGACCAGGCCAGTATTCTCAACCTTAAATCCACTCATTTAAACCTTTGTTATGCTTAAACTGTATACCTATTTTATAATTTGATGGTGTTCAGGGCAAGCTGCCCCAGGAGGCACCACTCTGGTATGCGGATTCTTTCAAGCTGAAGACAATAAGGACTCAGAGAACTCAGGAAGAATATTTGAGTTTCCCCTCCCAAACTGCCTAAAGAATTTAAAACAAAAGATCTGTTTCAAGAAAGAGTTGTTATGATGGCTGTAATGATAATGTAGGATACAGGTTACAATAGGAAAGGCACCAAGCCTCTTTTATCAAAAACTCTGTCTCTCCCTGACCACATTATCTATAGCTGACCCTGAAAAGAATTGTCTTCCTGCCCTCTGAAGTCCCAGGCCACTACCCACCCCCAACACGCTCCTCGCCTTTAGCTGCAATACTTAAGCAAGCAGCTTAGACAGTGGGGCAAGATGCTCATTTCTGAGTTTCTCCCATGTATACATGTTATTAAACTTGGTATTATTTTCTCCTGCTAACCTGTCTTGTTAATTATTTGACCAGCCATAAGAACCTTAAGGAAAAAGGATAGAGGGAGATTCTCCCTCTTTCCCCAACAAATTGTTACAGTTAAGATTTTCAGAATACTATCATACTTAAGGAAAGTGATTGATTTGGAACAGACTGGTTTTAAAGTACAGGCATTTATCGGGAGGCTCCTAATATAACTTAATGGTTATATAGAACAAATCTCTGGCCTTGACTACTGGCCTGATGGCTAAAACACTGCACCCAATCTTCCCTTAAATGCAGGGAAGGATTCACAGTGACAACTGCTGCCAACATTCCTCTGCTTAAGGCCAGATGGGCTCATTCAGTGTTCCCCTGGTATCACCACCGAGCAGCTAGCTATATTTGTTCCTTTTTTAGGGCTAAATGATGTCACATCACATACAGAAGCCCTTAATGACAGTCAAGCAGGAATTGCCTTATTAAATATTAAGTTGTCTTCAATAAAAAGACTGTCCTTCAAAATATAATGGCCTTAGATATTTTAACTACATCCCAAGGTGGTACACATACAATCATTCAAACTGAATGTTGTGTTTTCATACCTGCCGAGTCTTGCAGTGTGTCATCTCTGCTAAAGCACATGAAAAAACAGGTGAATGCCATAAGAGATCCTGCATTCAGTCTTGAGTTTTTTGGTTTGCTCCCTTCTGGTATTGGTTCCCTTTTTCGATCTGGATTGTAATTCCTATTTCTATTACTTCTTGGAATTCTTGTATAATCATAATATTTAAACTAATTGCTGTTATCTTTATTCAGTGCTGTAAGACTGTCATGTAAGCTGGAGTAATGAAAGCTGAGGTGGTCGATTGATCTTATAACCTTGGACAAACCTCCTTTTTGATAAGGACTAGGCCTAAGAACTCATTTTAAACTAATCTTTTCAAAGAAGTTAAATTATTATCATTGTTACTGTACTTGTTCTATAATTGTGAAGAGCATAAATACAAGGAGTCATAAAAAGCACATATGCAATGTTTGTGCAACAACCTAAAATTAATCCAAAACCCATGAAATGCTTCCTCTATTAGTATATATATATACCTCTTTGTTTGTCCACTATATCCAATTAATTCCCCCCAAGGTGGACAACTGGGCAAATAAATGAGACAAAAGCCTGGCACCGAGGGACATGAGGGACCCAGGGCAGGCAGCAACCACTCTGGGCCAAAAGACAATATTTTGATCATCAATGATTTTATCAAAAGATTATAGATCAAAAGGGAGAAAATGATAAATAAATGGTAAGCAATAAGATATATTGGAGCATATGAGGAAGCCATTTGGGGTAAAACTAATTCGGCCTGGGTTTGTTTTTCCAGAAGGGCCTGTCACCTGCATCGTGTATCTGCTTTGCCATGTCCCAAAGAGAAGAATAAATTCCCTTAAGATAAGGATGCAACTTCCCCCTCCTTGGCATTTCCTTAAGGATAAGCATTTCTCCCTAGGCTGGGATTTGACTGCTGCACTGATCCTGTGACCACCCAGCTCTAGACAACAGACCTGACACCAGCCACACCCTCCCCACTCTGTCCATCAATAGCTATTCTGGCAGAGCAATCTGGCAGGGCGATCTTGTGGTTATTGTGAAAGGGACATTGCAATCTGATGTGATACATGGTATTTGATGGTATATAACCACTCTGTACACTCCACTTCTTTGGTGCCCTTCCTTCTTTAGGGAAAGAAGGCCCTGGGCCATGGTCCTCAAAAGTTGGCTCATAATAAACTCACCCCAATTTTGATTTATAGATTGATTATAGATTATTTACGTCGACATGTTTTACAAGTAATATCTTGAAAGGAAAAAACAATAAAGCAGCAGCCCTGCATTACACATGAAAGTTGTGCTCCCCCTGGAGGGAAAATGAGGATACAACATTGGTCGAGTACTTGATTTTATAATCCACTGGTGCCTTTCAAAAATATAGCTATTATTGTAAGAGTAAAGATATCCTTAAGAATACTGTCACAAAACAGGTTTTCCCAGCTTCTTTTTGTCAGAGATGAGACCTACATCAGGCTGGGGCACTTGAAGAGGCATGGGGGACTCAGCTGAGGGTTATTTAATTACAGTGAGTTAATTAGCCAGTAGCGAATAAGATGCAGAATGATTAAAAAGAGGTAAAGGGACATAAAGTTGGAAATAATTAAGAAAAATAGTGCCTTCAAAATATCCTCTCATTATTTTTATAGCTTTTGTTTTGAGGCATGACTAGGATAATATGTTAGATTTTTCTAAATCCTTATCTCCAGGGCATATATTACTGAGTTTTTCATTAAATATGATAATGCCAAAGAAAACCTTGACAAAAGTATTCTGTACTATCAACAAGGACAAAACATGTACAACATTGCTCTATATATTAAGATTCCAGCTGTAATAGTCAAAATATATATTCATGTGTGTAAAATTATAATGATTTTCTATTTTTCTCGGGCTGTGAACCATGGTAAAATATATAGTAATAAGCAGAAAACCTGATGAACTAGGTGATTTAAAACACCTGATGTTACAGTTAGGCCATTCAAGGGTGAAATAGATCAATTTAAATTTCACACTTTCTCCTTTCCTTGTAGCCAGTGAAGTGTCTGGAAGACCGAAAACGCATAAAATTAATTGAGAGTTAACAGTATTTGGAAGCAATTGAGGTTAAGCCCTCAACAATGGTGGCCCTTACTTCTGGAGCCATTGACTCTTTGTCATAAGTTTATTGTATAGACGAGTTCTATTCTTAGATGATTTGTGTATGTTTCATAGAAGAGAGACAGGGCAGGAGAATTAACTATGACTCTACACCGGTTCCTTTACTGTATTACCTCATGCAATTCTTACAGTAATCCTTTAAAGTAACTATTATAATTCATATTTAACTGATAAAGAAAACCATTTTTAGGGGCCTGCCTGGTGGGACAAGCAGTTAAGTGCGCTCATTCCACTGCACCAGCCCGGGGTTCACCGGTTCTGATCCTGGGCACGTGCCAATGCACCGCTTGGCAAGCCATGCTGTGGTGGCGTCCCGTATAAAGTGGAGGAAGATGGGCACGGATGTTAGCCCAGGGTCAGTCTCCCTCAGCAAAAAAAGATGAGGATTGGCAGATGTTAGCACAGGGCTGATCTTCCTCACAAAAAAAAATTTAAAAACGACCATGTTTACAAAATTGATCAAGGGTAAAAGGGAAGATCTGAACATCAGTCTGTTGGGTTTTATGCCTCATATTCTCTCCACTGTGATAAAAATGGTGCTTCCACATGGGTACTCACCATCTTGCTATTTAATACCGGCTCCTGCCAACAACATTGGATGAGATGAGATGAGAAGTTTATTTCCAAAGTTATTCTATTATATTTAAATTATACTATTTATGAGTCAAATGTCAAGTCATATTTTAGAGGCATAGAGAACAACTGGTTACTTCACCTACACATTTTCCAGTTTTACTATAACTTTTGTGTGCCACATTCTGTCAACTTTGTGTCAACTTTACCAACTTTAGTGCTTCACTGTTCTTTTTTTAAAAACTTACAATTTCATTTTCCATGTAAAGCACCTTGCTGTTTTCTTCTGAGTCACTAGATGGCAGTTCTGTATCTCTGTAAATTACCACTGCAGCAGGAAACGAGAGGTCTTAAGCCAGTTTGTTCTGTACAAATGATGGACATAGGAGGACTTCTGGTCCATCAAGGCTGCCTGTGTTATTCTGTGGCCATAACGGGGATGTCCAGGACTGCTTAGTCAGGCATGAAGCAGAGTCAGAAAGCATCCTCTAAGTTCTTCTTCAGATGTGAGTTCAGGCACTTACCATCTCACCTGAGCACACTAGAGTTTATTGAATGTGTTCTGACTCTTCCTCTCTCTGTGTAGTTAATAAGTCTGGGAGCTCCATACCCCTAGAAAAAACACATGACACATAAAGCCTTTTCTCAACTAAACGGAATTGAGGGCTATGGTGTTGTCCGAGAGTCTGATGCTTAAAGCAAACGCAGCTGGTGCTCATATAGAGGGAAAGAGTGTCAGCTACTCCTGGAGGGCTTTTAGTGATGCTCCTATGGAATGAGCAAGTTTAAAATAAAACCACATGGCTTAAACCTCACTGATTATTTTATTTTCAAGTAATATGCTGTGAAAATCTTCTATGTCTAAAAAACTATTTCATAAAACTGAAACAATTCTCTTTTTTATTCTCTGGTATTTGAAATACTATTAAAACTGTAAATCCTTTAACATTCTACAATATATAAATAGGCAAATATCAATTATATTCTCAAAAAAAGTTTGTTCCCATGTTAAAGATTAATATATGATAGCAAAATGGGTTACCACCCAGTTTTTAACTAAATTTTTGCTTTTGAAATTACATATAAAATTTGTGTTTTGAAGTATTTTCCTAAAACTCAGCAGCTTTCTGATATAAATGGACTAGTTGAAAGGTAACTAGAATGAAATTTGATCTTTAAAACTCTAGCTTTGTGTAAGAATTGATAATATCAGGCAGTTGAAAGTTGGGTCTCTCCACGTTATGATCTTTATTAATTGTGAATAGCCACATCTATTACAAAGTGCTGAATAATAAAAAGAAATTAAACAATATCAGCACTCTCCTACCACACACATGCAGTTTATATGCAAATAAATTCTCAAAGGTCAGAAAAATGCTTATGATATCGGATAACTGGTAAAATACTATCTCATTCCAGTTTCAACCTCATTTGAAATTGACTTAAAACTCTTCTCTTAGGATCCTGCTCTGATCAGTGCCCCCTGGTCCCCTCAATGCCTCATTTGATTGCAAACCTATCTGAGGAATTGAATATTCTTTTCCATTTGTTCTCTTTAAGGTATCTGTGATAGTGCTTTTTATACAATGACCACTTGGTACAATTTATTATTCATTTCAGAAACATCTTGGGCCCGCCTCGTGCCTTAGCAGTTAAGTGTGCGCGTGGCGCTACTGGCAGCCTGAGTTCGGATCTCGGGCGCGCACTGACGTACCGCTTCTCTGGCCATGCTGAGGCTGCATCCCACATATAGCACGTAGAAGTATGTGCAACTATGACATACAACTATCTAGTGGGGCTGTGGGGAAAAAAAAAGGAGGAGGATTGGCAATAGATGTTAGCTCAGAGCTGGTCTTCCTCAGCAAAGAAAAAGAGGAGGATTAGCACGGATGTTAGCTCAGGGCTGATCTTCCTCACACACACACAAAAGAAACATCTTTATTTAGGAACAAATCAAGGAAACAGATGTGAGGAATGTAGGGTCACCTAGTTGATGGTGCCTTTTTTTTTTAAATGTTTTGTTTATTGCAGTAACATTGGTTTATAACATTGTATAAATTCCAGGTGTACATCATTATACTTCTATTTCTGCATAGATTACATCATGTTCACCATAGTGGTTGCACCAGTTTGCACTCCCACCAACAGTGTATGAGACTTCCCTTCTCTCCACATCCTCTCCAACACATGTTGTTTCCTGTCTTGTTAATTACAGCCATTCTGACGGGCGTGAGGAGATATCTCATTGTAGTTTTAATTTGCACTTCCCTGATAGTTAATGATTTTGAACATCTTTTCATGTGTCTGTTGGCCATCTGTATATCTTCTTTGGAGAAATGTCTGTTCAGGTCTTTTGCTCATTTTTTAATTGGGTTGGTAGTGTTTTTGTTGTTGAGATGCATGAGTTCTTTATATATTTTGGAGATTAAGCCCTTATCACATGTATAGTTTGCAAATATATTCTCCCAATTGTTAGGTTGTCTTTTCATTTTGTTGATGGTTTCCTTTGTTGTGCAGAAGCTTTTTAGTTTGATGTAGTCCCATTTATTTATTTTTTCTATTGTTTCTCTTGCCAGGTCAGACATGGTGCTTGAAAATATGTTGCTAAGACCAATGTCGAAGAGTGTACTGCCTATGTTTTCTTCTAGAAGTTTCATAGTTTCAGGTCTTACATTCAAGTCTTTAACGCATTTGGAGTTAATTTTTATGTATGGTGTACGGTAAGGGTCTACATTCATTTTTTTGCATGTGGCTATCCAGTTTTCCCAACACCATTTGTTGAACAGACTTTCTTTTCTCCATTGTATGTTCTTGGTTCCTTTGTCAAAGATTAGCTGTCCATAGATGTGTAGGTTTATTTCTGGGCTTTCGATTCTATTCCATTGATCTGTGTGTCTGTTTTTGTGCCAGTACCATGCTGTTTTGGTTACTATAGCTTTGTAGTATATTTTGAAATCAGGGAGTGTGATACCTCTAGCTTTGCTCTTTTTTCTCAGGATTCCTTTAGCTATTTGGGGTCTTTTGTTGTTCCATATAAATTTTAGGATTCTTTGTTCTATTTCTGTGAAAAATGTTGTTGGAACTTTGATAAGGATTGCATTGAATCTATAGATTGCTTTAGGAAGTATGGACATCTTAACTATGCTAATTCTTCCAATCCAAGAGGACAGAATATCTTTCCATTTCTTTGTGTCTTCTTCAATTTCTTTCAGCAATGTTGTACAGTTTTCCGTATACAGCTCTTTCACCTCTTTGGTTAAGTTTATTCCTAGGTATTCTACTCTTTTTGTTGCAATTGTAAAAGATATTCTATTCTTTTTGTTGCATTTGTAAATGGGGTTGTATTCTTTTTTTTTTTTTTGAGGAGATCAGCCCTGTGCTAACATCTGCCAATCCTCCCCCCCTTTTTTTTTTTGCTGAGGAAAACTGGCCCTAGGCTAACATCCGTGCCGATCTTGCTCCGCATTATATGGGATGCCGCCACAGCATGGCTTTACAAGTGGTGCGTCGTTGCACACCCGGGATCTGAACTGGCGAACTCCGGGCTGCCGCAGCGGAGTGCCTGCACTTAACCACTTGCGCCACCAGGCCAGCCCTGGGGTGGTATTCTTAATTTCTCTTTCTGCTACTTCGTTGTTAGTGTATAGAAATGCAACTGATTATTGTAGGTTGATGTTGTATCTTGCAACTTTATCATATTTGTTTATTACTTCTAAAAGTTTTCTGGTGGATTCTTCAGGTTTTTCTATATATAAAATCATGTCATCTGCAAGTAGTGACAGTTTCACTTCTTCCTTTCCAATTTGGATTCCTTTTATTTCTTTTTCTTGCCTGATTGCTCTGGCTAGGACTTTCAGTACTATGTTAAATAGGAGTGGTGAGAGTGGGCATCTTTGTCTGGTTCCTGTTCTTAGAGGGATAGCTTTCAGTTTTTTTTTTTTTTTGATTTTTATTGATATTTTAATGGTTTCTAACATTGTGAAATTTTGGGTTGTACATTTTTGTTTGTCCATTACCCCATATATGACTCCCTTCACCCCTTGTGCCCACCCCCCACCCCCCCTTCCCGGGTAACCACAGTCCAGTTTTCTCTGTCCATGTGTTGGTTTATATTCCACATATGAGTGAGATCATACAGTGTTTGTCTTTCTCTTTCTGGCTTATTTCACTTAACATAATATGCTCCAGGCCCATCCATGTTGTTGCAAATGGGACGATTTTGTCTTTTTTTATGGCTGAGTAGTATTCCATTGTATATATATACCACATTTTCTTAATCCAATCGTCAGTCGAGGGACACTTAGGTTGCTTCCACTTCTTGGCTATGGTGAATAATGCTGCAATGAACATAGGGGTGCATAAGCCTCTTTGGATTGTTGATTTCAGGTGCGTTGGATAGATTCCCAGTAGTGGGATGGCTGGATCATAGGGCATCTCTATTTTTAATTCTTTGAGGAATCTCCATACCGTTTTCCATAGAGGCTGCACCAATTTGCATTCCCACCAGCTGTGTATGAGGGTTCCTGTTTCTCCACATCCTCTCCAACATTTGTTGTTTTTTGTCTTGGTGATTATAGCCATTCTAACGGGCGTGAGGTGGTATCTTAGTGTTGTTTTGATTTGCATTTCCCTGATGATTAGTGATGTTGAGCATCTTTTCATGTGCCTATTGGCCATCTGTATATCTTCCTTGGAGAAGTGTCTGTTCATTTCCTCTGCCCATTTTTTGATCGGGTTGTTTGTTTTTTTGTTGTTCAATTGTGTGAGTTCTTTATATATTATGGAGATCAACCCCTTGTCAGATGTATGTTTTGCAAATATTCTCTCCCAGCTGGTTGGTTGTTTGTTCATCTTGATTCTGATTTCATTTGTCTTATAAAAGCTCTTTAGTCTGATAAAGTCCCACTTGTTTATTTTTTCTTTAGTTTCCCTAGTCTGGGTAGGCATGTCATCCGAAAAGATTCCTTTAAACCCAATGTCAAATAGTGTGTTGCCTATATTTTCTTCTATGAGTTTTATAGTTTCAGGTCTCACCTTCAGGTCTTTGATCCATTTTGAGTTAATTTTTGTGAATGGCGATAGCACATGGTCCACTTTCATTCTTTTGCATGTGGATGTCCAGTTTTCCCAACACCATTTATTGAAGAGACTTTCCTTTCTCCATTGCATGTCCTTAGCACCTTTGTCGAAAATTAGCTGTCCGTATATGTGTGGTTTTATTTCTGGGCTTTCAATTCTGTTCCATTGATCTGTGTGTCTGTTTTTGTACCAGTACCATGCTGTTTTGATTACTATTGCTTTGTAGTATGTTTTGAAGTCAGGAATTGTGATGCCTCCTGCTTTGTTCTTTTTCTTTAGGATTTCTTTAGCTATTCGGGGTCTTTTGTTGCCCCATATAAATTTTAGTATTCTTTTTTCTATTTCTGTGAAGAATGTCATTGGGATTCTGATTGGGATTGCATTGAATCTGTAGATTGCTTTAGGTAATATAGACATTTTAACTATGTTTATTCTTCCAATCCACGTGCATGGGATATCTTTCCATTTCTTTATGTCATCGTAGATTTCCCTCAATAATGTCTTGTAGTTCTCATTGTATAGGTCCTTCACCTCCTTGGTAAGATTTATTCCTAGGTATTTTATTCTTTTGGATGCAATTGTAAATGGTATTATCTTTTTGAGCCCTCTTTCTGTTAGTTCATTATTAGCATATAGAAATGCAACTGATTTTTGTAGATTGATTTTGTACCCTGCAACTTTGCTGTAGTTGTTGATTGTTTCTAACAGTTTTCCAACAGATTCTTTAGGGTTTTCTATATATACAATCATGTCATCTGCAAATAGTGAGAGTTTCACTTCTTCGTTACCTATTTGGATTCCTTTTATTCCTTTTTCTTGCCTAATTGCTCTGGCCAAAACCTCCAGTACTATGTTGAACAGGAGTGGTGAGAGTGGGCAGCCCTGCCTCGTTCCTGTTCTCAGAGGAATGGCTTTCAGTCTTTCCCCGTTGAGTATGATGTTAGCTGTGGGTTTCTCATATATGGCCTTTATTATGTTGAGGTACTTTCCTTCTATTCCCATTTTATTGAGAGTTTTTATCATAAATGGATGTTGTATCTTGTCAAATGCCTTCTCTGCGTCTATTGAGATGATCATGTGGTTTTTATTCTTTGTTTTGTTGATGTGATGTATCACGTTGATTGATTTGCGGATGTTGAACCATCCCTGCGTCTCTGGTATAAATCCCACTTGATCATGGTGTATGATCTTTTTAATATATTGTTGTATTCGGTTTGCCAATATTTTGTTGAGGATTTTTGCATCAATGTTCATCAGCGATATTGGCCTGTAATTTTCTTTCTTTGTATTGTCTTTGTCTGGTTTCGGTATCAGGGTGATGTTGGCCTCATAGAATGATTCAGGAAGTCTTCCATCTTCCTCTATTTTTTGGAATAGTTTGAGGAGGATGGGTATTAAATCTTCTTTGAATGTTTGGTAAAATTCACTGGAGAAGCCATCTGGTCCTGGACTTTTATTTTTTGGGAGGTTTTTGATTACTATTTCAATCTCTTTACTTGTGATTGGTCTATTCAGATTCTCCATTTCTTCTTGGTTCAATTTTGGGAGGTTGTATAAGTCTAAGAATTTATCCATTTCTTCTAGATTGTCCAATTTGTTGGCATATAATTTCTCATAGTATTCTCTTATAATCCTCTGTATTTCCATGGTATCCGTTGTAATTTCTCCTCTTTCATTTCTAATTTTATTTACTTGAGCCTTTTCTCTTTTTTCTTAGTTAGCCTGGCTAAGGGTTTGTCTATTTTGTTTATCTTCTCGAAGAACCAACTCTTTGTTTCATTAATCCTTTCTACTGTTTTTTTGGTCTCAATATCATTTATTTCTGCTCTGATTTTTATTATTTCTCTCCTTCTGCTGGCTTTGGGCTTTGTTTGTTCTTCTTTTTCTAGTTCTGTTAGGTGTAATTTAAGGTTGCCTATTAGGGCTTTTTCTTGTTTGTTAAGGTGGGCTTGTATCGCTATGAGTTTCCCTCTCAGGACCGCTTTTGCTGCGTCCCATATGGTTTGATATGGCATGTTATCATTTTCGTTTGTTTCCAGATAGTTTTTGATTTCTCCTTTAATTTCATCAATGATCCATTGGTTGTTCAGTAGCATGTTGTTTAATCTCCACATTTTTGTCACTTTCCCAGTTTTTTTTTCCTGGTTCATTTCCAGTTTCATAGCCTTATGGTCTGAAAAGATGCTTGTTATGATTTCAATCTTCTTAAATTTATTGAGGCTTGCTTTGTTTCCCAACATATGGTCTATCCTAGAGAATGTTCCATGCGCGCTTGAGAAGAATGTGTAGTCAGCTGTTTTTGGGTGGAGTGCTCTGTATATGTCTACTAGGTCCATCTCGTCCAGTTTTTCATTTAAGTCTAATATTTCTTTATTAACTTTTTGTCTGGATGATCTATCCATTGCTGTAAGTGGGGTGTTAAGATCCCCTACTATTATTGTGTTGTTGTTGATTTCTCCTTTTAGGTTTGTTAATAGTTGTTTTATGTACATTGGTGCTCCTATGTTGGGTGCATATATATTTATAAGTGATATGTCTTCTTGATGGAGTGTCCCTTTTATCATTATATATTTCCCTTCTTTGTCTTTCTTAACCTGTTTTATCTTGAAGTCTACTTTGTCTGATATGAGTATGGCAACACCTGCTTTCTTTTGTTTGCCATTAGCTTGGAGTATTGTCTTCCATCCTTTCACTCTGAGCCTGTGCTTGTCTTTAGTGCTAAGATGTGTTTCCTGAAGGCAGCATATTGTTGGGTCTTGCTTTTTAATCCATCCTGCCACTCTGTATCTTTTGATTGGAGAGTTCAATCCATTTACATTTAGGGTAACTATTGAAACATGAGGGTTGAATGTTGCTGTTTTGTCACTTATTTTCTGGTTCTTTTGCATTTCCTTTGTTTCTTGTCCCATTTGTTTTGGACTGCCAATTCAGTTTGGTTGTTCTGTCTTATGATTCTTCTAGTTTTCTCTTTGTTTATCATATGTGGTTTTAATTTGATTATTTGTTTAGTGGTTACCTTGAGGTTTGGGCGAAAAATCTTCTGTATGAGATAGTCCAGTATCTGATAGCCTCCTATTTCCTTATACTAAGTCAATTCAGTCACTTTCCTCTTCCCCTTCTAAGTTGCTCTTGTTATACCTTATTCTATCTTGTGTTGTGGCTGTGTGTTTACAGTGATGAGGTTAAATTTATTTTTGGTGAATTTCTTCCTTTGATCTTTGAGTTTAGTATTTAAGTGGTTGCTAACCTATTCCGGTAAAGATCTACTATTTCTCTGATTTTGTCTACCTACTTTTCTCCTTACTCCAAGCTTTGTGTTCCCTTTCTCTTCTTGTTTTCAGGCCTGAGGGCCTTCTTGAGTATTTCTTGTAGTGGCGGTCTCGTGGCCATGAACTCCCTTAGCTTTTGTTTATCTGGGAGAGTTACTATTTCTCCATCATATTTGAAGGATATTTTTGCTGGATAGAGTATTCTTGGCTGAAAGTTTTTGTCTTTTAGTATTTTGAATATATCATTCCAGTCTCTTCTAGCCTGAAAAGTTTCTGTTGAGAAATCCGCTGAGAGCCTGATGGGAGTTCCTTTGTACGTTATTTTTTGTTTTTGTCTAGCTGCCCTTAATATTGTTTCTTTGTCGTTGACCCTGGCTAGCCTTACCACTAGGTGTCGTGGTGAAGGCCTTTGTCTGTTAATATATATAGGAGTCCTGTTAGCTTCGCTTACTGGTATTTCCTGCTCCTTCCCCAGATTTGGGAAATTTTCAGCTATTATTTCCTTGAATAGGCTCTCTGTTCCTCTTTCCCTCTCCTCTCCCTCAGGAATACGTATAATTCTTATGTTACATTTTCTAATAGAGTCCGATATTTCTCGGAGTCTTTCTTCATTTCTTTTTAGTCTTAGTTCTCTCTCTTCTTCCATCTGGACTATATCTGTATTCCTATCCTCTAAAGTACTAATTCTTTCCTCCATATTGTCAGCTCTGTTCTTTAAAGATTCCAGATTCTCCTTTATCTCCTCCATTGTGTTCTTCATCTTCATCAACCCTGATAGGTTTTTCTTTATGATTTCAATCTCTTTTGTGAAGAAACTCCTAATCTCATTTAATTGTTTGTCTGTGTTGTCTCGTATTTCGTTGAGTGTTTTTATGATAGCTATTTTGAAATCTCTGTCATTTAGTTTATGGATTTCTGTGTCTTCGGGGTTGATTTCTGGGTGCTTGTCATTTTGTTTCTGGTCTGGTGATTTCATATATTTTTGTATTGTGGTTCCTGTGTTGGTTTTGATTTTCCTCATCCTGGAAGTCTCTGGTTGCAATTTCCACCTGCTTCCACTGTGTGGTGGTAAAGGGCTGTGTAGTCTAAGCCCCCTGCGCTCTGCCCCAGTTTTTCTGCTGCGATCCGCAGTTTTGTTTTGTTTTGTTTTGTTTCTTTTCCCCACTGCGATCCACGGGTCCAGTCCAGTTTATTCAGGTCTGCCTCAGACCGCTAGATCTGGTCGAGCTGCAGACTCCGGGTTGCGGGGAGGGGGGAGCTCTCTCTTTTGCCCTCTGGGTCCCTGACGTGGGAGGCTTCTCGTTTGCCCCTCTTTATCCGCTCTCTGGGTTGCTCAGATGTTGATGGTAGCCCTGTGGCTCCTCTGAGCCCTCTGTGCTGGAGTTTCCCACTGGCTGAGAGAGCCCGAAAAGCTACAGTTTCCCGCCGAGGGCCGCCCCTCCCCCCTCTCTGGGAGCCACGCGGACCGGATCGCTGATCTGATGGGGAGGGAGCAGCTTTCAGTTTTTCACCATTGAGGATGATATTAGCTGTGGGTTTGTCATATATGGTCTTTATTATGTTGAGGCACTTTCCTTCTATACCCATTTTATTCAAAGTTTTTATCATAAATGGATGCTGTATCTTGTCAAATGCTTTCTCTGCAACAATTGAGATGATCATGTGATTTTTATTCTTCATTATATTAATTTGGTGTATCACGTTGATTGATTTGCAAATGTTAAACCATCCCTGCATACCTGGAATAAATCCCACTTGATCATGGTGTATAATCTTTTTAACGTATTGTTGTACGCGATTTGCTAGTATTTTGTTGAGGATTTTTGCATCGATGTTCATCAGTGATATTGGCTTGTAATTTTCTTTTTTTGTGTTGTCCTCGTCTGGTTTTGGTATCAGGGTAATGTCGGCTTTGTAGAATGTGTTAGGGAGCTTCTCACCCTCATCAAATTTTTGGAAGAGTTTGAGAAGGATAGGTATTAAGTCTTCTTTGAATGTTTGGTAGAATTCACCAGGGAAGCCATCTGGTCCTGGACTTTTATTTTGGGGGAGGTTTTTGATTACTGTTTCGATCGCCTTACTGGTGATAGGTCTATTCAAATTCTCTACTTCTTCTTGATTCAGTTTTGGAAGGTTGTATGATTCTAAGAATTTATCCATTTCTTCCAGATTGTCGAATTGGTTGGCATATAGCTTTTCATAGTATTCTCTTATAATCTTTGGTATTTCTGAGGTGTCTGTTGTAATTTCTCCTCTTTCATTTCTGATTTTACTTATTTGTGCCTTCTCTTCTTTTTTCTTGATGAGTCTAGCTAAAGATTTGTCAATTTTGTTGATGTTTTCAAAGAACCAACTCTTGGTTTTACTGATTTTTTCTATTGATTTTTTGGGTCTCTACTTCATTTATTTCTGCTCTGATTTTTATTATTTCCTTTCTTCTACTGATTTTGGGCTGTGTTTGTTCTTTTTCCAGTTCCTTTAGGTGCATTGTTATATTGTTTATTTGAGATTTTTCTTGTTTGTTGAGATAGGCCTGTATTACTATAAACATCCCTTTCAGAACTGCTTTTGCTCTATACCATAAATTCTGGTATGTCGTATTTTCATTTTCATTTGTCTCCAGGTATTTTTTTATTTCTTCTTTGATTTCTTCATTGACCCAGTCGTTGTTCAGTAGCATTTTCTTTAATCTCCACGTATTTGTGGCTTTTCTGAGTTTCTTCCTATAGTTGATTTCTAGTTTCATACCGTTGTGGTCAGAAAAGATGCTTGGTATTATTTCAATCTTCTTAAATTTATGGAGACTTGTTTTGTGGCTTAATATGTGATCAATCCTGGAGAATGTTCCATGTGCATTTGAAAAGAACGTGTATTCTTTGGTTTTTGGATGGAATGCTCTGTGTATATCTACTAGGTCCATCTGTTCTAGTGTATCATTTAAGGCCAATGTTTCCTCATTGATCTTCTGTTTGGATGATCTATCCGTTGGTGTAAGTGGAGTGTTAAAGTCCCCTAGAATTATTGTGTTACTGTCTATTTCTCCTTTTATATCTGTTAATAATTGCTTTATATATTTAGGTGCACCTACATTGGGTGCGTAGATATTTACAAGTGTTATATCCTCTTGTTGGATTGTTCCCTTGATCATTATGTAATGCCCTTCTTTGTCTCTTTTTACAGTTTTTGTTTTAAAGTCTATTTTGTCTGATATGAGTACTGCTACCCCAACTTTCTTTTCCTTGCCATTTGCATGGAGTATCTTTTTCCATCCCTTCACTTTCAATTTGCGAGTGTCTTTAGGTCTGAAGTGTGTCTCTTGTATGCAGCATATATATGGGTCTTGTTTTTTTATCCAGTCAGCCACCCTGTGCCTTTTAATTGGAGCATTTAGTCCATTGACGTTTAAAGTAGCTATTGATAAGTATGTACTTACTGCCATTTTTTAACTTTTTTTCTCAGTGTTTTAGTAGTCCTTCTCTATTCCTTTCTTCTTCTATACAGAATTGATCGTCTCTTTAGTTTGACCTCTGTCTGAAAGCTCTACTCTTTAACTCCCCTCCTCCCTCCTTTTATGTTTTTGATATCATATCTAACTTCTTTTTTCTGCATTTGTATCCATTACCCTCTTATCATGGAAATAAATAATTTTTCCTATTTGTTTTCTTCTCTTTTCCCCTTGAATCAGTCCTTTTAACTTTTCATGTAACACTGGTTTGTTGGTGATAAACTCTTTTAATTTTTGCTTGTCTGGGAAATTTTTGATCTTGCCTTCCATTTTGAATGATAACCTTGCTGGATAGGGTATTCTTGGCTGTAAGTTTTTTCCTTTTTAGCACTTTAAATATCATGCCATTCTCTTCTAGCCTGTAAGGTTTCTGCTGAGAATTCAGCTGATAGCCTTATGGGGTTTCCTTTGTATGTAACTTGTCTTTCTCTTGCAGCTTTTAGAATTCTCTCTTTATCTTTAATTCTGGACATTTTGATTATGATGTGTCTTGGTGTGGGCCTCTTTGGGTTTATCGTGTTTGGAGCTCTCTGTGCTTCCTGTACTTGGATGTCTGTTTTGTCCCTTAGGTTAGGGAAGTTTTCATCTATTATTTCTTGAAATAGATTCTCTGCCCCTTTTTTTCGCTCTTCTCCTTCCGAGACACCTATCACACAGATGTTAGTGTGCTTGATGGTATCGCAGAGGTCCCTTAGACTGTCTTCACTCTTCTTAACTCTTTTCTCTTTTACCTGTTCAGCTTGGGTAATGTCTTCTAGTCTTTTGTCTATCTCACAGATTCATTCTTCTGTATCCTCTACTCTGCTTTTGAGTTCCTCTAGTGAATTTTTCATTTCCAGTATTGTATTCTTCATTTCTGATTGGTTCTTTTTATATCCTCCATTTCTTAGCTGGCATTCTCACTGAGTTCATCTATTCTTCTCCCCAGATCAGTGAGCATCCTTAACACTCTTTGTTTGACCACTCTGTCAGGTAGGATGCTCATTTCCATTTCACTTAGTTCCTTTTCTGGAGTTTTGTCCTGTTCCCTTACTTGGAATGTATTCCTTTGCCTCCTCATTTTTCCTCTTTCCCTGTGTTTGTGTCTACATATTAGGTAGGTCAGCTACGTCTCCTGCTCTTGGATAGCTGACCTTATGTAAGTGATGGCTTAGGAGGCCTGCAGTGTGCTTCCCTCAGTTCTCAATGTTCCAGCGGTGACCACTATGTGAGCTATGCATGGCCTTCTGTTGTGGCCTGTTTGCTCTCCCTGTAGGCACCCAGGGAGGCCGAGTTATGCTCCTGGCCAGCTGTTGTAATGCTCAGCTGCTTGTAGTTGTTGTGGGTCCTTCAGTCTCTTTATGAGGTGTGGGGAGCCCCAGCACATTTGGCTGCAAGTTCTAACACCACATTTGTATTGCAGTATTTCTTTTAAGTGAGTAGGCCCCCAGCGTGGCAGGTTGTTAGGCTCAGGGCCTTACAATTGCTATAAGCCTCCAGCCTTTGGGTCTCTTGTCAGCTCTCTGAGGATTGCAGCTGGGTGGGGCTGGCCTCAGGCATGGGAGCACTCAATTGTTTCAGGCTTTGGAAGGTGGGGCAAACCCCCTCTGTGGGTCTTTGAGAAACACAAGTCTTCTGCAGCTGACAAGCCTTGCCGCCCACAGGTCCACACACACCGTCAACACAGTCCCGCCCCGTGTGTGTGCCCCAACCTCCCAAAGAGGACCCAGTCTCTCCACAGTGGGAACCCCACACACTCCACCACTGCCCCACACTCTCCACTTGCTCCTTGTGCACGCCCTGCCCCAATGAAGTTGTCTCAGTTGATAGGCTGCAGAGATTATAGTCACCAATCTATGCAGGCCCACAAGTTGCCTGAGGGCTTGTTGTTGGGTGGGGCCAGTCTCTAGGGTGGGCTGCCTGCCCTGGCTGAGCTGCATTAAATTGGTGCTCTAGAGGGTGGGACAGACCCTGGGCTAGCAGACCTCAGGGAGAACTCCAATGGCGTCTATGTCAGCACGCCCACACCAGGCCACAACAATATTCGCCACAAATGTCCCAGTCCCTGGAGAGGTCTCACCTCTCACCGAGATGCACAAAGGGCCTATTAGGTGAATCTCTTTTCACCAAAGCACTGTACACCTTTCTTTCTGGTGATTTTTGGTTGCTTTCTAAAACGGGTGAGTTTGTGCATGGGCCCTTTAAGAGCCGGTTTCTAATTTGTTTGTGAACCAGCTTTTCTGGGGGTACTCCCTAATGTTTTAGTAACAGACAAAGTCACTTATTCTGCCACTCGTCTCGATGGTACTGGGTCCACAACATGCCCACAGTGGGGGTGCTTCCCGGTTCAGGGCCCCGCTCCTCCAGGGAGGGCTGCGTAACTTTGGGTGACTCCTGGATGGCCATGAGGCACTGCAGCTTGTGAAGGTGGCATTTTTCCTCTCCAGAAGGGAGTTTCTTCCTCGTCTACCTCAGTTAGGATTGTCCGTTGTTGCAGGGGTTCCTCTTATCCTGTTTTCAGTTCTGTCTCAGTGGTAATTTTTCCACAAGTAGTTGTAAATTGGCTGTGTCTGCGGGAGGAGGTGAGTTCAGAGTCTGCCTGTGCTGCCTTCTTGACTTCCTCCTCCTGATGGTGCTTGAGGGATTTCTCACGTGAGTCTTGGCATAGAAAAGTTTACAGAGTAAAGCAGCATTTGTCAGATCAAAAGTGTTGGGTGAACATAATTCTGAAGGAATAATGATGGAGAAGTAAAAACAAGAAGCCACTTGAATTGCATTGGAAGGTATTAGAGACATCAAAGGCCTGGGAAAAACACCTTGTTTAATGTAAGTTCTTTCTAAACTCTAAGGCAAAAAATAATATGAATTTACATGGTAATTATAAACCACTAAACAACAATTCACAAGACAAGTAAACAACTAAAATAAAAACCAGAATAAGAAAAATAGAAGTTAAAGGAGAGATGGAGAGTGATGGTTGGGGTCAGAAAACATGGCTTAGTCATCCTTGAAGTCTCCTTCAGACTCTGATCATTCTTACTGCTCAGTAAACACTTTGAGCCCATCAGCCTGGGGAGGGGCAAAGTGAGAGGTGGTTGGAGGGAAGACAATGTAAGGATACCCTTGTGGAGGCACTGACATTGAAAATCAGTGACATTTTGCAAAGGTGCTTACCATACTATATTAAGGATTATTCTGGAAAGTTAAGGATTTTCCTGAAATTTACATTTTCATTTTATGGAAACTCCAACTAGCCCAGAGAATGATTTAGACATTTCAGCTTTAGAAATAAAGAGAGGGGCCACCCCTGTGGCACAGCGGTTAAGTGCGCACGCTCCACTGCGGCGGCCCCGGGTTGACAGGTTTGGATCCTGGTGCGCACCGACATACCATTTGTCAAACCATGCTGTGGTAGCATCCCATATAAAGTAGAGGAAGATGGGCACAGATTTTAATCCAAGGCCAATCTTCCTCAGCAAAACGAGGAAGATTGGCATCAGAAGTTAGCTCAGGGCTGATCTTCCTCACACACAAAAAAAATAATAAAAAAAAAATAAGTTGATGGTCCAGGAGTTTATATGAGCTGTTTTAAGGTCTTGAGACTAGAGGCTTTGAAGGGTACCGGTACATTTCCTAGGTGGAGAAAAACCTAGGGGGAATTTCCTAGGCCAAGGGACCTTAGGGGAAGCTTGGAGCAAACTGAGTTGGTTGTCCTTTTAATTTGGCTTTAAAATTGGAAAGAATTATGTTTATAAGGTCTGAACAAAACTGCTTGATAAAGAAATGTGAGTCTGAACTTGTTCACCTATGAAGAAAAGAGACATGGCTCCTGCCGATTGAAAAGGCGTTTTACAGGTGACAGAAAATCCTCAGTAGGAGTGTCAGAGGTGAACCTCACGACGTATAGCGGTCCTATAGGGCGTTCCATTATCATTCACGTTAATTAATTATAGCTTCGTCCGGGGACTGGCACATGAGGGTTTGTCACCCGCACTCTGAACCCCCTCGGTGGTCCTAGACTGCCAGCGGGAGAAATCGAGACATGTAAGAGAGTGATTACGACATTCCTTTAGAGAATAACACTCAAAGCAGCACAATTGTGACCCACTACACAGTTCCTAGAAGTTGTTCAGACTTTATAAAAATACAAACAAAAAAACAGAACTAAAAATGGGAAACCATGCTTCAAAAGCCTGCTGGCTTCCAGATGGACAACCCCCCACGGGGACTTCGGCTGTTTTCACGTATACTGCATACGGAAACAATCCTTGCAAGTATTTAACTAAATGGGAAAGGTTAACTAAGGATGACTTAGGTCGTAAATGGCCAAAAATGGGAACGTTTGACTTCTGAAAACTACTGTATTTGCACACACAGGTTGAAAAAGCCTGCAATAAAACCAAAACAAAAGAAGGGGAAGCTTATTACGATTGGAATTTAGAGGCTTCAAAGAGTAATAATGATAAAATGACTTCTTTAAAGGAGACTAACCATAAACTGACTGAGACCATTTCTGAATTAAAGAGAGAGAAGTCAGAAACTGTCCACCCCCTTCACCTCCTCTACCTCCTCCACCGCCGCCGCTTTCAGCACCTCAGAGCCCATTTTCTCCCTCAGCACCCGTGTATCCTTTCCTTTTTGAGCTTCCGTACCCTGACCTATCCATTTTAACTCATCCTCTCTCAACTCTTCCTCCCTCACCTCCTCCTCCTCCCTCACCTCCTCCTCCTCCTTCACCTCCTCCTCCTCCTTAACCTTCCCCTCCTCCTCCACCTCTAGAGAAAACAAGGAGTAACTCTCAGGGAGCAGATACTGAAAGTCCTAAAGTTATAGTGGTTCCCTCTAAGGAGAAACCTGTTACTGGGTGAGGTGAGCCTGCTCTTGTGTATACTCCTTGGACTAGAAGTGAATTTAAGAATTTGATGAAGGACTTCCCAGACCCTTTGCAATATCCTTTAGGGTTTGCTCAAGAATTTAATTTTATTGTTAGAACATATGCACAGGACATTCAGATTTATATCAGCTTGTGCATTTGCTGGTGTCTGAGAACAAAGCAAATGAATGGATAAAAGAGGCAGATTGGAGAAACCCCCTGGAGGATTTCCATAGGCATGAGCCTCATGACCTTAAAGAGTGTAGAGATATCACTCAAAACTTACACAAAGCCATTCCAGTAGTTTTTCCCAGGAAGATAGATTGGCCTAAAGTCCATCAATGTAAGCATAGACCCGAGGAATCTATCTTTGATTATTTTGAAAGGCTTGAGAAAACCTTCAAACAGCACTCTGGGCTGGCTCCTGAATGTTTTGAGGATCAATAAAATGATCCAGTTTTCAATTCAATTTCCTTCGAAGGATTAGATGAGGAATTAGCAATGTTAGTTAAGAGACATGAACTGGATTGGACTTTAATAGGCTCTTGTCACTATTACACATAAACCATCTAAAACCTTCCAGAAAAAAAAAGGCCACTAAGTTTATGAGTATACAGCTGAAACAGCTTCGTGGCCCAACAAACGCCATCCTTGAGGGTATTATGCAATGTGAAATAAATCAGAGGGAGAAGGTCAAATACCGTATGATTTCCTTCATTAAGTAGTAGATAATAACAACAATAAACAAACACATAGGGACAGAGATTGGATTGGTGGTTACCAGAGGGGAAGGGGGGAGGGAGGAGGGTGAAAGGGATAATTTGGTACATGTGTGTGGTGATGGGTTGTAATTAGTATTTTGGTGGTGAACATGATGTAATCTATGCAGAAATAGAAGTACAATGATGTACACCTGAAATTTTTACAATGTCATAAACCAATGTTACTGCAATAAACAAAAAATTAAAAAAAAATAATCTAACCAGAAACGAAATCACCGTTTCTGTTACTATTGCAAAAAGTCTGGTCATTTCAAACAAGACTGCCATAAACTCAAATGGGATTTAGGGGGTGACAACAATAAACAGGAATAGGGCTGCTCAGAAGATTACGAGAGGGTATTTCCCCTCCTCCTCACAAATGCCATGGGCGAAATTGAGATAACTATTGGAGAGGAAACTTTAAAGGTCCTTGTAGATGCCGGGGCTACCTTTTCTGTCCTCAACCCTACCCTTATTCATTGCCCTCTCCCTCGGAGTAAACAGATAGTTCAATTGGTAGGGGTTTCGAATTTTCCAATGCAGGTTTTTAAATCAGAACCAGTAATTTTTCAATTAACAACCATCACAGGAAAAAATGTGTTTCTCCTGGTTAAATGTGCTCCAATTCATTTGATTGGACGAGATCTTCTAGAAGCATACAACGTCCTTTTCACAAAAGGGTGAAATGCTTCTAGATTCAGAAAATCGGGATGCTGACCAGACTGTAATTGCTGAAAGGTTGATGATTGTGAAATCAATGACTCAAATAGAAGAGAAAACTGATGACCTGTTATTACAAGTTCCTAGAGAATTATGGTCATCATCCTCTTCAGATATTGGGAAAATTAAATCAGCCACTCCTATTAAGGTGATTTTGACAACTCTAAGCCTCTATCTAATATTCGGCAATATCCACTTAGACCAGAGGCATTAAATGGGATAAGCCCTATCGTTCAGGAATTTCTTGAAAAGAGACTTATAATTCCTTGTACTAGTCCCTGTAATACACCTATCTTACCTGTAAAAAAGTCGAATGGGAAAGGCGGGAGATTTTTTCGAGATCCGAGACCTATAAAGAACATCGTGATTCCTCAACATCCTGTGGTTCCTAACCCACACACTTTGCTCTCGGCCATTCCAAATAACAGCTGCTATTTCTCAGTCACTGATTTGGGCAGTGTCTTCTTCAGCATTCCCGTGGAAAAGAATAGTCAATATCTTTTTACCTTCACGTGAGAAGATCGCCAGTATACCTGGACAGTGATGCCACAGGGCTATACTGAGACGCCCACTTATTTTTCCCAGATACTCAAGGCTGACTTAGTGAATATAGAATTCCCTAATGACTCCACTTTAATTCAATATGTGGATGATTTCTCTTGCATTCAAACACTAAGTTGGATTCTCAGAAGGACACAATTTATCTGTTGCAACAGCTAGCATCTAAGGGGCATAAATTGTCCAAGGACAAATTACATTTTTTGCCTGCCTGTTGTAAAACATCTAGGACACTTGATATCTAAGGATGGACTGTTGATTGATTCTGAAATGATTAAAGGAAACCTGGTTTTTTCTCTCCCTAAGACAAATTTAAGAGGATTCCTAGGACTAACTGGATATTGCAGGAACTGGGTACCTAACTTTTCACTTATTGCCCAGCCCTTATATACATTACTAAAGTCTGACCAGCCTGATTTAATTGTATGGACACCAGAAGGAGAGAAGGCAGCAACTACCTTAAAGTCTGTTTTGGCCCAAGTACCAGCTTTAGGAAATCCTAATTACAGCTTGCCATTTTTCCTCTTCATACATGAAGATAGAGGAAATCCCTTAGGTATCTTAAGTCAAAAACATGAAGGTCGACATCGACCTATAGGTTATTATAGTCAGCAGTTAGACTCAGTGGCAAAAGGGCTTCCGCCTTGTATGAGAGCCATTTCAGTAGCAGCGCTCTTATGCAAGACCAGTGAAGAAATGCTGATGGGGTCTCCTTTGACTATCTATGTTCCTCACTCAGTCAAATCTCTCCTAAATTCTCATCACACTCAGCATTACTCTGTCAGCCGACTAGCCTCCTATGAAGTTCTGTTGTTCTCTGCTCCTAATATTACCTTAGCCCTGTGTAATAATCTTATCCCTGCAACTTTACTTCTAGCATCACAAGAAGAAGATGCCCACGACTACATTTATTAACTAATTACCTACTTACTCCTAGGAATGATTTGCAAGAAACTCCCATTGATAATGCTGATCTAATTTGGTTTACAGATGGATCTTACTCAAAGGATGAACAAGGATGTTATCGAGCTGGATATGCAGTAATGTCCTCAATAGACGTAATCGAGAGTTTTTACTTACCAGACATAAAGTCAGCACAGCAAGCCGAGTTAACTGCTTTAACTTGAGCTTGTCAATTGGCCAGAGACCAGGTAGCAAATATCGACACTGACAGTCGTTATCCTTTCGGAGCAGCACATGACTTTGGAATGCTGTGGAAACAACGAGGGTTTTTAACCTCTTCAGATCAGCCTATAAAGAAGGGGAAACAGGTTGCAGAATTATTATATTCTATACAGCTATCGAGACAACTAGTGATTATTAAAATGCCAGGGCATTCAAAATCTGATACTTTGGAAGCTAAAGGAAACCAGCTTGCTGATGCAGCTGCTAAACAAACAGCCTTGAAAGCTTTCCCTACCCAGCCTCGAGAATGCCTGCTGCTTCCTATTAACTCTGCTAACCCAGTAAAAGACTTCCTTCTACAGGCCCAAGAAGTGGCCATGGAAGAAGAAAAACACATATGGCAGTCAAAAGGGGGAATTTTTGACACCCCCTCACAGATGTGGTTTGGACCCAATAGGAAACCCATGGTACTTGTTGGAGCACAATTGCCCCTGCTCCAGCATATACACCAACTAACCCACTGGGCACCTGAAAAGGTGATTTTATGGGAAAAACAATACTTTTGGAAACTTTTTCCCACAGTGGCCCATAAAACTTATACTCGTTGTGTTATATGCCCAAAGTATAATCTAGGGAAACCACTTCATGGGTCACAAGGCCACTTTCCCCCTCCTAAGTGACCCTTTGAGGAATGGCAATTGAACTTGGTCTAAATGCCACCATCTCAAGGATATAAATATATCTTGGTAATAATCTGTATGTCCTCACATTGGGTTGAGGCCCTTCCTTGCAGAAGAGCAACGGCTGTAACAGTAGGTAAATTACTATTAGAGAGAATAATTCCTGCTTGGGGAATTCCTACCGAGTTACATAGTGACCGGGGAACTCATTTCACCGGACAAATAATTAAATCTATATGTAGTATTTGGCCAATAATGCAGCATTTCCACTGTGCTTACCATCCCCAATCCTCAGCATCGGTGGAAAGAACTAATAGCTCGATCAAAATTCAGTTGGCAAAGCTTTCAGAAGCATTTAGCTTCTCATGGCCAAAAGCTCTTCCACTAATGCACCTCAGTCTTAGATCTACATCCTTTGGTAAACATCGACTGTCTCCTTTCGAAATAATAACTGGACGACCTATACAATTAGATGAAGAAATGTAGGAACCAACTTTACTTAAAGGAGATATTTTACATTATTGTCAAGGTCTCATTGAGGCTCTTAAGAGAAATGAGAAATTGGTAGCTAATTCTTTTCACTGTAAGCTCCCAGGAGACAAAGACCTTAAGGATCATGGATTACAACCTGGAGATTTTGTTTATTGGAAAAGATACCTGATAAAGGACTCTTTGCAGCCCCGTTGGAAGGGACCATATCAGGTGCTTTTAACCAATCCATGTGCTGCAAAATTAAAAGGCATAAACTCATGAATTCACATTTCTCATTTAAAAAAGACTTCTCCACCTGAATAGACTTCAACTCCAGTCTCTGACACCCAACTTTGACAGACCAAGACGAATATCTCCAAATCAGGATGAGAAGAAGACGACATCTGTTGTAGGCAGCTGTCCTGAGACTCTGGACCAGGTCTGTATTCCTAACCTTATATCTCCTCATTTAAACCCTTGTAGTGTTTAACCTTTATGTAATTGCTAAAATAATCAATTTCTAGATTGCCTTACCATTTTCCTACACCAATGTTTACACTTCAACTTTATAAGATAGATTAGAACCTAATTACAAAACCATTTGTTGATTACAAAAAAAAAATGCCATTTAAGGTTTCCCTAATGCTATGTTTGTTTTTCCAATCTACATCTGAATGGACCTCTGATGGCAATGTTTTTCTGCAATGGGCACATTCCTTTGCTACACATGAAAATCAGTCTACTTGTTGGTTATGTGGCCAACTTCCACTTTCTAAGACCCTTGGTGGGTCTTTCCCTTTTGAGGCACAGATTGGAAAGCTCTAAAGCAATTTATTGTGATACGAAGATCTAGTTCTAATGTTCACAGTTCGTCTGATATTACTAATTATGATCCTGAAACATGGTCAGTAGCCCATACTATTAGTAATACAGGACACGGTTATTCTTTTCTATTACTCAAACCATCCAATTATCCCAAAAAATTGCAGATAAACAAAAGAAACCAGACATTACAGTAAAAACCATGGAAGGTTTCACACAAATTTGGGATGGATATGTTTGGCTTACTCCTAACCATGGATCTTTAAACATACCAGCACCTTTATGTTGGTTACAGAGAAATCATTCCAAACAAAATCTACCAAATTACACTCTAAAGATAGGCTGGATACCCACTGAGTCATGTCAGAATACTATTATACATAAAAAAGTGATTGGTTTGGAACAGACTGGTCTCGAAGACCAGGCGTCTATTAGATGGCTCCTAATGGAACTCACTGGTTATGTGGAACAAACCTCTGACCTTGGCTGCCACCAAGATGGCTAGGGCGCTGCACTCTGGGCTTCTCTTGCATACAGGGAAAGAGTCGTCCAGAGCTAACATCTGTTGCCAATCTGCCTCTCCTTAAGGCCAGATGGGCTCATTCAGTGTTACACTTGTATGACCACCTAGTAGCTATATTTGCTCCTTCCTTGGGGCTGGAAGATGTCATATCACCTATAGAGGCTCTGACAAAATTTACTCAACAAGCCCTTAACGATAGTCAGGAAAGAATAGCTTTCTTAAATACTGAAATGTCTTTAATGAGAAAAGCTGTCCTTCAAAATAGAATGGGCTTAGATATTCTTACAGCACCCCAAGGTGGTACATGTGCAATCATTCAAACTGAATGCTGTGTGTTTATACCAGACGAGTCTTCCAATGTGTCACCTCTACTAAAGCACATGGAAAAACAGGTGAATGCCTTAAGTGATCCTACACCCAGCCTTGATTTGTTTGGTTGGCTCCCTTCTGGTATTGGTTCCCTTTTTCGATCTGGATTGCAATTCCTATTTCTATTACTTCTTGGAATTCTTGTACTAATCATTATATTCAAACTGTTGTTTTCTTTACCTAGTGTTGTAAGACTGGCATGCAAACTAGAGTAATGGTGGCTCGGTGACTTGAGATGGCCGATCAATCTTATAACCCTGGACAAATTTCCTTTTCTGATAAGGACTATGCCTAAAAACTCATTTTAAACTAATCTTTTAAAAAAATGTTTAATTATTATCATTGTTACCGTACTTGTTCTATAATTGTGCACAATGTAGCATAAGGGGCTATATATATTAAAAAAAAAAAGCACATATACAATGTTTGTGCAACAACCTAAAATTAATCCAAAACCCATGAAATGCTTCCTCTGTTTATATATATATACCTCTTTGCTTGTCCACAATATCTGACTAATTCCACCCAACATGAATAACTGGGCAAATAGATGAGATAAAAGCCTGGCACCGAGGGACGTGATAGACCCAGGGCATGCAGCAACCACCCTGACTCTGAGGGACAATATTTTGATCATCAATGTTTTCTATCAAAAGATTATACATCAAAAGGGGGAAAATGATAAATAAATGGCAAGCAATAGGATATATTGGAGCACATGAGGAAGCCATTTGGTGTAAAACTAGTTGGGCTTGACCTAGATTTTTTTTTCCAAAAGGGCCCTGTAGCCTCTGTTCATCCATTATATATCTATTTTAAGCAATTAACATGTCCCAAAGACAAGAACAATACCCTTAAGATGTAAATGCAACTTCCCCCACAGTGGCATTTCTTTAAGGATAAGCATTTCTCCCTAGGCTAGGATTTGATTGCTGTGCCCATCCTGTGACCACCCAACTCAAGACAACAGCCATGCCCATGGAAACAGCAGAGCTGATACCCACCGTGTCCAACAATTGATGTGCCGACAGGTCAATGTCGTGGCTATTGTAAAAAGGACATTGCAATCACATGTGGTACATGCTCTTTGATGGTATATAACCACTCTGTACACCCCACTTCTTTTTTTTTAATAATTTTATTTATTTATTTATTTTTCCCCCAAAGCCACAGTAGATAGTTGCATGTCATAGCTGCACATCCTTCCAGTTGCTGCATGTGGGACGCAGCCTCAGCATGGCCAGAGAAGCTGTGCGTCAGTGCGTGCCCGGGATCCAAACCTGAGCCACCAGCAGCGGAGCATGCGCACTTAACCGCTAAGTCATGGGGCTGACCCTGTACACCTCACTTCGTTGGAGTGCTCCATTTCTTCATGAAAGGACTCTCCCGGGCTATGTGGTCCTCAAAGGTTGATTCATAATAAACTCACCCCAATTTTCATTTATAGATTGGTTATGGATTATTTGCGTCGACATTCTATTTGTCCCTCCAGTATCTAAACACAGTACTTGACACCTTTGGTGCACTCAGAAAATGTTTGAAGACTGAATAAGTATGTGGGAGACCACACTGACTGGAGCAGAAGGGGCTTTTCGGGGAGTGGTAGAAAATTCGCTGACATTCCTACCATAGTAGTTGAAACTCTGGGCTTTGGACCAGTTTGTCTGGGCACCAATCCCAGTTATTCCACTTTTAACTGGGGAATCTGTGCAAATTATTTACTCTCTGAGCCTTAGTTTCCTCATCTATAAAATGGGGCTACTGAGAACTCCTGTCTCATAGGGTTTTAGCGAGATTTAAATGCATTAACTAATGTAAAGTGCTTACAAGAGCTCCTGGCACATAGTAGGCACTAAAATGTTAGCAGTTGTGTTATCATTATTGCTCTTATTTCTGAGCAACACTCTGGTTTTGAAAAGATGCTTTCATAATATAGTTGATCCTCATTATTTGTGGACTCCATGTTTGCACACTTGCCCACTAGCTAAAATGTACTGGCAGCCCCCAAATGAACACTCTCAGGGCTTTCATGTCCATTTGCAGATATGCACAAAATGGTGAGAAATTTGATTCACTCGACGTGCACGTTCCCAACTAAGGGGGAACCGGGTGACGCTCTGCCCTCTTGTTGAGCCTATACTGTAAACAAATGTCCTTCTTGCAGTCTATTTAGTGCCCCATTTCTCATCTTTTTGTGCCTTGTGTTGGTGACTTTCCTGTTTATTATGTGCCCCATGTGTAGTGCTGCAATGCTTCCTGGTGTTCCTCAGGGCAAGAGGCTGTGACGTGCCTTTACAAAGAAAGTATGCGTGTTCGACAAGCTTCTTTCAGACACGAGTTACAGCGCTGTTGGTGTGAGTTCAATGTTAATATATCAACAATATATATTAAATAAGGTGACTTTAAAGAGAAACACAGAGAACAAGGTTATGTATTGATCAGTTGAAGAAAATGTGACTAAGGCTTGCAGGAACCTAACACTGCATTTCCCGTAGGAGCAGTGGGTCATATTCACTGATTCAGTGTTCACAGTGACTTTATAGAATGTCACACTGTGCATAATTAGAACTGCCTGTATCTTATGTAATCCTCACATACTCCTTTATAGTAGGTAGGGTAGGGAACAGGGTGTCCATATTTTGCTATTAAAGTAAGGTTATTACAGACGTTATGAACCAAGTAGAGAATTTAAAATATCTTGTGCTCAGCATAAGAGCCATGATTTTTTTTTTTTTTTTGGTGAGGAAGATCAGCCCTGAACTAACATCTATGGCCAATCCTCCTCTTTTTGCTGAGGAAGACTGTCCCTGGGCTAACATCTGTGCCTATCTTCCTCCATTTTATATGGGACGCTGCCACAGCATGGCCTGACAAGCGGTGCATTGGTGCGCCCCTGGGATCCGAACCTGGGCTAACAGCAGCAGAGCGTGAGCACTTAACTGGTACGCCACGGGGCTGGCCCCTAGCCATGAGTTTTTGAGCAAGGAAGATCTATGATGAACTGATGTTAAAGGAACAATTACCTGACAAGAGAATGTGGTATTGAGAGGAAGAGGGAGAACTGAACCGGAAATGAGGACCAGCTGTGAAACTCTCTAAGAATTCTCATTGCTAGGTGAGGAGATTCAGAGCTAAGGTGCTGATGTGATAAAGGAAAAGTAGCAGCCAAAGGATGAAATAATGGGTTTTGTAATCATATATAGGGTATAAATCAGGCTGTGGTTCTCAAAGTGGGGTCCCTGGACCGGCAACATCAGCAGCACTTGGGAACTGGGTAGAAATGCAAATTCTCTGGTGCTGTTGCAGACATGCTGAACTGGAAACTCTGTGGTGGGGCCTGGCAATCTGGGTTTCAACAAGGCCCCCAGGTGCTTCTGGTGCTTCTAGTGCCCATCAAGTTTAAGAGCCAATGAATTAGAAAAATGATTCCAACACGTCACCATGCCCAGGTAAGCCACAAGGCAGGGAGGTGGTGTTTGTTTGGAGGATAAGATGCATTTTAAATTTTAGGAAAAAGTAGTTCAGCATCTGTTTCATCATAAGGTTTCCAGAGATGCCATTTTAGCTCTCTACCTGTGAAGCTCTTTTTTCCACAATATGTTCTCCTCTAGAGAGCCCTTGGTAAGTTATTTATCACTTACCACATGTTCTGAGAATCCCTTCTTTCTTGAAATCCCCTTTCAGACTTGAATATGTATTCTTGTGCATAATCTCCTCTATTTAAAATCTGGATTTCTCTTCCTATAGGATCATGTATGGCACATGCAACCTTACTGTCAATTTGGAATGCCATTGGTTTGTTCCAAAACCTTAGAAAGTTTTAGAATTTAGAACCTGATGAATAGAGAATGTATAAGCTTTTGTGTAGGACTCATATTTTTCATATGTCTAGAGATATTCCCAACTTGCCAGTAATGTGGCCCTAGATTTAGCAGAACTTGAAAATCTGAATATAGTAGAAAATGACTTATATATCTCATATTAACATTTACAAAATAAATGATCAGAATGTTAACTTGCCAATAAACACTTTCCATATTCTAGGCTCTGAAAGTATCTTGCTTACATAATAAACATGATAAAGTTTCAAAGATGAGCCAATTAACTTTTGAACAAAAGCTTGACTTGAGTGTATCTTGGCTTCCTTTTTGACAGTTGTAGCCTTAATGTTACATTAACCTTTTCTTTTTCTGGGAATCAGATGATCTTGTATTTGGTGAACATTTTAATTTTTAATGGCCACTTGTATTTTGTGATATGCACGTCTTCAAACAATCTATAAGAACTAACCATTACCACTCATATATAAGATTATACAGGAATGGAAGAATTTTGGCTGACTTGTATTTAATTGTTCAGCCAAAGCAGATGGCAGACTCTACCACATACAATGATTTAAGGGTTTGAAGCAGTATTTTTAAATACAAATAATCTCCAAATTGATAATATATACAATATATTACTTACTGTGTTAACTAACCAAAACAGTTAAATTTGCTATCTTTCCTCCATTTTTAAAGGATGCACCAATTATATAGATTCTGTACAAAATTGCAAAGATCACTTTTTCCATTTTCAAAATTTATTTATTTTAATTTTTAATAGTGAGAACCTTAGTGTTGGGTAAATTGCTGCACAATTACTGGAAATGCTGAGAGTCTTTTGGAAAAGTGTAGAAGTCTAAAGATAATGAAAAGTACATTTCTCCAATGTCAAGTCCTTTGAGCTTCTGTCTAGTTGTGCTCTGAAGAGATGGAAGATTAAGTACCAGCACAGGACACAAGGGAACAGGCTGCCAACTTGAGGGTTCCCCACAGACCACAGAGCGCCCCGCAGACTCTTGGAGATTAAATCTGGGCTTTGTCCATTGGTGGGCCCTGAGAGGAGAATTTTGCTTAAATGACCAGAGAAGAGACAACCTTTTTTCTTGATAATAAGTAATATTTATCATGTAAATTTCTTTATAAATCTCTGAATAAAATAAAAAAATGTAACCCGTATAGCAATCAACTCTTACTGACAAGCCCCACAGCCTTCTCTAGAGAGCTCAACAGAAAATGTCTCCACTGACTGTGAATTGCTCTTCTCTGAAAGCCAGCCAGCCCTTCACTGATAGCCCTGGATAAAGAAGGTCAGATACAATTCTTTGAAGATATTTAGCTGAATTCAGAACCAAAAATCCTACCTCCAGTTGGCTCCTTTGTGAGAATGGATGGCCGGCCTTATTTCACAGGCTGGGCAGTTGAGGTTTCAGATGAGCTTAATTGCTCTCTTCCCCAAGTATGGAAAATGTGGCTTAGGGACGAGATTTTGCAGGTAAAGATAGGGTCATAGAGGGGAATAAATATTTCAGCAAATAGTCTCTTTCTTCAACTTCTCTTCCCTTTTCTCTATTTGTAATATCACTGTAAAAATTCTCTCTATAAAAATTTCAGTATTTTTTCTTTGCAGTCTGTTTATTATCATCTTTATGAATTCTTTGACTTCACCACCTTCTTGGCACCACAACGCTAGCCACTGAGATATTACTATAGATTCAGTTTTGCAATTTCATCCTCTTATCTCTATTTCCTCTGCCATTTCTTAGTTTTAGTTCATTTTTTTTAAATTTTTTGTTTATTGCAGTAACATTGGTTTATAACATTGTATAAATTTCAGTTGTACATCATTATACATTTATTTCTGCATAGATTGCATCATGTTCACCATCCAAATACTAATTACAATCCATCACCACACACATGTGCCGAATTATCCCTTTCATCCTCCTCCCTCCTCCTTTCCCAACTGTTACTTTTAGTTCTTATTGTATCTTATGCTTCAAAACATTTGAAGCTTACAGAGTATATCAGTTCCTTATTTTCTCAACTTTTTATTATGTAAGTGCCCTCAACTATCATTTTTTTAAAAAAGAAGTGAAATACATAACAGAACAATACACTGTAATAAATTGACCACTTATAAAGTTAAGTTCAACCTGAAATCCCTCCCCACTTAACAGAGACAATCTTTTATAATTCACCATGATTTAGTTCAGGCAGGACCAGTTTATCAATGATTTTTGGATGCTTTAAACCACATGAGATAAGTACAGTGTAAAGTAAAATGGTTAATCTTGCAGAATTTGTAGAATTTCTTGATGGTTAAGGAAGTTGATGGTGGAGAGCCTGAATCATATGAAAAGTAGTTGATTAATTAACACCTGACAGAGTTTGTTAATTTGGTAAAGACATATATGTTGAAAAATAACTTTGCATATCAGAGTATTGTCAGATGCCACTGGGAAAATTCATAATGTTCTCAAATACTACAAAAAATGACCATTTTTTCATAAAAGATGACATACATGATGACATCATATACCTCTGTCAGAAAATTTGCAATGAAGAAAATTAACACTTGAGTCATTTTAATTCTAACAATTTGTTTATGCTTATTATTAGGTTAAAAAAATTTTCTAGAAATAAAGTGATAAGTGATATACTTGCTTAATTTTTAATTTTTTTTAGGAAATAACATTTTCACATTAAAAAAAATATTTATTTGTATTTATTTTATGCTGAATTTATTCCTGGGCCCAAAGACTTTTTTTTAATTAACAAACACCAATTCTTTTCAAATGCTTTCCAAAAGTTGAAGAGGAGAGAATACTTCTAAAGTCATCCTGTGAGGTTAGCACTACCCTGATATAAAAGCCAAATCAATTAAAAGAAAAGAAAACTACAGGTCAATATCTTTGATGAAGAGTGATACAAAAATCCTCAATAAAATAATAACAAACCAAATTAAGCAGCATATTAAAAGGATTATGCATCATTTTTCTAAAATAATTTTATTTATTTACTTAATTTTTCCCCCCAAAACCCCAGTAGATAGTTGTATGTCATAGCTGCACATTTTTCTAGCTGCTGTATGTGGGACGTGGCCTCAGCATGGCTGGAGAAGCGGTGCGTTGGTGCGCACCCAGGATCCAAACCCGGGCCGTTAGCACTGGAGCACGTGCACTTAACCGCTAAGCCATGGAGCCGGCCCACTTTAAGTGGGATTTATTCCTGGAATTCAACATGTTTCAATATATGAAAATGAATCAGTGTAATAAACCACATTAATAGGATGAAGGAAAAAAACACATGATCATCTCAATGGATGCAGAAAAAGTGATTGACAAAAGTAAACATGCTTTCATGTTAAAAACACCAAAAAACCCTCATAGTAAAAGGAAACTACTTCAACATAATAAAAGCCATATACAGAAATCCACAAAGAACAATGTATTCAAGTGTGAAAGAGTGAAAGTATTTCCTCTAAGATCAGGAACAAGGCAAGAAGGTCCACTTTCACCACTTCTATTCAACATGGTATTAGAAGATCTAGCCAAAGCAATTAGGCAAGAAAAAGAAAGAAATAGCATCCAAATTGGAAAGGAAGAAATAACATTGTATTTTTTCACACATAATATCTTATATGTTGAAACCCTTAAAAATTCCACAAAGAAATTTTTAGAACTAATAAATTCTGCAGAGTAGTGGGACACAAAATAAATATGCAAAAATTAGTTGTTCTTCCATACATTAATAATAAGTAATCTGAAAAAGAAATTTAAAAACTTTATATTTTTATTTACAGTAGCATCAAAAAGAGTAAAATACTTAAGAACCAACTTACTCAAGGAGCTAAAAAGTCCAATGATGTTTTTTGCAAAAATAGAAAAATATATCCTTAAATTCATATGAACTCTCAAGGGACCCTGAATAGCCAAAACAATCTAGAAAAAGAAGAACAAAGTTGGAGAACTCTCACTTTCTGATTTCAAAACATACTACAAAGTAAACAAAACAGTGCAGTGCTGGCATAAATACACACAATATACTAATGAAATAGCATAGAAAGCCCTGAAATAAACCTTTGCATATATGTTCAAATGAATTATGACAAGGGTGCAAAGACAATTCATTGGATAAAGGATAAGTTTTTCCAAATATGGTGCTGGGAAAACTGGATACCCACGTGCAAAAGAATGAGGTTGGACTCTTACCCTACACCACATACAAAAATTAACTCAAAATGGATCAAAAATCTAAATGTTAGAGTTGAAGCTATAAATCATTAGAAGAAAACACAGGGTATAAGCTGCATGTCATTGGGTCCAAAAGACATTGCCAACAATGATTTCTTTCATCTGACACCAAAGCCATAAGCAACAACAACAACAACAAAATAACAAATTGGACTTCATCAAAATGCAAAAGTTTTCTGTATCACAAGATACTATCAACAGAGTAAAAAGGTCACCCACAGAACAGTTGAAAATATTTGCAAATCACATATCTGATAAGGGATTAATAGCTAGAATATATAAAGAACTCCTACAACCCAACATTTAAAAAAAACACAATTTAAAAATGCAAAAAGGACTTGAATAGCCATTTCTCCAAAGAAGATATAAAATGGCCAGTACACACATGAAAAGATGCTCAACATCACTAAGTATCAGGAAAATGCAAAATAAAACCACAATGAGATACCTCTTCACATCCATTAGGATAGTTACTATCACAAAATCAGAAAATAATAAGGATTGGCAAGGATGTTGAGAAATTGGAACGGCTGTGCTCTGATGGTGAGAACATAAAACTGTGGAAAACAGTATGACAGTTTCTTCAAAAATTAAAAATAGAATTACCATATGATATAGCACTTCCACTTATGGGTTCTGAAATAATAGAAAATATATTTATTGGTCTCTGCCTCCAATTCCTGGCACAGAGCTACTAAAACCCTTGTACTTTCCTAAACGATAAGGACACTAGGAGCATCTCTTGTTCTAATATTTGTCTTTGACTCCATCCCTGACACAGAGCTCCTAAAACCCTTGTAATTTCCTAAGTGATAATAACACTAGGAGAATCATTTGTTCTATTGAGGCAACTCTGGGTGGGCTCCTGGATGGCTCCTGGATGGGGGCTGGTAACCAGAAAGACCAAGCCCTGATTAAAAGGTTGAAATTTTTAGCCCTACCCCTTATCCATCACAAAGGGGAGAGGGGCTAGAAACTGAGTTAATAATTGATCATGTCTATGTGAGGGAGCCTTCATAAAAATCCCAATAGAAGGAAGTTCACAGAGCTTCCAGGTTGGCCATGACAGGGAGTGCTTGGAGAGTGTGAACCTGGAGATGGCATGAATGCTCTGTGCCCCTTCTCACATATCTTTCCCTATGCACCACTTCCATCAGGCTGTTCTTGAGTTATATCCTTTTATAATAAACTGGTGATCTAGTAAATGTTTCTCTGAGTTTTGTGGGCCACTCTAGCAGATTAATCAAGCCCAAGGAGGAGGTTGTGGGAACCTCTGGTTTACAGCCAGTCAGTCAGAAGTACAGGTAACAGCCTGGGCTTGTAACTGGCACCTGAAGTTGAGGTGAGGTTGGGGTGGGTGTGCAGTCTTATAGGACTGAGCCCTCAACTTGTGGAATCAGATGTATCTCTGGGTTGACAACATCAAATTGAGTTGAATTATCTGATGACCAGCTGGCATTCCAAGAATTGCTTGTTGGAGGTGTGAAGAACTCTCCCACATGTGAAAAAATGAATCTCAGAACACCATCTATGGGTATAAACCTAAAAGAATTGAAGAGAGAGGTAGAAAGACATATGTACACCCGTGTTGTTAACAGCATTATTCAAAATAACCAAAAGCTGGAAGCAAGCCAGGTATCCATCAATAGATGAATTGACAAAAAAAAAAATGTGGTGTATACAGACAGTGCAATACCATTCACCCTTAAAAAGGAAGGAATTCTGACACATGCTATGACATGGATGAACCTTGAGGACTTTATGCTAAGTGAAATAAAGCCAGCCACAAAAGGAAAAATATTTTGATTCCACTCATATAAGGTACTTAGAGTAGTCAAATTTATAGGAACAGAAAGGAGACTGGTGCAAGAGGGAGGGACAACAGGGAGTTGTTGCATAATGGGCACAGAGTTTCAGTGCAAGGTGAAAATAGTTCTGTGGATGGTTGGAGGTTATGGTTACACAATAATGTGAATGTACTGAATTTCACTGAACTGCACACTTAAAAATGGTTAAAATGGTCAATTTTATGTTACGAATATTTTATGACCATTAAAACTATTATTTTCAACAAATGAACAAACACTAGCTACATGCAACAGCATCGATGAATATCACAACCATAGTGCTGCATAAAAGAAATTATATTCAAAAAACTATATATTTTATAATTCCATTTGTATAAAATCCAAAAAAGAAACAATACTGAGATCTGGCTTCCAGTAATGGTTGAGTAGTTTGTTGAACTAACACTCTCACAGATAACAATGATGAAATCTGCATAAAATATTATATATATTTACATAGAATCATGTATCTATATGTAATACAGATACAATAAATGTGTATACGTGTGTATGTATAAATCTCTTCCAAAAGCAAGCAGAACTGAGAGGGAGTCTTCCCTTGAAGGATGAGAATTGCACCAGGAGATATTTGCAAGCTTGAGTCTTTTTCCTCAAAACATTGCAAAGTCTGTACGTGGCCCAGACAGGGGAAAAACTACAGTCTTACTTGTAATGTTAGAGCATGTATTTTGGAGCTGGAAGAGTAGCTGGAAAGTTAGGGGAGAAATTCTGGAAGGGAGGGAACCACAAAGGGGAAAAATCTCAAAATATGTGTGTAAGTCTCCCACACACAGACATCAAATTTGCAGATCTTTGAACAACACACATGCAGGGTAGGCCCCAGAGGGCCTAGTGTAAAATCAGCAGTTGGAAGATGAAAGAACTGAATGAGGATTTCAGCTATGACCACTGTAAAGGAGAGAAGATTGGAATTTCACTCCAGCCAAGTTAACTCCTTGCTAGAAAAATAACAACACTCTTCAAAGGAATACAATAGAATCCAGAGTCTCTATAACTATGACTCATGGTTTCCAGTAGACAATTTAAAAAATCATGATATTTGAAGAAATAGGAAAATGTAATCCATATATGACCAAAAGCAGGCACTAGAAATTATCCCAAACGTGTTGCAATTAGCAGACAAGGATAAGAAATCAGCGATTATAAAGATGATCATGGTGGTAAAGAAAAATATTCTCATAATGAATGAACAGATGTTGAAACTCAGCAGAGAAATTGAAATTACAAAAAAGAACCAAATAGGAAGATGAAATAAAAAAATACTTTTGAGTTTACCAGTAGATTAGAAATAGTAGAAGAAACATGAAGATAGAGCAATAGAAATTATCCAATCTGACGAAAAGAATGTAAAAATTTTGAAGAAAAATGAAGAGAGCCTTACCTGTGAGATGATTGAGTCCCCGGCAGAGAGGGGAGAGACAGAAAAATTAAATGAGGCAGAAAGGCAAATCAACAGGTAGTAGCATAAAACTTCCAAAATTTGGTGGAAAATCTAAAATTTTAGATCGAAGAAAGTTAGCCACCTCACAAAATAAAATACAAAATAAAAGCATACATAGGCACATGATAGTCAAGCTGCTAAAATCCAAAGATAAAAAGAAAAACTTGAAAGCAGTCAAGGAAATACTGGGGAAGACATTACATACAGGGAGAAATAATGTGAATGATGAATGATATATTATCAAAAACAAAAGAGACAAATCAACAACAAAATGACATCTTTCAGGTGCAGAAAGAAAACCCAAAAGTCAACACAGGATTCTATATTTAGCAGAACTCATTTTCAAAAAGGAAGCAGAAGCCACAATAAGATACCGGGCACCTATTAGTTGGCTAAAATAAAAAATAAAATTGCAAATACCAATAAAATTGCAAATACCAAGTGCTGGTGAGGACTAGAAACAACTAGAACTGGGAATGCAACATGATAGTTGCATTCGGAAAACAATTTAGCAGGTTCTTATAAAGTTAAACCTACACTTATTATGTGACTCAGATATCCCACTCCTAGGGATTTACTGAAGCAAATTGAAAACTAATAATTAAACAAAAATCTTTGTGTGAATATTGATAGCCATTTTATTCATAATTGTCAAAAGCTGGAAATAAACTAAATGTCCTTCATCAGGTGAATGGAGAAAGAAACTGTGTTGCACTGGGACATTAGAATACTACTTGGCAATAAAAAGGATAAACTCTTGATTCACACAACAAGATGGATGAATCTTGGATGCATTTCTCTAAGTGAAGGAGGCCAGATTCAAAAGGCTATGTACTATGATTCCATTTACATGACTTTCTAGAAAAGTCAGAATTAAAGGGATGGAAAATGATCAGTGGTTGCCAAGAGATGGAGTGGGGGAAGGGGTTGACTACAAAGAGACAGTATGAAAGAATTTTGGGGGTGAAAAAAACAGCTCGGTATGGTACTGTGGAGGTGGATACACGACCATAAATTTGTCAAAACCCGTAAAACTGTACACCACAAAGAGTGAATTTTACTCTGCAAATTTTACAAATCAATCAGGATGCTGAGGAACTCAGATGGAATGCAGTGACAAATGAATCTCACTGTATTACAAGTATGTGACATAACCACACTGAAGGGCTGGGGATGGAAGGTCCTAACCTAAGTAACTTTGGAAGACAGTGTTTTGATGGGATACTGTAGAATTAAAGTACTGGACACAAACACTGTACTCTAGGTGGTAAATTTGTTTTTCATAAGGGTATGGATTAGTAATTCTGAAACTAGTTGACACATTAGTAAATATTGCAAATATCTGGAGTTAAGTTTCTCACTGTTGGTGAAAGAAGTGACGAATAAACAAAAGGAAAAGGTTAGAATAAATTCTGTGGTGCTGGATTGGAGTTGGAAGTATCAGTATGAATCCATGTCTCTTTTAATATATCTATCCAAATAGAAAGATAGATTGATAGATAGATTGAAATATCTATAGATAGATGTGTATACCTGAGTTTATATTCATACATACATTTCCAAGCACTGCTGAGAGAGTCTAGAAGCAATGACACTCTAGTATCAATGAGCATACCTAGCTCCCTGATCTTGGTTTCTAAATATCATTCTCCAATAAAAAGAACCAGGTTTTCTTGGAGAAATGGCTGATTCTAGGGCTGGAGATGGAAAATACAAGGTGAGCCTGGAGCATCATGTAGTGCCAGAAAGTAAGAAAGTGCTTTAAAAAAACACAGAAAATGATGAGATGTGTCAAAAAGAATCAATCTGAAAGACATCCCAGTGGCTCAAGCTAGAAAACTGTGAGCAACAAAATAAATAACAGTAGCATTGGATTATTACCCAGAAAATAAAATAAATATCCATGAGTCTATACTGATATAAAAAAGATTAAATAAGAAAGGAAGAAAGAAAGAATAAAAGGGGGAAAAAAGAATGAGAGAAAGAGAAAGAAAGGAAGAAGGAAGGGGGGGGAATCTTCCTCACAGAATTCCAAATAATAAATGCGGCTGGATAGCATGAAATAGAAAATCGCCACTAGAACGCTACAGTAATAATTACTGTGGGCATGACTGACTGATGAATGCAAAAACTGTGGGTGAAACTTAAAGAAGAAACAGTACCTTTGCAGAGCCTCAAAGCATCTCCCTCCAAATACTTAACTTTTTTCTCTTAAATTCTTAAAAGACTTATGACTATTTAAAGCAAAAATTATAACACTGTATTGTGGGATTTATAACATGGGTAGATGTAAATTTTATGACAACAATAGCACAAAGGACAGACAGAGATAAATGCAACTGTTCTGTAGCAAGACTTCCATATTTTACATTGAATAAACTGGTGAACTATTAAGTCCAGGTAGACTGTGATATGTTAAAGATGCATATTGTAATCTGGACCAACCACTAAAAACTGCAAAGGTGTGACACTTAAATGCTAATAAAGGAATTAAACGGCATACAAAAAGCGTTTATACAAGAATTTTCGCAGGAGATGAGCTGCACGTCCCCAGGAGGAAGATGAGCGCACTGCGGGGCATCCACAGAACAGAATGCCCTCAGCTGTGCTGAGGAGCAAACGCTGACACACACATGCTGTGTGAGTCTCACCAACCTCGTGCCAAGGGAGGCAAGGTGGACAGAAAACAATACACGTGGGATGATTTCAGCCAAGATGAGCCTATGGTGAAAAAACCAGAACAGTGGTTGCTTCAGAGGAACGAAAAAATTGCCTGGGAAGGAACAGGAAGGAGTTTTCTGGGGGTGATGGAAATCTCCTATTCTTAAAGGGGTGAAAGTTATATGGGCATGTTTATTTGCCAAAACTATACGGTTCTTATTTCTGCCTTTCAGTGTGCATACATCTTACCCCACCCCCACACACAAAAGACTAAAAGAATAATAAAGTGAGGTGGGAATGGGATGGAGCATGGATGAAACAAAAATGGCAGATAATTAGTAGTTGTTGAAGCTGGGTGACGGGCCTACTATGCTATTTTGTTTATTTTGTATATTGTTTAAATTGTTCTGTAATAAAACACTTGTGTAAGAAGACAAACTTGATATACAGTGTTCACTGGTAAGATACTGGTTATATTTGGGGAGGAAGGAAGGAGAAAGGGATTGTTGGGGCCTGAGTGAAGCTGGTGCTAGTTCTTAGTCACACAAGTGTGTTCACTTTGTAATAATTCTTTGAGGTTTACATAGATGACTTCTGCATATATTTCTGTACATATGTTATACATCAATAAACATTTTAAATCCTGCATATATGCACAAAGATGCTAACTCATTATCTCAGACTAACAGCAGTGTTTTGTTTTAAAGTGGAACACATTCACTCATGACACCATTAGATGGATTTTCATACTCCCAAGTATCTATTAATGCCCTCACCTTTGTGCGACTCTTAGGGTCTTTCCATTTTTGACTCAATTTGGCAAGTGGCATGGCTTTGAGTTTTTATGATGCAATCTTTTTCCAGCAAGGCCCACCCCCATGATGATACTCACCAAGGCCTCGACACCTAGCACAGTGCCGTGTTCACAGCATGAAGTCAAGACTTGTGGGACTGGGTTGAATGAGGAAGAAAACGAGGAGCAATGATGTTCCTAACTTATGTCTAGGTGCCATAAGGTGACTTAGGAAATTGGTAGGGTTTTTCAATAGATTTGCTATGACTTCTAATTTTTCCTATTTAAAACAATGGGAAATAGGATCTCAGGGATCTTTCTCAGAGGAAGTCTGACATTTCAGGCACAGGTTACTGACAATTATTAATGGCATATGACTTTCCCACCTCATCTTAGTGTTAAGTTTTTAATTCCTTACCTTGGAAATGACCTAACTTTGCTTCTTCCAAATCTTGTAGTAATACTGAAGGTCCAGAAAGTCGGGCCACGGATATTCTGCTGTTGTGCGTCCTCCCTGCAAAGAAGTGGAGCTGTGCATCCACCAGTCTGAGAAACATGTGGTGCTGTAGTATTTGGAGTCTTTGTATTTGTAGTGCTGTAGTATTTGTAGTCTTTGGAGAGAAGCTAAATGGAAAAATGACTTCAGAGAGTTATCACCATAAGCCCCCACAGCAACAAATTATTTTGCTTCATTATTTTGTGATTCTGAGGGTATATTTAAAAAGGGATATTAAAACTGGTTCCCAGGAGCCAGCCCTATAGTAGACCAGAAATTGCATATTACATTCCTCGACGAACTTGCCTAACATTGTGGGAAGGACGAAGGGGAAGTTTCAGTGCTGTTGCCTGTGTCAATGAGGTCAAGAGGTCCAGACTGGGATAAGGAAGTCCAGTGAACAAGCCTGTGTGCAGCCTCAGAGAAGGGGCGTGCGTGTGGGCCCCAAAGTGGCTTAGGGGTCACTTACCAGTACACGTGGTTTTCCTGTCTGTATAATGCAGGAATGGGGCCGCCCACTGTGATGTTTTCTCCTTTTAATGACATGGCTCAGGGCAGTCCTTCTAAGACGCCTGACCAAGGTATGGGGCCTTCAGGTGGGCGGGATCCAAAGGGAGGGTCTCTGTAGCGACCCTGACCACGGGGTCCAGAGGGGGGATCATGGCAGCCTAGAAGGATGGAGGGGATGGTAGGACAGGTGGCCTTGAAAAGGCAAATTCCAGGATCCCAGGCACCCGGTATTTCTATTTGAGATATGGAAGCAGAGGGGCGGGGCCCAGGGGCAGAGGGACAAGGCGGGAGTTGGGGCCCTTAGCTGTGCATGTTGGGAGCTTTTGTCTCTTAACCGCTCCCAGCCGGCAGCCTGCATGGCTGCAGGACTACAACTCAAAGGATGCTCTGGGAACGGGATGATGCCTAGCCCTGGGGGGAGGAGCAGGGCGGTGTGAGCTTGGCCGAGGGCCAAACCGCCGTTGACTCAGGACTCTGGTCCTACACCCGCTCCGAGTGGACTGAGTCCCAGAGGGATGTGATGGGATGAGAGGGACCACGGCGTTACGAAGGTGTGGTGGCTGCATGGGCAGCTGCGGGCCTGCAGCGTGCAACTACTTTTGTCCAAAACTGAAGCCGGACTCGTGCCTCTTCCCCACCGCCTCCCTCCATTGCTTGATTCCTCCTCCCACCTGCATGCCTGTGGGTCTTTCCACAGCCTCCTACCTAGTCCAGGGCCAGGTGTTTCTCTAAACTGCTTATGGGAACTGGTTTGACATCCCAGAAACTTTCCACTTTGCCTGCTGCCCTCTGCCTTCTCCAGCCAAAATGCCATCATTTCATCAGCTTTTGGGAGACATTCGCCCTTGTGGTCCCTCTTGCAAGCACAACTTAGGAGTTTTGCAGGGTGGTGACATTGGCTGTTGCTTGCCTTTTTTGCAGATGTGGAAGTTGAGGTATCTGTGAGGTTAATCATTGATTTCCCCGGGATCCGCTAAGAGCGGAGGATAAAAACTCAATTCCCAGACAAGTATCTAGTAGGCCATTTTCACCAACCCATTCCAGTGCAGAGGCCTCCGAAACAGCAACCTTAAGATTAGAATAGCTTAAGCATTTTGCCCTTTAGGTTGATCACCTAATCTCACCTCAGGCCTGAGTGGCCGACCAGTCTCTTAGGGACACGGGTGGCAACTCAGATCCCTCAGGAAGAGAACGGTGGTCCAGCTTTGGGAGAGGGATGTTCAAGGTAGACAGCACTTGGGCAGCATTTGAAACCCGTCAGCTTTAACATCTCTGCTTTGGATTCCGGCAAGGTTCTCAGATAAACACGCCTATGGATAGTCAGATGTATAGTATTCTTTAAAAATTGATTAGAGTAGTGAAAAGAACAGAGCATAAAATATCCTGCTTATTTGCAGAAGATAAAATGCAAGCAAGACCTGCCTGTTAACTTTTTTCCGGTCATTCTCTTGCCTGTACCATACACTTGAATGCAGAAACAAAAAACTTGAAATGCCAAATTCTCTTTTCCTGAGATTAGTAAATTAAGTTAAAAGTCTTATTGAAACCTGTGGAGGAATGGTTAGCAGCTTTCATGATTTATGTCATCCCTAAAAATCTGGGCTTCGATCTACATGATGAAAAGTCCTTGTTTATAGTACACATCCCGATAGGTTATCTTTCCTTCCTCAATGTGGGATATTATCAAAACAAGTGAAAAACCTGGTCATGGAAACTGGACCCTGTCACTTTGTCAAGAATTTGCTTCTTTATGAATTAATGACACATGAATTCTTTAACATTTTTGTAGAGAAAGGATGAGAAACTGTAGTGTCACTGAATGTGACAAGACAGGGAATTCTCATTAGACCACATCCTCGGGTTCTTCTCTCGTGTTCAATAGGCCCAGGTGATAGTCCGTGTAGTCAGGTGCAGCGCCGCCACCCCAGCCCCCAGTGTTCCATACTACTCTGGCCTGTGCCCTCTTCAGGGTGTTCTGATGACACTCGTCCACAAAGGTTGGAAAAAGACGTTGTAACATGACGATATTCATCATCTTGAAACCGGGATTAATGGAGAGGAAAGTATCGGGGTCTGTGTGCTCCGATGCACTGCTGTTGGGGTGTGGCCGCAGTGACCACTGTGCTCCCAGGAGTCCCCACAATGGCTGCCTCAGAAGTTTGATCCCCTGGCGCAACCACAGCAGCCGTTGACAGAGCTGGGCGCTTGTGCTTCAGTGTCTTCCGTCAGATTTTGTGGCTCTGACCATCTTCTGCTCGGCCCCTTCTCATTCCTATCTGTTGCATTGGTTGCTTTGTAGTTGTCTCCTAGGAGCCACTGTATGTAACTGTATTTCAGTGTCTTTAGGGACCCACGATCTCTAAACGAGTCACTACACAACACCCACTTATCCTGGTGTAGCCCGTGTTCATCGTCTCCAGTGGAGCTGTGAAGAGCCCTGCTTACTTGGAGCTCCTCTTATTCTCATGCTACTGGGGCTGTTACGAAGCTGGGCATCTTGTCTTTGGTCTCATTAACATTATTCTTTTCATCGATTATTTTGAAGTCGGATATGACTTTGTTAATAATGTGGACACTGGCTGTCACAGGCACTTTTATGTATCTTCCCCAACAGCTCTGTGAAGTAGGCCTGTGATCCCCATTTTCCAGGGGGGACACTGAGGCTCAGAGAGGTCGAGTAGCTTCGTTCACTTCACACAGTTTCTTGGTACATTCTGAGCCTCCACCTGGATCTCCGCCTCTCAGGTGTGTGCACTTAGCTGGTGTTTCACTTTGTTCCTCTCTGCCAGGATTCCCAAAGGCACATGCCCCATCCTGAGTCCATTGTCTGCTTGATGCAAGTCACCCTGCACAAACAGGCCCTGGGCGGGGAGTGGACTAGCAGGGCGTGGTCCTCAGGCTTACCCTGGGCAGGTTCTAGGTTTATTGTGAGAGCTGGAACAGTGGAAGATACTGACCGTCACTCACCTGGAAGGTTTGTTATGGAGAAATACTCCACTGACTTTTTACAGGTGTCATGTCTTTCTGTCTTCATTGCTCCTCTGGGCTTTCTCCTACAGTTCGTGCTGTGCAGTAACATACAGTACAGAGACTGGTGAACATAATACTGTTGCCCTGCACCAAATGGTCACATCACTCATTTTTCTAATTATGAAAGAAATACATACTATTAAAAAAGTCAAATTAAACAGATCTATGTAGAGCAAAGTGAAAGCTTCCCCTTCCATCCCCTTCCCTAAAACTCACTCTGCTAGTCGGAAGGAACTATTGTAAAGAGGTTGTGGCTTATTCTTCTGTACATTTCCTATGAATTTATAAATACACAAAGTTATTTTAAGTTACACAAATATATCGTTTTGCAATTTGCTGTTTCTCACACCATATATCATAAATGTCTCTCCTTATCAGTGCATGTCACTCTAACTTAGCTTTTTATATGTTTTAGAGGTATTGCAAAGAACAGGAATACGATGATCTGTTTATTTCTTCTTTGATAGAGTTGGGATTACATCCAGTTTCACTATTATACATAATGCTGCAGTAAGATCTTTGTATGGAATTTATTACACTGCTATTCAACTGCTCAATTTGTTTTGTTTCCATTTAGTCAGAGACTATGATATTTTCAACATTTTTATGGGAATTAATTTATAGGGAAATTAATTTTATCACTGAATAAAGACATTTACGGGGAAACTGGCATTCAAGGTAATTCATCTCAGTATTCTGGAGAAAAATCATGAAACTTAGAATGTATTATGCTTGTTCCGTCACATTCTAACAAGTCATGTTAACAATTTATTTATTTATTTATTATTTTTGTTAGGAAGATCAGCACTGAGTTAACATCCATGATAATCCTCCTCTTTTTGCTAAGGAAGACCGGCTTTGAACTAACATCTATTGCCAATCCTCCTCCTTTTATTTCCCCAAAGCCCCAGTAGATAGTTGTATGTCATAGTTGCACATCCTTCTAGTTGCTGTATGTGGGACGCGGCCTCAGCATGGCTGGAGTATCGGTGCATCAGTGCACGCCCAGGATCTGAACTCAGGCCGCCAGTAGCAGAGCGTGCACACTTAACCGCTAAGCCACGGGGCCGGCCCCCATGTTAACAATTTAAAGTTGAATGTTTGACTAGCCTCTACTCTCTCTGTTCAGAAGAAGGATGACTTTTTCTTGTCTTGAAAACTTTTGAATCCAGGGACTCTCCGTTGGACTTCAGAGAGGATAAGATATTGCTGTTGTATCTATTTCTCTTCAGCTGTAGGCTGCATCATCTAAAGATCATAGAATTGAACATGGTCTAATCGATGTATGTGATTTGGGTCAAAAAATCAAAGTAATGAACCCAAGATAGGAATCTATAACTTTGGTTCTTAATAAAGAATTTCCTTTTATATCCTCAAGTATCTGTGATTACTAGTAAAAAATCACCTGTGGGTGATGAGATGTGGCTCTGCTGGCAATGTCTGGCTTGAACATCCATAGTTAAGGCTGCCAAATCCGTAGGTAGATTAGACTTGACCTCTCGATGACCTCTGCCCTTGGTCATTGACATGGGAAAAATAAGAATTTAAAAAAGCTGCTGTTATTGACACTCAATGCTAGAAATGCCCATTAAAGAGTGAGTTTGATTTGGTAAACCAAAGACAGTACAAACAGAACAAAGTCTTTAATATCTATAAAATTTAAAAAACTTCTAATTTTTAAAAATATAACTCTATTTTTGCCACAGTGCAAACTGTGTATATATGAATGAAATATCCCTCTGTCCATTTCTTAACTTGTTTCCATTGATTTGATGGATTTTTCCTCTAATCCGTATTCCAAGTGTGAAAGAACATCTTGGTCCTTCAAAGAAAATAAGCCATTGAAATTTGATTTTCTTTTAGCTTGGCATCCTAGAGGTTTGAGGAATAAATTATCATGTAATGATACAATGATTTTGAAATCTAATTGTTAATTAGAGGTGTGTAAAGGATGATTGAATAGTGGTTCACCCCCATGGTCAGGGGTATTGTACACATGAACGTGTAAACATGATTCAGGAAGCTGCTTCAGCCCTGTGACATTCCTGAGAACCACAGTGCAGGAGGATCTAGGCACACAGCCGTCTGCCTCGATCTCCTGGGTTACATGTAGATCCAGGGGTCTTAAGAGTAGCTTCAGAGCAGCTAACTTTTATCTATTTCTCCCCTTCCTTCTCTCCAGAAATAAACCCACACATCTATGGACAGCTAATCCTTGACAAAGGAGCCAAGAACATACAATGGAGAAAAGAAAATCTCTTCAACAAACGGTGTGGGGAAAACTGGACAGCCACATGAAAAAAAATGAGAGTAGACCCTTACCTTACACCATACACAAAAATTAACTCCAAATGCGTTAAAGACTTGAATGTAAGACTTGAAACTATGAAAATTCTAGAAGAAAACATAGACAGTACGCTCTTCGACATTGTTCTTACCAACATATTTTCAAACACCATGTCTGACCGGGCAAGAGAAACAATAGAAAAATTAAACAAATGGGACTACATCAAACTAAAAAGCTTCTGCACAACAAAGAAAACCATCAACAAGACGAAAAGACAACCTAACAATTGGGAGAAGATATTTGCAAACCATGCATCTGATAAGGGGTTAATCGCCAAAATATATAAAGAACACATGCATCTCAACAACCAAACTACCAACCCAATTAAAAAATGGGCAAAAGACCTGAACAGACATTTCTCCAAAGAAGATATACAGATGGCCAACAGACACATTAACTATCAGGGAAATGCAAATCAAAACTAGCATGAGATATCACCTCATGCCCGTCAAGGGACGAATGGATAAAGAAGATGTGGTATATATACACAATGGAATACTACTCAGCCATAAGAAACGATGAAATCCAGCCATCTGTGACAACATGGATGGACATTGAGGGAATTATGCAAAGTGAAATAAGTCAGAGGGAGAAGGTCAAATACCATATGATTTCTTTCATTAAGTAGTAGATAAAACAACAATAAACAAACACATGGAGACAGAGATTGCATTGGTGGTTACCAGAGGGGATGGGGGGAGAGAGGAGGGTGAAAGAGATAATTCGGCACATGTGTGTGGTGATGGGTTGCAATTGGTATTTGAGTGGTGAACATGATGTAATCTATGCAGAAATAGAAGTATAAACGATGTACACTTGAAATTTATACAATGTTATAAACCAATGTTACTGCAATAAACAAAAAGTAAAAAAAAAAAAAGAAGTGTCTATTTAGCCCAACACAAGATTTTAATTAATCAAATCATCATAAATTAAGATAATGTACTGTCTTTTTGATGATCGGGAGGAACATGGGTCCATTTTGAAAATATGCCCGTCTGTCTTTGTTCCTCACGGAAAGCTTCTGGTCACTAGGTCTCCAGTGGCTTGCACAAGCCCTAGGTCTATAACATCTTGGTGCCTCTCCTTCTACTTGGGGTAGAAATAAAAGAGGTCAGAGAGACTTACTGTAGTTTTGGAGACTTGTAACGTCTTCTATGGAGACCATCCATGCATATTGTTCTGGATAGCTCTCTGTGCCTAAGACTACTAGTTACTTTAAGGGTTTGTCGGAAACTGTGAAAGGTCTGATATTTTACCTTACCTGCAAACCAATAAGTTAGCCTACCATGGTCTTACAGATGCTGGCAAAAAACACGAGACCCATGCGTAAGAGACAAAGGACTTAATGACACAACAATAGCAGTGACCAGAGTATCAGCATTTGCACCGGTTCACTAAATCCCACTTCCTACAGGGTGATACACAGTGGGCCAGGTGAGACACAGAGGGTTGCAAGAGCTCAGAGCTTAAGAAACTCAAATCTTTGATAACGGGCAGGAAGTCTGCTGACGTTTGCCTCGGGGGTGTGTGTTATTTTTATTATACTGGGCAGTAAGCAAGCCTGCCCTTTGCTCCAGAGGAGGCCACTATTTCTATTTTCCAAGGCTGACAGTTCTACACACATCCTTGAAAAGATAACCTGGTTTTACTGGGTTTCAAAGATAAACTTGAATGAATCATCATTCAGCTCTTCTGTTTCCTTTATTGAGATTGTGCAAATATGCTCTTTTCTCTGTAAAGTTCACAAACTTTATTCATACATAAGGGATGCTTTTGGTTTTATTTATTAAGTTGAAATTTTCTTATTAGAGAAAATGAGGAAACAATTATGGGTTGGATCTGAAGGTATGCTTTTCCAAGAAAAATGTGAAAGATCAGTGTTCATAGAAATTTGCCACAAGGAACTGATAGCAACTTAAATGATTTTAATTTGAATACTGTTTTGTACAAATTTCTTCCATCTTACTTCATCCTCTCTGCTTCCTGTAACTCTCATATGGGAATGGGGCAGTTTCAGGAATTCACTGAACTCATTTACAACATTAAAATGGTTTTGTCTGTTGTGTTTTTTTAATTGAGGTAAAGTTGACATATAATATTATATCAGTTTCAGGGGTACAATGTAATGATTCAATATTTGTATATATGTTGAAATGATCACCACAATACGTCCAGTTAACATCCGTCCCCGTACATAGTTACAAATATTTTTCTCTTGTGACGAGGACATGGTGTGTTTCAAGGTGCAGAAGAATCAATGATGATGTCATACTTTTCCATATACAGCTTGATGAATTTGGACATAAGTATACACCCTTGAGACTGTCACCACCATCAGGGCCACAAACATATCCATCACGTCCCAAAGTTTTCGCTCATCTCCTTTTGTACTATTATTCTGTGGTAAGAACACAACATAATATCTACTCTATTAGCAAATGTGACATATGCCATATAGTCTTGTCAGCTGTAGGCACTATGCCGTACCCTAGATCTCCAGAACTTATTTATCTTGATAACTGAAACTTTGTATCCTTTGACCATCAGCTCCCCATTTCTCCATGCCCCCAGCCCCTGGCAACCACCATTCTAACCTCTGCTTATATGAGTTTGACTATTTTAGATTCCACATATAAGCGAGTATTTGTCTTTCTCTGTCTGCCTTATTTCACTTAGTATAATGTCTTCTAGGTCCATCCATGTTGTCAAAAATAGCAGCAATTCCTTCTTTTTTCAAGGTTGACTAATATTCCATTTCTTTATCTATTCATCCATCAGTGATGTTTAGGTTACTTCCGTATCTTGGCTATTGTGAATTAGCTGCAATGAACATTAGAGTGCAGGTACTCTCTTTGAGACCCAGATTTCAATTCCTGTGGGTAGATACCAGTAGTGGGATTGCTGGATCATATGCTAGTTTTCATTTTTGGAGGAACCTCTATACTGTTTTCCATAATGGCTGTACTAGTTTACATTCCCACAAGGGTTCCTTTTCTCCACATCCTCACCAACATTTACCATCTTTAGGTTTTTTTGATAATCGCCATCTTAACAGGTGTGAAGTGGTAGCTCATAGTGGTTTTGATTTGCATTCCCTGATGATCAGTGATGCCGAACACCTTTTTGTACACCTGTTGGCCACTTGTATGCCTTCATTGGAAAAAGTCTTTTCTGGTCCCTTACCCATTTTTAAAATTGATTGTCTTTTTCCTATTGAGTAAACACAAAAAAAGAGAACAAAATTTCCAGGAATTATGGGTTCTTCCCAGTTGATGCAGATGATTTTGTATTTACAGTGGTACCAAAAGGTCATGTTTCGTGCTTTTTCTTCAGCTTGTTATAAGACCAGCAGTAGCTGCGGCATGGCAGATAATCGGGATCATCTGGGTTTGGAGGTTTACAACATAAATGAGTGGTAAGGAATTTTTTATTATTCCAAGGAAATTATTGAGATCATAGTCCATGGAATCTAGGGTTGATAGATGTAGGAGGAAATTAAGGTGAGGATTGGTGATCTGTCATTACTTCTGATCTTGAGGGACAGGTATCTACTGTATGAGTATTTGAATAAAAATATTAGAGATCAGGAATTTGTGTGGGTGAATGTTTTCTGAATTATTTACTTTCGAACATCACCATTTGGATTATGTGAACATCTGGGATATGGGAGAAAGTCACTAACAGGGGGTGGTTGATAATGTCACTATTGATTTAACTTCTAAAGGAGCTATAAACACCAAATGGTCAATGGATTAAGCAAATGAGTAGTCAGAAAACACAGAAATGGTAGGATTTGGAATTTAGTAAACGACTAGGGACCGACTGTCCTGAGAGGGAATGCCAGGACTTGTGCGGTTGAGAGTGACAAGGACAAGAATAGAATAGAAACACACTCAAAGAAGGAGTTAACAGGATGGAGGAGGAGAAATGATCTGGAGAAGCCTTGAGCTTTGACCTTGAGCTTTCTGTTCTTGATGCAAAGCTGCCTGATGACATCCCAGGACATAGGTCAGATCTATCCCCAGAGGATAACGGGAGGGTGGAAGTACAAAACAGCCAGGATAATTGTCCTAAAATGGCAGGCTTCCTTTATCATTTGACCCAATTTCATGATTTATTTTTGTAGAGTAAGAGGAAAAGAAGGATGACAGTCACGTTTTCACAGAGGAAGCAGCCTGACTGTGGGAACCAGTCCAAACCAAAGCCTGGTTTAAGCATCTTCATCCCTTTAAGGATGTCCAGTGACATATTCAAGAGGCCGGTTACTAGAATCCCATCCCATCCTGGCAATGACGGATCTCTGGGAGGACACCTTGGACCAGCCCCGCCAGGTCTGCTGGCACGAGAGACCACAAGGACTCCAGGTCTGCAGCAGTGCAGGACAACTGGTAAGTCCTTTCAATCTTGCCACAGCGTTGCAAAAACTTGCACCTAGTCACACAGGTGAATCCCTGCCAGGTGTGCTCGCAGGTGGTCTGCACTCCAGGTCTCATGCCCACTCCTGCCGGTCTTCAGATTTGGCAAGGATGATTCCAGGAGCTGACCTGGGAATTCCACAGCTCCACTGCCAACAATTTCTGGTGACTGAGGAAGGCATCAGGAAGGAGGACAGGGCAGTGAAGAGCACAGGAGAGACATTGGTGATAGCACTGATGGCGGACAGACTTGCTAGCGAGGCAGAGAAAGTGAGGGGTCAAGAAGGACGTAATGATAGCAGATGAAACGGAGCAGGCATCTCAGTTAGGTGTTTTAGCAGCGTCTCTAATGTTTTCTTGCTTTGAGCTCTTGAAATTTTAAAACATATGAATACTTTTCTTTTATTAAACTCCACTGTATGACATAGAAAATATAGACATCAGTTTCCTTCTGAGGTGAGAGGTTGGGTTTCAGGTGAAGAGAACAAGGAGATCTTCCTCTTTCATGCCATTCGCTCATTTTCCTTTACTATGTACATTATTTATTTGTACTTTAAAATCAGCAGCGAGTTATCAACGTCACGGGATGATTCAGTTTTTCCCTTCACAGTCACAGTAAAACCTACTTAAAGTGGATTATTCTTTTTGTGTAATATTCCAAAATATTATTTCAAAAGCACTTTTATGTCTATGTTCTCAAATTAGATATTTACTTCTAGGTCTCCATTTTTATGTTCTTTGTTGCATGCTAATTCAAAGTTGCACCTAAGGAAATATCAGATTTCCCTCAGTTTTTGGGATCCATATGTGTTGCTAATTTGATCCATGAAGATGGACATGGCAGTTGGGGGATCGTGCAATTATCTTCTTATTTTTTTAATTTTTTGTTTATTGCAGTAACATTGGTTTATAACATTGTATAAATTTCAAGTGTACATCATTATACTTCTATTTCTGCATAGATTACATCATGTTCACGACCCAAATACTAATTACAACCCATCACCACACACATGTGCCGAATTATCCCTTTCGCCCTCCTCCCTCCCCCATTCCCCTCTGCTAACCACCAATCCAATCTCTGTCTCTATGTGTTTGTTTATTGTTGTTATTATCTACTACTTAGTGAAGGAAATCATACGGTATTTGACCTTCTGCTGCTGACTTATTTCGGATCGTGCTATTATCAAAAGAGATCTTTTCAGCATCAGGAATCTGACAACAACCCACTGCTTGTTGGGATTTAATTGACTATTTGAGGCATCAAGCTTTCACTGTTGGCACTTCTCTTTCTCTTTGGAGGGAAAGTACCGCCTCCCCAGTCTTTCCATTACCAAATCACATTCCTGGGTGGCTGTGTTGTGTCAGGAAGGGCTTGGGATGCCGGGAACCAGGATTCATCCTCAGCTTCTGGCTGTCCTGACAAGGCTTCCCTGGCAGAGTCCAGCCTGTGTGTCTAGGTGACACTTGCAGCCATCAGAAAGGAGGTGATAACTCACAAGTGCCAAGTGATTCATCTGGCCCTTGTCTTACAGGGCGTTCCCAAGGGATGAGGTTCAAAATGCCACTTGGTTACCCTTTGAAAGCTCATAGTCATGAGGTGGGTTCTCGGTGTGAGCTCAGAGCAGTGACTGTTCACCGCCAGAAGTGAAGTATTTCAGTATTTTAATTGGAAAGGCTGTGCTCATGCACGTCCATGGATCATCAGTTCCGTGGCATTCCCTGCTGGAGCCACCCACACCCCTGTCACGTCTCATCTTTCAAAGCTCCAAACAGGGTTCACACCCCAGCAGGTGGTGGTAATGTAACCGCAGCACAGGACTGGGGAAAAAAAGACAACCACCAGGGGCAACACAGTTTCAGGGCTCGGGCCCATTTGCCCCATTTGGATGAGTTGGTAACACCAACATTTAGTGTGTAAACTGGAGGATTGTCCAAGACCATGGACCTCAGAACGACACAGGCTCAGAAGTCACCTTGGACAGCAAAGGACAGTGTGGGGTCATTCACTGGCCAGGATTATGGTCCCTTATACTGGCAAAGTAGAGCTCACCAGGGGTCCATCAGGCCAAGCCAGGGAGGAGCCTGGGGGCCATCTAGGGAATTTCTGCCCTAAAGGGAATTGCATAAGGAAGGCAGGGGTGCTGAGAATCCTAGTCCACAGGGAGCAGTCATGTTTATGGAACAAGGCCCAGCAGTAGCCTTAAAAGCTGCGTCACAAATCTTTCCTCCTGGATACAGAACAAGCAGGAAAAGGAATTCAGAGTCCTGGACAAGGATCATAGTAGGATTCAAATCCAGTCCAAGGGTGAACACGGAGCCCCTAGAGGGGCCTCAGGAGGGAAAGTCCTGCCTGCCTTTAGTCCATTTGCAAATGACCTTCCTTGGGCCTTGTCCTCTCCACGTGCACGTTTTGATCTTTTTACATTGTTTTCCCCAATTAGAGCTGATGGAATTCCAGAGATTGTACTAGAAAACTACAAGTTCCTAAAATTTGCTCAAAAGAAATCTCAACAAGAGAAGCAGAAAACGTTCCCTGTTCCTCCAGAATGTAGAAAGGCAGCCCCTGCCCATGGGACGACATGGTCCTGGGTAGTGCTGTTTTAAAGACACCCACATTTCAGTGGTTGTTGCTTTGCCTGTGAAAGTACCTTCAACCTTTAAATCCCAAGAGAAAGGGCGGGGGCCGTGTCTGTTCCTGGAGGAGCTGAATGATACTGAAATGAACTGGTCTTCGGAGTTAGGGGGACTTGGGAGTGTCCCCATTAGCCAGGGAAAGGGCTGGCTATTTTCCCTTCTCCCACATACAATAAGCTGACGACCCAGAAGAGTTCTTGATTCAAGGAAAAATGTGAGAGTCTGTGTCTCACTTACATGCCTACAGAAAGCGAGAGAACCACACCACAACTCCCAGGCTGTGAAGGGAACAGGATTTTAATATAATATTCATATATGGCATTTATTATTTACAACAAATAATTATTGTCCCTTCCCAATGGGTGAATAGGTGCTGGGGTAGAGATATCAGGGAGCTGGGGTGGGGCCATCTCCTCTCTCTTGGGCTTCAAGGGACCCCAGGGATCAGATTGCAATGCTCCCCTTCCCATCATGTGTGAGGAGCTGGCCTGGTGCATCGCAAGCCTCCCAGCTGTGTCCCTGCTGCTGAAGATGGGGTTGTGATTGGCCACTGGTATGGGGCTCGGTGTTGGGGCCTGGGGACTGAGTAGAAGAGTAGGGTTATCTTGGGGGCCCTCCCTCAGAATCATGGCCCCCACCCTGTCCCCACTGTCCTGGGTGCTCCAGAGTCTGTGCTCAGTGCTGTCAGCCACCAGTACCCCATTTATCCCTGCCACGTGAGCGATCATTTAGTATCACCTATTTCACAGAGGAGGAAACAGTCTCAGGAAGCTGAAGAGAGTCACCCTAGTCACAGGACTGCTCAGTAGTGGAGCTGGGATCCCAGTGCCAGCTGTCCAACTCCCCAAGGCCACGCTTAACCCAAAGCTATACAGAACCCCTAGGAGTCAGTCACCCCGGCCCAGACACTCACTCACCCCTGACCTTGATGATGGCCGGAACTTCCTGGCCTTGAGTATTCTGCTGGCTAACTAGGTCTGGAGCTCCAGCTGGCAGGACAGGCTGTAGCTACAGGACAGAGAGTCACCTGTGAGCCTACCAGGACCTACACGTCAGGTGTCCCCCTGTTGCCTTCCCAGCAGATGGAGTCTGAGTGTCCCAGAGGTCGCCATGCAATAAGGCCTGGGGCTCACCGGAGGCCCACGGAGACAGGCTCTGTGGACTGGCCAACAGGGAGAGTCCACCCCTGCCCTCACCCAACTCCGGCCCGGCCTCACCTATCATTCTCGTTGAGCAGCTCCATGTCCTGGAACCAGGCCCCAAATTGCTCCTCAGGCTCTAGGTTGTAATTCTTTGCAGCCACCTGGAGCAGCAGGATCTCCCTCATGACTAGGTATTCCTGGGACCAGAGGGAAGGAGAAGATGCAGACAGGGCCTGGGTAGGGGATATTGCATGGGCCTTGTGGGGTGTGAGGAGTGGGGCAGGGGATCAGTCCTGGGAACCATCCTTCCCTCCAGTTCCATCCAGGCTCTACCTGTTCGCAGAATGGGAATAATCAGCGCCTCCTCCAGGAAGTTTTCCTTGATGCCATCCTCCCCTCAACTCACCTGCCAATTGGATGGGTCTCCCACTTCTCTGTTATCAAACACTTCCACTCAATGTAAGATACAGGGGGTGGAGCCAGGGACTGTTCTGCCCAGAGGGTCTCTGAATTCCTCCTCCTTCCCCTCCCCTGCAGGGGATGCTGCAAATGTTCACTTCAGTCCTCTTCTCAGGTTGATCTCATTCCCCTGGAAGGCAGACAGCCAGAGTCCATCAGACAGAGCCCCCTAGCCTGACTAGCCCCCTAGGCCCACCCCTTCTCATGTTGCACTACTGCCAGGTCCCCAGAGGGGGCCGCGCATGCAGAGAAAACAGGACTTGGACCTAGGACAGGCTCTGGGCTCCAGAGAAGAAAGACATGGGGGTGAGGTTGAGGGACGTGGCAGCACAACCCACTCTGATGACAGACTTGGAGGGTGAGGCCTCAGGCAGAAGGGACTTCTCAGCCACTTATGTGCTGCCTGACTTGGAGGGGCCCGACTTCTCTCTCCCTCCATGGGCAGCATGAGAAGGAGAGGTTGAGTCCAGCTCAGATAAAACCTCATGCAGCTGTGCCATCAGGCAGCCCTGAGCTTCCCCAGCCTCTCAAACCGGAATGGGTGTCTCAGGTGGAGCCTCTGTTCATTCATCCCTAAGATGGGCCTGATGCCCCAGCTCCCAGGGGCGGCTGCGAGTCTCTCAGGAGAGATGTGTAAAGTGCTGAGAGCTCAGAGCTCAGTTCCAGGGTCCCACATCCCAAGGCTCAGTATCCTGGTCCTCCCTGCCTGGTCCTCAGGTTCACCCACCTGGAGATTATCACTCATCAGCAGGTGCAGCATCAGCAGGTCACCGAGGAAATTGCGAAGATTGGGGATGACAGCCTGTGACACCGGGGTGCGGGTAGGATGAGTCCTTTATCTCAAGTCTGCCCCCGGCAGACCTTCTTCTGAAAAGTCCTCACCCTCAGCCTCCTGGCCCACCCAAAGTTTCCCACGGGGAGCAGCCTAGGAACCTTAGCAGCCTCCCTTCAATTCCTCCTCCCTTCACACCCAAGAACACCACACTCCTCCTCCTCACCTCCCAGGGTCGGCTTCTGGCAAATCACAAGGTGTGCAGTCTCTGGCCCTCCCCAAAACAAACTCATCCTGCACCAGCTCTTCAAGGCCCTCCTTCTGGTCACTTCTATTTTGAGATTCAGGCACTGTGGCAGCAAGAGGAAGGGCCCTCCTCTCTTGATGTGAGGCCTCCAGCTGGGAGGACAGAGGCCCTAACCCTCAGGCACACTCACTTGCTGCTGCTGCTTCTGCTCTCTGAGGGATGATCTCCGAGGGAACAAACGTGGAGGCCCCCTCCTGCCAGGGTCAAGGACAGCGTCAGCAGGCCATACTCCCTTCACCCCATTTCTCTCCAACACCACTGGCCTCCAACCCTGGACATCCGACTCTAAGCAACTGGTACCAATGCCACTACATCCTCCAAGGTTTTGTGACTCTAGAACAAGTCTAACTCCAACTCTCACTGTGGGTGTGAGCTTGGGTTTGTGGCTGGGCCTCCCCAAGCCTGTTTCCTCATCTGGAAGGTGTGAGAACTCCAGCTACTTCACAGGTTCTCCTGAGGACTCAGTGTCACATGACTGTCATCATTGTGCTCGCCCTCACCCCTCCAGGTGGAGCAGGCAGAAAGCTCCCACATTCCTTTCCTCCCCCTTATCTCATCACCACCCTGTGAAGCCTGCACCACACAGTCACCATCCCTCCCTTTCCTGATGAGGAGACAGAGGCCCAAACAGGTACAGTGAGTTGCTCAGGGGCCCATAGAAGAGAGGCTTCTTACCCCTCCCAGCCAGATGGTCTGTTCCAACACCCTCCCTTAACCCCCAGCCCCACCACAGACAAGAGTCCTGTCCTCTGAGCTCTCAAAGCTTGGCCCTGGGCCGAGCCGAGGATAGAGAGGACGGGGTGTCTTTGGAGTCTTGTTGAGTGGTTCCTGCCTGCCTCAGTCCCATGGAGTTTCTGGACCCAGGCTGGGACAGAGGCCGTGCCAAAGCCTTCTCCTCCCCAAGGAACCCCTCACGACATTCCCCTGCACTGAACTCTTTCTTTATCCACTCAGGAACTGAACACCCAAGGTACCACCTCTGATCCACAGGGAAGCGGGTGACAGGACTCTTTGCTTCCTCATTTACATGAAGCTCCTAACGTCCTTTCAGCAGCATCCACTAAGAATCCATCAGTTGCCTAGATGCTTCTCATAAACCATCGGGGGCATATGTCATTGACAACCGGACACTCAGGTGAGACTCCTGTGGTTGACTCTAGTGACTGCTTTATGGGTTCGGGGGTGAGTCCCAGAATTCACACACATTTGTCTCTGGTCCAGCCATTCAGACCCAAAGATGAGCAGCCTGTTTGTCCACCTGGGCCATGGGAATCCTCTGTCATGCCCGTCCCTGTGGCAGGCAGGGTTCCCTCCCCTTGGAGACATGGTGAAGGCAGAAGGAACAGCAGAGGCCTCCCTTCCCGAGGAGAGGTTTAGGCTGAGGGCTAAATGCACCCCAATCACCCAACATCCTGGAAGAAGCTACATCCAGCAGGATGGACATGCATGGAAGCCAGATGGCACCAGCTCAGCATCTCCTCCTGGAACAGCCCAGCCAACACCACTGTGTCCCATGACCAGGGCCTCTTGCCCAAAAATGTCACCCCAACGGCCAATGGGCCTAACAAATGCCTCTGCTTGTTAACCGGGACAAGATAGGCGGGAATGTTTCCGAGAAAGTTCAAGTGAGAAACTGTTAAACCCACAGCCTGCCCAGGCCCCCTGACCCTCTCCCCCCTCCTCTCTTTCCAGACCCCCAGCCTCCACTCTACCTTGGTCATCAGTTCTCTGCTCAAGGACTCGTCTTGGTTATAGAGCTCCTTCAGTTTTTCAGAGCTCTCCCTGAGAGGAGGGGAAAGAGGGAAGGATAAATTTAGGGAAAATGTGAGGGGTCTGAGTGCAAATCCCTTTTCTTTGACAACCCAAGAGATTCAACCTGCCTGGAGGAGTGTTCTCACTGGGCTCCTCTGAGTGCTAAGGTCTGATGGGACTTGGAGGCAGCTCTCCTGTTGGTCAGTGGGGTCTCCACTCCCCAGCTCTACAGAGCAGCTCTGTTTTGGCCACTTTGAGTTTCAACTGGGCATAGACTTCTGTTGCTATAAACACTTGGAAATCTCCAATGGCTCAACCAGTACCATGGGGATCAGACTAGAATCTACTTCCTAGGGATGTCACCCGGTGTATATGACATAATATCTATTACCCCTGTGGGCTGGTGTCACATGTACCTAAGGCACAAACTTAGAGATGGAAGAATAACAAGAAGGGGTGACAGGTAGCACAGAACACCACTCAAAGCAGGCCTGGGTTCTAGCAATGTGATATTGGAACTGTCGCTTCCAACTTGGCCTCATTTTCAGGTCAGCATCATGAGGGGGTTGAAACTAATGGAAATTTGGATACTGCCATCCTGCGGCATAAAACCATTCAATTGTTTCCTGTTTAATGGAGAATGAGACCCAAGTGCCTTGTCTTGGCCTATGAGGTGGGCAACCTCCACAGTGGTACTCAGTAAGCGCTACCCATGGTATAGCCATCCCAGTGGAACCACTAAGTAGTTAGTAACTGGCTTCTTAACATAATAACAGCCAGAGTGATGGGATGTCTTGTCTAAATTTTAACTAAAAATGTCTCTCACTTCCTCTTAATACCTCTTTCATGTTCCATCTCTCTCTCTCTCTCTCACTCTGTCGAATCCCTGTAACTGAGGAATCAAATACCAGTATGTGGGGCTGCCCAATGTGGAGCCCTATAGAAGAGAGAAGCACGGGAGTGCCCAGGCCAACGACATAAAGAAACTCAGGCTCTCAGTCCAAACTGAACCCTGAAGGCTGAGAGAGAACTTGTAGGCCAGTCCTCCCCCAGTTGAGCGTCAGTTGCAGGCCTCACAAGGTGGTGATGAAGTAAGAGGGAGGAAAGGAATGTGGGAGCTTTCTGCCTGCTCCACCTGGAGGGGTGAGGGCGAGCACAATGATGACAGTCATGTGACACTGAGTCCTCAGGGGAACCTGTGAGGTAGCTGGAGTTCTAACACCTTCCAGATGAGGAAACAGGCTTGGGGAGGCCAGACCGAAAGCCCAAGCTCACACCCAGAGTGAGAGTTGGAGTTAGGCTTGTTCTAGAATCACACCTTGGGGGATGGAGTGGCATTGGTACCAGTTGACTCGAGTCAGATGTCCAGGGTCGGAGGCCAGTGGTGCAGAGAGAAATGGGGTGAGGGGAGGATGGCCCGCTGACACTGTCCTTGACCCTGGCAGGAGGGGCCCTCCACGTTTGCCCCCCCGCAGATCATCCCCCAGAAAGTTCAGGAGAAGCAGCAGCAGCAGCATGTGAGTGTGCCTGAGGGGTAAGGGCTCTGCCTTCCCAGCTGGAGGCCTCAAATCAAGACAAGAGGGCCCTTCCTCTTGCTGCCACAGTGCCTGAATCCCCCAGTAGAAGTGACCAGGAGGAGAGCCTGTGAGATCTGGTGTAGGATGGGTGTGTTGTGGGGAGGGCCAGGGACCGCATACCCTGTGATTTGCCAGAAGGCGGCTCTGGGAGGTGAGGAGGAGGAGTGTGGTGTTCTTGGGGTGTGAAGGAAGGAGGAATTGAAGGGAGGCTGCTAAGGGTCCTAGGCTGCTCTCTGTGGGAACCCTGGGGTCCGCCAGGAGGCTGAGGGTGAGGACTTTTCAGGGGAGGGTCTGCAGGGGGCAGACCTGAGAGCAAGGGCTCATCCCACCCACACCCCGATGTCACAGAGTGTCATCCCCTATCTTGGCACTTTCCTCGGTGACCTGCTGATGGTCTACTTGGTGATGGGTGATTATCTCGAGGTGGGTGAACCTGAGGACCAGGCAGGAAGGACCAGAATCCTGAGCCTTGGGATGCGGGAGCCCCCGAAGTGAGCTCTGAGCTCCCAGCACTTGGGATATCTCTCCTGAGAGCCTCGCAGCCACCCCTGGGAGCTGGGGCATCAGGTCCATCTTAGAGATGAGTGAACAGAGGCTCCACCTGAGACACCCATTCCGGTTCCCCAGGCTGGGGAAGCTCAGAGCTGCCTGATGGCACAGCTGCATGAGGTTTTATCTGAGCTGGACTCAGCCTCTCCCTCTCATGCTGCCCATGGAGGGAGAGAGAAGTCGGGCCCCTCCAAGTCAGGCAGCACATAAGTGGCTGAGCAGTCCCTTCTGCCTGAGGCCTCAGCCTCCAAGTCTGTCATCAGAGAGGGTTGTGCTGCCAGGTCCCTCAGCCTCACCCCCATGTCCTCCTTCTCTGGACCCCAGATCCCGCCCTAGGTCCAAGTCCTGTTTTCTCTGCATGCGTGGTCCCCTCTGGGGACCTGGCAGTAGTGCAACATGAGAAGGGGTGGGCCTAGGGGGCTAGTCAGGCTAGGGGGCTCCGTCTGATGGGCTCTGCCTGTCTGCCTTCCAGGGGAAGGAGAGCAACCTTGAGAAGAGGACTGAGGTGAGCAGCTGTGGCACTCCCTGCAGGGGAGGGGAAGGAGGAGGAATTCAGAGACCCTCTGGGCAGAACAGTCCCTGGCTCCAGCCCCTGTATCTTACATTGAGTGGAAGAGTTTGATAACAGAGAAGTGGGAGACCCATCCAATTGGCAGGTGAGTTGAGGGGAGGATGGCATCAAGGAAAACTTCCTGGAGGAGGCGCTGATTATTCCCATTCTGCGAACAGGTAGAGCCTGGATGGAACTGGAGGGAAGGAGGGTTCCCAGGACTGGTCCCCTGCCCCACTCCTCACATTCCACAAGGCCCCTGCAGCATCCCCCACACAGACCCTGTCTGCATCCTCTGCTTCTCTCTGGTCCCAGGAATACCCAGTCATGAGTGAGATCCTGCTGCTCCAGGTGGCTGGAAAGAATTACAACCTAGAGACTGAGGAGCGATATGGGGCCTGGTTCCAGGACATGGAGCTGCTCAATGAGAATGACAGGTGAGGCCGGGCAGGACTTGGGTGAGGGCAGGGGTGGACTCTCGCTGTTGACCAGTCCAGAAAACCTGTCTCCATGGACCCCCACTCAGCCCCAGGCTTTATCGTGTGGCCACATCTGGGACACTCAGACTCCAGCTGCTGGGCAGGCAGTCGGAGGACACCTGAGGTGTAGGTCCTGGTAGGCTCACAAGTCCCTCTCTCTCCTGGAGCTACAGCCTGTCCTGCCAGCCAGAGCCCTAGACCCATATGGACTGCAGAATACTCAAGGCCTAGAAGAACCCGCCATCATCAAGTTCAGGTGTGAGTGAGTGTCTGGGCCGGGGTGACTGACTCATAGGTGTTCAGTAAAGCTTCGGGCTAAGCGTGCCCTTGGGGAGTCGGACAGCTGGCACTGGGATCCCAACTCCACTACTGAGCTGTCCTGTGACTGGGGTGACTCTCTTCAGCTTCCTGAGACTCCGTTTCCTCCTCTGTGAAGTAGGTGATACTAAATGATCGCTCACGTGGCAGGGACAAATGGGGTATTGGTGGCTGACAGCACTGAGCACAGGGTCTGGAATACCCAGGGCAGTGGGGACAGGGTGGGGGGCCATGATTCTGAGGGAGACCCCCAAAGATAACCCAACTCTTCTACTCAACCCCCAGGCCCCAACACCGAGCCCCGTACCAGTGGCTGATCACAGCACCATCCTCAGCAGTGGGGACACAGCTGGGATGCTTGCAAGGCACTGGGCCATCTCCTCCCACCTGAAGGGAAGGGGAGAATTGTAAGCTGATCCCTGGGGTCCCCTGAAGCCCAAGAGAGAAGGAACGACCCCACCCCAGCTCCCTGACATCTCTACCCCAGCACCTATTCACCCATTGGGGAGGGACAGTAGTTATTTGTTGTCAATAATAAATGCCATATTTGAATATTATATTAAAGTCCTGTGCCCTTTACAGCCTGGGAGTTGTGGTGTGGTTTTGTCGCTTTTTGTAGGCATGTAAGTGAGACACAGTGTCTCATATTTCTCCTTGAATCAAAAACTCTTCTGGGTCGTCAGCTTATTGTATGTGGGAGAAGGGAGAACGGCCAGCCCCTTCCCTGGCTAGTGGGGACACTCTCAAGTCCCCCTAATTCCGAAGACCATTTCATTTCAGTATTATTCAGCTCCTCCAGGAGCAGAGGCGTCGCCCCCGTCGTTCTCTTGGGATTTAAAGGTTGAAGGTACTTTCACAGGCAAAGCAACAACCACTGAAATGTGAGTGTTTTTAAAACAGCACTACCCAGGACCAATTCGTGCCACAGGCAGGGGCTGCCTTTCTACATTCTGGAGGAAGAGAGAACGTTTTCTGCTTCTCTTGTTGAGATTTCTTTTGAGAGAATTTTAGGAACTTGTAGTTTTCTAGTTCAATCTCTGGAATTGCATCAGCTCTAAGTGGAGAAAACAATGTAAAAAGATCAAAACGTGCACGTGGAGAGGACAAGGCCCGAGGATGCTCACTTGCAAATGGACTCAAAGCAGGAAGGACCTCCCTCCTGAGGCCCCTCTAGGGGCTCCGTGTTCACCCCTGACCTAGCTTTGAATCCTCCTGGGAGCCTTGTCCAGGACTCTGAATTCCTTTTCCTGCTTGTTTTGTATCCATGAGGAAAGATTTGTGACGCAGCTTTTAAGGCTACTGCTGGGCCTCGTTCCATAAACATGACTGCTCCCTGTGGACTAGGATTTTCAGCACCCCTGCCTTCCTTAAGCAATTCCCTTTAGGGCAGAAATTCCCTAGAAGGCCCCCAGCCTCCTCCTTGGCTTGGTCTGATGGACCCCGGATGAGCTTTACTTTGCCAGTATAAGGGACCATAATCCTGGCCAGTGAGTGACCCCACACTGTCCCTTGCTGTCCAAGGTGACTTCTGAGCCCGTGTCATTCTGAGGTCCATGATCTTGGACAATCCTCCAGTTTACACACTAAGCGTTAATATTACCAACTCGTCCAAATGGGGCAATTGGGCCCGAACCCTTAAAGTGTCTCTCCCCTGGGTGGTTGTGTTTTTTTCCCCCAGTCCTGTGCTGTGGTTACATTACCACCACTTGCTGGAGTGTGAACCCTGTTTGGAGCTTTAAAAGATGAGGCAGGACAGGGGTGTGGGGGGCTACAGTAGGGAATGCCACGGAAGTGATGATCCATGGACATGCATGAGTACAGCCTTACCAATTAAAATACTGAAATGCTTGCCATCTGGTAGTGAACAGACATTGCTCTGAGCTCGCACTGAAAACCCACCCCATGACTAGGAGGTTTCAAAGGGTTACCAAGTGGCATTTTGAACCTCATCCCTTGGGAACACCCTGTAAGACAAGGGCCAGATGAATCGCTTGACACTTGTGAGTTATCCCCTCCTTTCTGATGGGTGCAAGTGTCACCCAGACACACAGGCTGCACTCTGCCAAGGAAACCTTGTCAGGACAGCCAGAAGCTGAGGATGAATCCTGGTTCCCGGCATCCCAAGCCCTTCCTGACATGGCACAGCCACCCAGGAAAGTGATTTGGTAATGGAAAGACTGGGAAGGCCGTACTTTCCCTCCAAAGAGAAAGAGAAGTGCCAACAGTGAAAGCTTGATGCCTCAAATAGACTATTAAATCCCAACAAGCAGTGGGTTCTAGTCAGATTCCTGATGCTGAAAAGATCTCTTTTGATAATAGCACGATCCCCCAACTGCCATGTCCATCTTCATGAATCACATTTCCAACACATGGATCTAAAAAACTGAGGGAAATCTGGTATTTCCTTAGATGCAACTATGAATTAGCATGCAGAAAGGAACATAAAAATGGAGACCTAGAAGTAAATATCTAATTTGAGAACATAGACACAAAAGTGCTTTTGAAATAATATTTTGGAATCTATTGGAATATTATACAAAAAGAATAATCTACTTTATATTTGCAAACCATACATCTGATAAGGGCTTAATCTCCAAAATATATAAAGAACTCATGCATCTCAACAACAAAAAACTATCAACCCAATTAATAAATGGGCAAAAGATCTAAACAGACATTTCTCCAAAGAAGATATACAGATGGCCAACAGACACATGAAAAGATGTTCAAAATCAATAACTATCAGGGAAATGCAAATCAAAACTACAATGAGAGAACACCTCATGCCCGTCAGAATGGCTATAATTAAGAAGACAAGAAACATGTGTTGTAAAGGATGTGGAGAGAAGGGAACTCTCATACACTGCTCGTGGGAGTGCAAACTGGTGCAGCCACTATGGAAAACAGTATGGACATTCCTCAAAAAATCAAGGATAGAACTACCATATGATCCAGCTATTCCACTGCTGGGTATTTATCCAAAGAACTTGAAAACACCAATGCGTAAAGATACATGCACCCCTGTGTTCATTGCAGCGTTATTCACAATAGCCAAGACTTGGAAGCAACTTAAGTGCCCATCAAGGGACGAATGGATAAAGAAGATGTGGTATATATACACAATGGAATACTACTCAGCCATAAGAAACGATGAAATCCAGCCATTTGTGACAACATGGATGGACATTGAGGGTATTATGTAAAGTGAAATAAGTCAGAGGGAGAAGGTCAAATACTGTATGATTTCCTTCATTAAGTAATAGATAGTAACAACAATAAGCAAACATATAGAGACGGAGATCAGATTGGTGGTTGCTGAGGGGGTGAGGGAGGAGGACGAGGGTGATGGTTCGGCACATGTGTGTGGTGATGGGTTGTAATTGGTATTTGGGTGGTGAACATTATGTAATCTATGCAGAAATAGAAGTATAATGATGTACACCTGAAATTTATACAATGATACTGCAATAAACAAAAAAATTAAAAAAAAAAAAAAGAATCCACTTTTAGTAGGTTTTACTGTGACTGTGAGGGGAAAAACTGAATCATCCCGTGACATTGATAACTCGCTGCTGACTTTAAAGTATAAATAAATAATGTACATAGTAAAGGAAAAGGAGAGAACAGCATGAAAAAGGAAGATCTTTCTCTCCTCACCTGAAACTCAACATCTCACCTCAGAAAGAAACTGTTGTCTATATTTTCTATGTCTCGAAGCAGAGTTTAATAAAAGAAAAGTATTGGTATATTTTAAAATTTCAAGAGCTCAAAGCAAGGAAACATTAGGGACGCTGCCAAGAGACCTCATTGAAGTGCGTGCTCCATTTCATCTGCTGTCAGGACGGATTCTTGGCCCCTCACTTTCTCTGCCTCACTAGCAAGTCTGTCCGCCATCATTGCTATCACCAGTCTCCCTCCTGTGCTCTTCACTGCGCTTTCCTCCTTCCTGATACCTCCATAGTGGAGCTGTGGAATGCACAGATCAGTTCCTGGAATCATCTCTGCCAAATCTGAAGACCAGCAGGAGTGGGAATGGGACCTGGAATGCAGACCACCTGCGAGCACACCTGGCAGGGATTCACCTGTGTGACTAGGTGCATGTTTTTGCAACGTTTTCACAAGATTGAAAGGACTTACGAGTCGTCCTGCACTGCTGCAGGCCTGGAGTCCTTGCTGTCTCTTGGGCCAGCAGATCTGGTGGGGCTGGTCCAAGTTGTCTTCTCAGAGACCATTCATTGCCAGGATGGGATGGGATTCTAGTAACTGGCCTCTTGAATATGTCACTGGACATCCTCAAAAGAATGGAGATGGTTAAACCAGGGTTTGGTTTGGACTGGTTCCCACAGTTACACTGCTTCCTCTATGAAGACATGCCTATCATCCTTCTTTTCCTCTTACCCTATAAAAACAAATCATGAAATTGGGTCAAATGATAAAGGAAGCCTACCTTTTTAGGACAATTATCCTGGCTGTTTTGTACTTCCACCCTCCCCCTACCCACTGGGGCTAGATCTGACCTGTGTCCCGGGATGTCATCAGGCAGATTTGCATCAAGAACAGAAAGCTCAAGGTCAAAACTCAAGGCTCCTCCAGATCATTTCCGCCCCTCCATCCTGTTAACACGCCCTCCTTGTTTGAGTGTGTTTCTATTCTCTTCTTGTCCTTGTCACTCTCAACCTCACAAATCCTGGCACTCTCTTTCAGGAGACTCAGTCCCCAGTTCTTTACTAAATCCCAAATCCTACGATTTCTGTGTTTTCTGACTACTCATTTGCTTAATCGATTGATCACTTGGTGTTCATAGAAGTTAAATCAATAGTGATATTATCAACCACCCCTTTTTAGTGACTTACTCCCATATCCCAGACGTTCACATAATCCAAATGGTTATTTTCAAAAGTAAATAATTCAGAAGACATATTCACCCACCACAAATTCCTGGTCTCTAATATTTTTATTCAAACACTCATTCAGTAGATACCTGTCCATCAAGATCAGTAGAAATGCCAGATCACCAATCCTCACCTTAATCTCCTCCTACACTTATCAATCCTGGATTCCATGGATTATGATCACAATAATTTCCTTGGAATAATAAAAAATTCCATACCACTCATTTATTTTGTAAACCTCCAAACCCAGGTGATCCCGATTATCTGCCATGCCGCAACTACTGCTGGTCTTATAACAAGCTGAAGAAAAAACACGAAACATGATCTTTTGGTACCACTGTAAATACAAAGCCATCTGCATTAACTGGGAAGCACCCATAATGCCTGGAAATTTTGTTCTTTTTTTGTGTTGGCTCAAAAACAAAAAGACAAATCAATTTAAAAATGGGCAAGGGACCAGAGTAAACTTTTTCCTGTGAAGACATACAGGTGGCAAATAGGTGTATGAAAGGTGTTCGGCATCACTAATCAGGGAATACAAATCAAAACCACAATGACCTATCACTTCACACCAGTTAAGATGGCGATTATCAAAAAATACTAAAGATGGTAAATGTTGGTGAGGATGTGGAGAAAAGGAACCCTTGTGTGAATGTAAACTAGTACAGCCATTATGGAAAACAGTATGGAGGTTCCTCCAAAAATGAAAACTAGCATATGATCCAGCAATCCCACTTCTGGTATACACCCACAGGAATTGAAGTCAGGATCTCAAAGAGATACTTGCCCTCTAATATTCATTGCAGCTAATTCACAATAACCAAGATATGGAAGTAACCTAAACGTCACTGATGGAGGAATGGATAAAGAAATGGAATATTCAGGGCCGACCCCGTGGCTCAGCGGTTAAGTGTGCACGCTCCGCTGCTGGCGGCCCAGGTTCTGATCCCGGGAGCGCCCGGACGTACTGCTTCTCCGGCCATGCTGAGGCCACATCCCACATACAGCAACTAGAAGTATGTGCAGCTATAACATACAACTATCTACTGGGGCTTTGGGGGGAAAAATAAATAAATAAAAATCTTTAGAAATGGAATATTCATCAACCTTGAAAAAAGAAGGAATTGCTGCTATTTTTGACAACATCAATGCACCTAGAAAACATTGTGCTAAGTGAAATAAGGCAGACAGAGAAAGACAAATATTCACTTATTTGTGGAATCTAAAATAGTCTAACTCAAACAAGCAGAGGTTAGAATGGTGGTTGCCAGGGGCTTGGGGGATGGAGAAATGGGGAGTTGATGTTCAAAGATACAAAGTTTCAGTTATCAAGATAAATAAGTTCTGGAGATCTAGGATACGGCAGAGTGCCTACAGCTAACAAGACTGTATTGCATACATTACATTTGTTATCAGAGTAGATATTAAGAGTTCTCACCAGAGAATAAGAGCAATAAAGGAGGTGAGAGAAAACTTTGGGAGGTGATGGATATGTCTGTGGCCTTGATGGTGGTGACAGTCTCAAGGGTGTATACATATGTCCAAATTCATCAAGCTGTATATGGAAAAGTATGACATCATCGTTGATTCTTCTGCACCTTGAAATATGCCATGTCCCCATCACAAAAGAAAATATTTATAACTCTATATGGGGACGGATGTTAACTGGACTTATTGTGGTTATCATTTCAACATAATTACAAACATTGAATCATCATGTTGTACCGCTGAAATTAATTTAATGTTGTATGTCAACTTTATCTCAATAAAAAAACCACAACAGACAAAACCATTTGAATATTGTAAATGAGTTCAGTTAATCTCTGAAACTGCCCCATTCCCATATGGGAATTACAGGAAGCAGAGAGGATGAAGTAAGATGGAAAAAAGTTGTACAAAACAGTATTCAAATTAAAATCATTTAAGTTGCTATCAGCTCCTTGTGGCAAAGTTCTGTGAGTACCGATCTTCTTTCACATTTTTCCTGGAAAAACATACTTTCACATCCAACCCATAATAGTTTCATCATTTTCTCTAATAAGAAAATTTCAACTTAATAAAACCAAAAGCATTCCTTATATGTGAATAAAGTTAGTGAACTTTACAGAGAAAAGAGCATATTTGCACAACCTCAATAAAGGAAACAGAAGAACTGAATGATGATCAAGTCTCATTCAAGCTTATCTTTGAAAGCCAGTAAAACCAGGCTATCTTGTCAAGGATGTGTGTAAGGAGCTGTCAGCCTTGGAAGATAGAAATATTGGCCTCCTCTGAGGCCATTATTTCTTACTGCCCAGTATAATAAAAATAACACCCCTCCCCGGGCAAAGGTCAGTAGACTTCCTGCCTGTTATCAAAGATTTGAGTTCCTTAAGCTCTGAGTTCTTGCAACCCTCTGCATGTCACCTGGTCCACTGTGTATCACCCTGTAGGAAGTGGGGTTTCGTGAACCGCTGCAAATGCTGATACTCTGACCACTGCTATTGCTGTGTCATTAAGTCCTTTGTCTCTGACGCATGGGTCTTGTGACTTTTGCCAGCATCTGTAAGACCATGGTAGGCTAACTTATTGGTTTGCAGGTAAGGTAAAACATCAGATCTTTCACAGTTCCTGACAAGCCCTTAAAATAACTAGTAGTCTTAGGAACAGAGAGCTATCCAGAACAATATGCATGGATGGTCTTCATAGAAGACTTCACGCAACCAAAACTTTAATAAGTCTCTCTGACCTCTTTTATTTCTACCTCAAGTAGAAGGAGAGGCACCAAGCTACTACAGACCTAGGGCTTGTGCAAGCCACTGGAGACCTAGTGACCAGAAACTTCCCATGGGGAGCAAAGACAGAGGGGCATATTCCCAAAATGGACCCATGTTCCTCCCGGTCATCAAAAAGACAGTACATTATCTTAATTTATGATGATTTTATTCATTAAAATCTTGTGATGGGCCAAAGATACACTAATAAGAGGAGTGAGGCACATGGCAGTTCTAAGCAGATTAACACACTTGGTGAATATCAAACTCTGAACTAACTTTAGTGTTCTAATCCATTAAAAGGTACAACAAATTTAATTAGATGGATTAAATGATATTTAATTGTATGCCTGATTATCACTCTAAAATAATGTACAAGAAACTCATGTAAATAACTATAATTGGTCTTACTTTAAAACATGATAGTCAGGACTGTTTGAGATAAGCTGGAGAGAAGGAAGGGGAAAAATAGATAAAAGTTACCTGCTCTGAAGCCACTCTCAAGACCTCTGGATCTACATGTAACCCAGGAGATCGAGGAAGATGGCTGTGCCCCTAGATCCTCCTGCACTGTGGTTCTCAGGGATGTCACGGGGATGAAGCAGCTTCCTGAATCGTGTTTACACGTCCATGTGTATAATATCCCTGACCATGGGGATGAACCATCATTCAATCATCCCTTACACCCCTCTAATGAACAATTAGATTTCAAAATCATTGTATTATTACATGATAATTTGTTCCTCAAACCTGTAGGATGCCGAGCTAAAAGAAAATTAAATTTCAATGTCTTCTTTTCTTTGAAGGACCAAGATGTTCTTTCACACTTGGAATCCAGATTAGAGGAAAAATCCATCAAATCAATGGAAACAACTTAAGAAATGGACAGAGGGATATTTCATTAATATAGTTTGCATGTGGCAAAAATAGAGTTATATTTGAAAAAATTAGAATTTTTTGAAATTTTATAGATGTTAAAGACTTTGTTCTGCTTATACTCCCTTGGTTTACCAAATCAAACTCAATCTTTAATGGACATTTCTAGCATTCAGTGCTAGTAACAACAGCTTTTTGTTTGTTTGTTTTTTTTATTTTTTAATAATTTCATTTATTTATTTTTACCCCCAAAGCCCCAGTAGATTGTTGTATGTCATAGCTGCACATCCTTCTAGTTGCTGTATGTGCGACACGGCCTCAGCATGGCCAGAGAAGCGGTGCGTCGGTGCGCGCCCGGGATCCGAACCTGGGCCGCCAGCAGCAGAGCGAACGCACTTAACCGATAAGCCACGGGGCCACCCCAACAACAGCTTTTTTAAATTCTTATTTTTCCCAGGTCAAAGACCAAGGGCAGAGGTCGTAGAGAGGTCAAGTCTAATCTACCTACGGATGTGGCAGCTTTAACTATGGATGTTCAAGCCAGACATTGCCAGCAGAACCATGTCTCTTCATCCATAGGTGGTTTTTACTAGTAATCACAGAGACTTGAAGATATCAAAGGAAATTCTTTGTTAAGAACCAAACTTATAGATTCCTATCTTGGGTTCATTACTTTGAATTTTTCACCCAAATCACATATATCGGTTGGACCATGTTCAATTCTATGATCTTTAGAAGATGCAGCCTACAGTTGAAGAGAAACAGATACAACACCAATATCTTATCCTCTCTGAAGCCCAACTGAGAGCCCCTGGAGTCAGAAGTTTTCAAGACAAGAAAAAGTCATCCTTCTTCTGAACAAAGAGAGTAGAGGCTATTAAAACATTCAACTTTAAATTGTTAACATGAATTGTTAGAATGTGATGGAGCAAGCATAATACCTTGAAGTTTCATGATTTTTCTCCAGATTACTGAGATGGATGACCTTGAAATCCAGTTTCCCCATAAATGTCTTGATTCAGAGATAAAATTAATTTCCCTATAAAATAATTCCCATAAAATTGTTAAAAATATATCATAGTCTCTGACTAAAATGAAACAAAGCAAATCGAGCAGTTGAATAGCAGTGTAATAAATTCCATACGAGGATCTTACTGCCGCGTTATGTATAATAGTGAAACTGGAAATAACCCCATCTCTATCAAAGAAGAAATAATCAGATCATGGTATCCTGTTCTTTGGAGTAGCTTTAAAACTTCTTAAGAGCTAAGTTAGAATGACGTACACTGATAAGGAGAGACGTCTATGATATATGGTTTGGGAAACAGCAAATTGCAAAACGATGTAGTTATGTAATTTATGTTAAAAAAACTTTATGTGTATTTATAAATTCATAGAAAATGTCCAGAAGAATAAGCTGCAACCTCTTAATAGTTCCTTCCGAGTAGAGGAGTGAGTTTGTAGGGAAGGGGATGGAAGGGGAAAGTTTCACTTTACTCTACATAGATCTGTGTAATTTGACTTTTTTTTACAGTATGTATTTCTTTCATAATTAGAAAAATGAGTGATGTGACCGTTTGGTGCAGGCCAACAGTATTATGTTCACCAGTCTCTGTACTATATGTTACTGCACAGCACGGACTGTAGGAGAAAGCCCAGAGGAACAATGAAGACAAAGAAGACATAACACCTGCAAAAAGTCAGTGGAATATTTCTACATGACAAAACTTCCAAGTGAGTGATGGTCAGTATCTTCCACTGCTCCAGCTCTCACAATAAACCTAGAATCTGCCCAGGGTAGGACGGACGAACACGCCATGCTAGTCCACTCCCCGCCCAGGGCCTGTTTGTGCAGGGTGACTACCATCAAGCAGACAATGGACTCAGGATGGGGCATGTGCCTTTGGGGAGGCTGGCAGAGAGGGACAAAGTGGAACACCAGCTAAGTGCACACACCTGAGAGGCGTAGTTCCAGGTGGAGACTCAAAATGCACCAAGAAACTGTGTGAAGGAAGCTACTCGACCTCTCTGAGCCTCAGTGTCCCCCCTGTAAAATGGGGATCACAGGCCTACTTCACAGAGCTGTTGGGGAAATTACATAAAAGTGTCTGTGACAGCGAGTGTCCACGTTATTAACAAAGTCATATCTGATTTAAGAATAATCGATGAAAAGAATAATGTTGATGAGACCAAAGACAAGATGCCCAGCTTCGTAAGGAGCCCCAGCAGCATGAGAATGAGAGAAGCTCCGAGTAAGCAGGGTTCTTCACAGCTCCACTGGCGAGGACGAACATGGGTTATAACAGGATAAGTGGCTGTTGTACAGTGACTCGTGTAGGGAGGGTGGGTCCCTAAAGACACTGTGAAATCCAGTTACACAGTGGCTCCTAGCAAAAAACTACAAAGCAATCAACGCAGCAGTTAGGAATGAGAAGGGGGTGAGCAGAGGAGGGTCAGAGCCACAAAATCTGATGGAAGACACTAGACAACGACTACCGCCCAGCTCTCTCAACAGCTGCTGTGGTTGCGCCAGGAGATCAAATGTCTGAGACAGCCATTGTGGGGACTGCTGGGAGCACAGTGGTCACTGCAGCCACACCCCAACAGCAGTGCATCGGAGCACAAAGACCCCTAGACTTTCCTCTCCATTAATTCTTGTTTCAAGATGAGGAATATCCTCATGTTACAATGTCTCCTTCCAACACTTGTGGACGAGTGTCATCAGAACCCCCTGAAGAGGTCACAGGCCAGAGTAGGATGGAACACTGGGGGCTGGGGGATTGGCGCTGGACCTGACCACCCCAACTATCACCTGAGCCTATTGAACACGAGAGAAGTACCTGAGGATGTGGTCTAGCAAGACTTCCCCGTCAAGCCACATTCAGAGACACTACAGAGTTTCTCATTCACTCTTTATAAAAATGTTAAAGAATTCATGTGTCATTAATTAATAAAGAGGCAAATTCTTGACAAAATGACAGGGTCCAGTTTCCATGACCAGATTTTCCAGTTGTTTGATAATATCCCACATTCAGGTATCAGAAATGTAACCTATTGGGATGTGTAATATAAACAAGGACTTTTTTTCATTTAGATCAACGACCAGATTTTTAAGGATGACATAAGAATCATGAGAGCTGCTAATCATTCCTCCACAGGTTTCAATAAGACTTTTAAGTTAATTTACCAATCTCAGGAAAAGAGAATATGGCAATTCAAGTTTTTTGTTTGTGCATTCAAGCTTACAGTGCAGCCAAGAGAATGAGCAGAAAAAAATTAAGAGGAAGGTCTTGCTTGCATCTTATCTTTTGCAAATAAGCAGGATACTTTATGTTCTGTTCTTTTCACTACTCTAATCAATTTTTAAAGAATACGGTACATCTGACTATCCCTAGGCGTGTTTATCCAGGAACCTTGCCGGAATCCAAAGCAGAGATGTTAAAGCTGACGGGTTTCAAATGCTGCCCAAGTGCTGTCTACCATGAACATGCCTCTCCCAAAGCTGGACCACCGATCTCTTCCTGAGGGATCAGAGTCCCCACCCAGGTCCCTAAGAGACTGGCCACTCAGGCCTGAGCTGACATTAGGCTATCAATCTAAAGGGCAAAATGCTTAAGCTATTCTCATCTTAAGGATGCTGTTTCAGAGGCCTCTGCACAGGAATGGGTTAGTTAAAATGGCCTACTAGATACTTGCCTGGGAATTGGGTTCTTCTCCTCTGCTTTTAGCGGATCCTGGGGAAACCACTGATTAGCCTCATAGATGCCTCAACTTCCACATCTGCGAAAAAGGCAAGCAACAACCAATGTTACCACCCTGCAAAGCTCTTAAGTTGTGCTTCCAAGAGGGGCCACAAGGGCGAATGTCTCCCAAAAGCTGATGAAATGATGGCACTTTTGCTGGAGAAGGCAGAGGGCAGCAGGCAAAGTGGAAAGTTTCTGGGATGTCAAACCAGTTCCCATAAGCAGTTTGGAGAAGCACCTGGCCCTGGACTAGGTAGGAGGCTGTGGAGTGACCCACAGGCATGCAGGTGGGAGGAGGAATCAAGCAACGGAGGGAGGCGGTGGGGAAGAGGCCAGAGTCTGGCTTCAGTTTTGGACAAATGCAGTTGTACGCTGCAGGCCCTCGGCTGCCCATGAAGCCGCCACACCCTCCTAACTCCCTGGTACCTCTAGTCCCGTCACATCCCTCTGCGACTCAGTCCACGTGGAGCGGGTGCAGGACCAGAGTCCTGAGTCAATGGCGGTTTGGCCCTCGGCAGAGCCTTCACCGCCCTGCTCCTCCTCCCAGGGCTAGGCACCACCCCGTGCCCCGAGCATCCTGGGAGTTGTTGTCCTGCAGTCCTGCAAGTTCCCAGCCAGGAATGGTTAAGAGACAAATGCTCCCAGCATGCACAGCTAGGGGACCCAACTCCCTACTGTCCCTCCACCCATGGCCCACGCCCCTCTGCTTCTACACCCCACCTTCTACCCCGCCTCTTCTCTATACCACGCCAACTGTCCATGCCCTGCGCATCCCCCAGAGTATGTGCAGTGTGGTTGGGCTGCATCCTTTGAGGCCAGTACTCAGGTTGGAGTGGGGCTCACCTGCCTGGTTGTTGCTGAGGATGCTTGCAGCCCTGGTGGAAGCTCCCTGGCCAGTATTTGAAACGTAAATTCAATATCTAAAATGGAAATACTGGGTGCATGGGATCCTGGATTTTGCCTTTTAAGGCCCCCTGTCCTACCATCCCCTCCATTCCTCCAGCCTGCCATGATCCTCCCTCAGGACCCCGTGTCAGGGTCGCTGCAGAGAGCCTCCCCTTGGAACCCACCCACCAGAAGGGCCCATACTCATCATAAAAACTCAAAGCCATTCCACTTGCCAAATTGAGGCATAAATGGAACAACCCAGGCAGGCCACGCAAGGGTGAGGGCATTAATAGATAATTGGGAGTATTAAAATCCATCTGATGATGTCATGAGTGAACGTGTTCCACTTTCAAACAAAACATTGCTGTTATTCTGAGATATTGAGTTAGTACCTTTGCACAAATATGCAGGATTTAAAATATTTATTGATGTATAACACGTACAGAAATATATGCAGAAGTCATCCATATAAACCTCAAAAAATTATTACAATGTGAACACACTTGTGTGACCAAGAACTAGCACCAGCTTCACTCAGGCCTCAACAATCCCTTTCTCCCCCCTTCCTCCCCAAAGGTAACTGACATCTTACCAGCGAACACTGTTTATCAAGTTTGTCTTCTTATATAAGTGTTTTATTGCAGAACAATTTAAACAATATACAAAATAAACAAAATAACACAAGAAGGCCCGTCACCCAGCTTCAACAACTACTAATCGTTTGCCATTTTTGTTTCATCCACACACCATCCCATTCCACCTCATTTTATTATTCTTTTAGTCCTTTGGGTGTGGCGGTGGGGTAAGAGGTACACACACTGAAAGGCACAAATCTCAACCGTACATTTTTGGCAAATAAACATGCCCATATAACCTTCACCCCTTTAAGAATAGGATATTTCCATCACCCCCAGAAAACCACTTCCTGTTCCTTCCTAGGAAATTTTTCCTTCCCCCGAGGCAACTCCTGTTCTGGTTTTTTCACCTTAGGTTCATCTTGGCTGAAATCATCCCACGTGTATTGTTTTCTGTTCAGCTTGCCTCCCTTGGTACGAGGTTGATGAGACTCACCCAGCATGTGTGTGTCAGCGTTTGTTCCTCGGCACGGTTGTGGGCGTTCTGCTCTGTGGATGCCCCGCAGTGCACTCATCTTCCTCCTGGGGATGTGCAGGTCATCTCCTGTGAACATTCTTGTACAAATCCTTTTTGTATGCTATTTAATTCCTTTATTAGCATTTAAGAGGCACACCTTTGCATTTTTTAGTGGTTGGTCCAGATTACAATATGCATCTTTAACAGATCACAGCCTACCTAGACTTAATAATGCACCAGTTTAATCAATGTAAAATATGGAAGACTTGCTACAGAACGGGTCAATTTACCTCTGTCTGTCCTTTGTGCTATTGTTGTCATAAATTTTACATCTTCCCATGTTATAAATCCCGCAATATAATGTTATAATTTTTGTTTTAAATAGTCATAGGTCTTTTAAATAAATTAACAGAAAAAAGTAAAGTATTTGGAGGCAGATGATTTGAGGCTCTGCAAATGTACTGTTTCTTCTTTAAGTTTCACCTACAGTTTTTGCATTCATCAGTCAGCCTTACCCACAATAATTATTACTGTGGTGTTCTAGTGGCAATTTTCTATTTCATGCTATCCAGCCGCGTTTATTATTTGGAATTCTGGGAGGAAGTTTCCCTCCCTCCCTCTCTCTTCCTTCTTCCTTTCTTTCTCTCTTTCTTTTTTACTCCTCTTTCTTTCTTCCTTTCTTATTTAATCTATTTTATGTCAGTATAGACTCATGGATATTTATTTGATTCTCTGTGTAATGATCCAATGCTACCATTATTTATTATGTTGCTCACAGTTTTCCAGCTTGAGCCATTGGGAAGTCTTTCAGATTGATTCCTTTTGACACACCTCATCATTTTCTGTGTTTTATTTAAATCACTTTCCTACTTTCTGGCACTACAAGATGATCCAGGCTCATCTTTTATTTTCCATGTCCAGCCCTGGAATTAGCCATTTCTCCAAGAAAACCTGGTTCTTTTTATTGGAGAATGATATTTAGAAACCAAGATCTGGGAGCTATGTGTGCTCATTGATACTAGGGTGTCACTGCTTCTAGACCCTCTCAGCAGAGTTTGGAAATGTATGTATGAATATAAACTCAGGTATACACATCTATCTATCAATCTACCAACCTATCAATCTATCCATCTATCTGGATAGATATATTAGAAGAGACATGGTTTCATACTGATACTTCCAACTCCTATCCAGCACCACAGAGTTTATTCTAGCATTCTCCTTTTGTTTATTTTTAACTTCTTTCACCAACAGTGAGAAACTTAACTCCAGTTAGCTCCAATATATTTACTAATGTGTCAACTAGTTTCAGAATTGCTAACCCATACCCTTATGAAAAAAATTTACCACCTAGATTACAGTGTGTCCAGTACTTTTGTTTTACAGTATCCCATCAGCATACTGTTTTCCAAAGTAACTTAGGTCAGGACCTTTCATCCCCACGCCTTCTGTGTGGTTATGTCACATGCTTGTAATACAGTGAGATTCATTTGTCACTGTATTCCATATGTGTTCCCCAGCATCCTGATTGATTTTTAAAATGTGCAGAGTAAAATTCACTCTTTGTGGTGTACACTTCTATGGGTTTTGACAACTTTATGGTCGTGTATCCACCTCCACAGTACCATACAGAGCTGTTTTTTTCATCCCCCAAAATTCTCTCATACTGTCCGTTTGTAGTCAACCCCTTCCCCCATTCCATCCCTTGGCAACCACTGATCATTTTCCATCTCTGTAATTCTGACTTTTCTAGAACGTCATATAAATGAAATCATATACTGCATAGCCTTTTGAATTGGGCTTCCTTCACTTAGAGAAATGCAGCCAAGATTCATCCATGTTGTTGTGTAAATCAAGAGTTTATCCTTTTTATTGCCAAGTAGTATTCTAATGTCCCAATTCACCACAGTTTCTTTCCCCATTCACCTGATGAAGGACATTTAGTTTATTTCTAGCTTGTGGCAATTGTGAATAAAATGGCTATGAAGATTCACACAAAGATTTTTGTTTAAACATTAGTTTTCAATTTTCTTCAGTAAATCCCTAGGAGTGGGATATCTGAGTCATATAATAAGTGTATGTTTAACTTTATAAGAACCTATTAAACCGTTTTCCTAATGCAACTATCATGTTGCATTCCCAGTTCTAGTTGCTCCTTGTCCTCACCAGCACTTGGTATTTACAATTTTATTTTTTATTTTAGCCATCTACTAGGTGTGTGGAATACTATTGTGGCTTCTGCCTCCTCTTTGAAAGTGAGATCTGCTAAATATAGAATCCTGTGTTGACTTTTGGGTTTTCTTTCTGCACTTGAAAGATGTCGTTTTGTTGTTGAGTTGTCTCTTTTGTTTTTGATAATATATCATCCATCATTCACATTATTTCTCCCTGTATGTAGTCTTCCCCTGTATATATGGATTTCCCTGACTGCTTTCAAGATTTTTGTTTTATCTTTGGATTTTAGCAGCTTGACTATCATGTGCTCAGGGGTGGTTTAATTTGTATTTTATTTTGTGGGTTTCCTGACTTTCTTGGATCTAAAATTTTAGATTTTCAACCAAATTTTGGAAATTTTATGCTATTACTTATTGATTTGCCTTTCTGCCTCATTTAATTTTTCTGTCTCTCTCCTCTCTGCTGGAAACTCAATCATCTCACAGGTAAGGTTCTCTTCATTTTTCTTCAAAATTTTTACATTCTTTTGTTCAGACTGGAAAATTTATATTGCTCTCTCTTCATGTTTCTTCTACTGTCTCTAATGTACATGTAAACTCAAAAGTATTTTTTTTATTTCATCTTCCTATTTGGTTCTTTTTTGTAATTTCCACTTCTCTGCTGAGTTTCCACATCTGTTCATTCATTATGAGAATATTTTTCTTTACCACCATGATCATCTTTATAATAGCTATTTTCTTATCCTTGTCTGCTAATTGCAACACCTTGGGGAGAGTTTCTACTGCCGGCTTTTGGTCATACATGGATTACATTTTCCTATCTCTTCAAATTTCATGATTTTTTAAACTGTCTACTGGAAACCATGAATGATAGTTATAGAGACTCTGGATTCTATTTTATTACTTTGAAGAGTGCTGTTATTTTTCTAACAGGGAGTTAACATGACTAGACTGAAACTTCAATCTTCTCTCCTTTACAGTGGGCATAGCTGAAATCCTCGATCAGTTCTTTCATCTACCAATTGCTGTTTTTACACTAGGCTCTCTGGGGCCTACCCTGCATGTGTGTTGTTCAAAGATCTGCCCATTGGGTGTGTGTGTGAGGGAGACTTACATATATATTTTGAGATTTTCCTCTTTGTGTCTCCCTCCATTCCAGATTTTCTCCCCTAACTTTCCAGCTACTCTGTCAGTCCCAAAATATATCCTCTAACATTACAAGTAAGACGGTAGTTTTTCCCTTATGTGGGCCATGTACAGATTTTGGAATGCTTTGAGGCAAAAGAATCAAGCTTGCAAATATCTCCTGGTGCAATTCCCATCATTTAAGGGAAGACTCCCTCACAGTTCTGGTTGCTTTTGTAAGAGATTTATACATACACACATATACACATTTATTGTATGTGTACTACATATAAATACATGATTCTATATAAATATATATAATACTTTATGCAGATTTTATCATTGTTATCTGTTAGAACATTAGTTCAACAAGCTACTCCACCATTCCTGGAAGCAAGACCTCGGTTTTGTTTCTTTTTTGTATTTTATATAAATGGAATTAAAAAATGTATAGCCTTTTGAATATAATTTCTTTTATGCAGCCTTATGGTTAGGATATTTATCCATGCTATTGCATGTAGCTACTGTTTGTTCATTTGTTGAAAATAATTAATTTTTTTAAATGGTCATAAAATATGCATAACATAAAACTGACCATTTTAACCATTTTTAAGTGTACAGTTCAGTGACATTCAGTGCATTCACATTATTGTGTAGCCATAACCTCCAACCATCCACAGAACTATTTTCACATTTCACTGAAACTCTGTGCCCATTAAGCAACAACTCCCTGTTATCCCTCCCTCTTGCCCTTGGGAACCACCATTCTCCTTTCTATTCCTATGAATTTGAGTACTCTAAGTACCTTATATGAGTGGAATCATACAGTATTTTTCCTTTTGTGGATGGCTTTATTTCACTTAGCATAAAGTCCTCAAGGTTCATCCATGTCATAGCATGTGTCAGAATTTCTTCCTTTTTAAGGGTGAATGGTATTCCACTGTCTGTACACACCACTGTTTTTTTGTCAATTCATCCGTTGATGGACACCTGGCTTTCTTCCAGCTTCTGGTTATTTTGAATAATGCTGTTAAGAACATGGGTGTACATATATGTCTATACCTCTGCATTCAATTCTTTTGGGTGTATGTCCACAAATGGTGTTCTGAGATTCATTTTTTCACACGTGGGAGGGTTCCCCACACCTCCAAAAAGCAATTCTTGGAATGCCAGCTGGTCGTCAGATAATTCAACTCAATTTGATGCTATCAACCCAGAGATACATCAGATTCCCCAGGTTGAGGACTCAGTCCTATAAGACTGCACCCCCACTCAACCTCACCTCAACTTCAGATGCCAGTTAGAAGCCCAGGCTCTTACTTGTACTTCTGACTGACTGGCTATAAACCAGAGGTTCCCACAACCTCCTCATTGGGTTTGATTAATTTGCTAGAGTGGCTCACAAAACTCAGAGAAACGTTTACTAGATCACCAGTTTAATATAAAAGGATATAACTCAAGAAAAGCCTGATGGAAGCAGTGCATAGGGAAAGGTATGTGAGAAGGGGCACAGAGCTTTCATGCCATCTCCAGGTTCACCACTGTCCAGGCACTCCTTATCATTGCCAACCTGGAAGCTCTCTGAAGCTCCTTCTATTGGGATTTTTATGGAAGCTCCCTCATGTAGGCATGATCAATTACTAACTCAGTTTCTGGCCCCTCTCCCCCCTCTGGAGGATAAGGGGTAGGGCTAAAAATATCAAGCTTCTAATCAGGGCTTGGTCTTTCTGGTGACCACCCAGGAGCCATCCAGGAGCCTAACCAGAGTTGCCTCAATAAAACAAAAGATTCTCCAAGTGTTCTTATCACTTAGGAAATTACAAGGGGTCTTTCCCTGTGGCTTAGCACTTAAGTGCGCATGCTCCGCTGCTGCCAGCCCAGGTTCGGATCCTTGGCGCGCACCGACGCACCGCTTGTCTGGCCATGCTGAGGCCACATCCCACATACAGCCACTAGAAGGATGTGCAACTATGACATACAACTATCTACTGGGACTTTGGGGGAAAAAATGGAAGAGGCTTGGCAATAGATGTTAGCTCAGAGCCGGTCTTCCTCAGCAAAAAGAGGAGGAATAGCACGGATGTTATCTCAGAGCTGATCTTCCTCAAAAAAAAAAAAAGGCAATTACAAGGGTTTTAGGGGCTCTGTGTAAGGGATGGTGTCAAAGACAAATATTAGAATAAGAGATGCTCCTATTGTTCTTATCATTTAAGAAATCACAAAGGTTTTAGCAGCTCATTGCCAGGAACTGGAGGCAGAGATTTATAAATATTTTTTCTATTATTTCAGAACCCATAAGTGTAATTGCTAGATAATATCGTAATTCTATTTTTAATTTTTGAAGGAACTGCCATACTGTTTTCCACAGTTTTATATTCTCACCCTCATTGCACAAAGGTCGCAATTTCTCAACATCCTTGCCAACACTTGTTATTTTTTGATTTTGTGATAGTAACTATGCAAATGGGTGTGAAGATGTATCTCATTTTGGTTTGATTTTGCATTTTCCTGATATTTAATGATGTGGAGCATCTTTTCATGTGTTTACTGGCCATTTTATATCTTCTTTGGAGAAAAGTCTATTCAAGTCCTCTGTGCACTTTTAAATTGTGTTTTTTTTTTTATTGCTGGGTTGTAGGAGTTCTTTATATATTCTAGACATCAATCCCTTATCAGATATGTGATTTGCAAATATTTTCAACCATTCTGTGGGTTGCCGTTTTACTCTGTTGATAGTACCTTATGATACAGAAAACTTTTACATTTTGATGAAGTCCAATTTGTTATTTTGTTGTTGTTGTTGCTTATGTCTTTGGTGTCATATTAAAGAAAGCATTATTGGCAATGGCATTTGGACCCAATGACATGTAGCTTTTACCCTGTGTTTTCTTCTAAGGATTTTATAGCTTCAACTCTATCATTTAGATCTTTGATCCATTTTGAGTTAATTTTTGTATATGATGTAAGGTAAGGGTCCAACCTCATTCTTTTGCATGTGGGTATCCAGTTTTCCAGCACGATTTGTTGAAAAACTTATCCTTTCTCCAATGAATGGTCTTTGCACCCTTCTCAAAAATCATTTGACCATATATGTAAAGATTTATTTCAGGGATCTCTATACTGTTTCATTAGTATATTGTGTGTATTTATGCCAGTACTGTGCTGTTTCGATTATTTTGTAGTAAGATTTGAAATCAGAAAGTGTGAGTTCTCTAACTTTGTTCTTCATTTTCTAGATTGTTTTGGCTATTCAGGGTCCCTTGAGAGTCCATATGAATTTTAGTATAGACTTTTCTATTATTGCAAAAATTTCATTGGAATTTTTAGATCCGTGAGTAAGTTGACTCTTAAGTATTTTACTCTTTTTGATGCAATTTTAAATAAAAATGTAAGGTTTTAAAATTTCTTTTTCAGATTATTTATTACTAATGTATAGAAGAACAACTGATTTTTGCATGTTGACTTTGTGTCCCACTACTGTGCAGAATTTATTAGTTCTAACAATTTTTTGAGCAATTTTTAGATATAATATCTTATATGCTGAAACCCCTAAACAAATATAATATTACTTCTTCCTTTCCAATTTGGATGCTATTTCTTTCTTTTTCTTGTCTAATTGCTTTGGCTAGAACTTCTAATGTCATGTTGAATAGAAGTTGTGAAAGTGGGCCTTCTTGCCTTGTTCCTGATCTTAGAGAAAAAGCTTTCAGTCTTTCACCCTTGAATATGATGTTCTCTGTGGATTTCTCTATATGGCTTTTATTATGTTGAAATAGCTTCCTTTTACTCTGAGGGCTTTTTAGTGTTTTTAACATGAAACCATGTTTAGTTTTGCCAAACACTTTTTCTGCATCCATCGAGATGATCATTTTTTTCCCTTCATTCTGTTAATGTGGTTAATTACATTGATTCATTTTCATATATTGAAACTTCCTTGTATTCCAGAAATAAATCCCACATAAAAGTGATGTATAATCCTTTTAATATGCTGGTGAATTTTGTTTGTTACTATTTTATTGAGGATTTTTGTATCAATATTCATGGTAGCTATTGACCTGTAGTTTTCTTTTCTCTTAGTGTCTTTGGCTTTGATATCAGGGTAGTGTTAACTCCATAGGATGACTTTAGAAGTATTCTCTCCTCTTCAACTTTTGAAAGAGTTTGAAAAGAATTGGTGTTAGTTAATTAAAAAAAGTCTTTGGGCCCAGGAATAAATTCAGCATAAAATAAATACAAATAAATATTTTTTTAAATGTGAAAAAGTTTTTTCCTAAAAAACATTAAAAATTATGCAAGTACATCATTTATCACTTTATTCCTAAAAAGTGTTTTTAACCTACTAGTAAGCATGAACACATTGTTAGAATTAAAATGACTCAAGTGTTAATTTTCTTCATTGCAAATTTTCTGACAAAAGTATATGATGCCATCATGTATGACATCTTTTATGAAAAAATGGTCATTATTTTGTAGTATTTGAGAACATTAAGAATTTTCCCAGTGGCCTCTGACAATACTCTGATATGCAAAGTTATCTTTTCAACATGTATGTCTTATTATCATCTTTCACAAATTAACAAACTCTGTCAGGTGTTAATTAATCAACTACTTTGCATATGATTCAGGTTCTCCACCATCAACTTCTCTACTCATCACGAAATTCTACAACTTCTGCAAGACTAACAATTTTACCTTACACTGTATTTATCTCATGTGGTTTAAAACATCCAAAATCATTGATAAACTGACCCTGCCCAAACTAAAGCATGGTGAATTATAAAAGATGGTCTCTGTTAAATGGGGAGGTATTTCATGTTGAACTTAATTTTATAAGTAGTCAATTTATTACAGTGTATTTTTCTGTTATGTATTTCACTTCTTTTTTAAAAGAAATGATAGTTGAGGGCACTTGGATAATAAAAATTTGAGAAAATAAGGAACTGATACACACTGTAAGCTTCAAATGTTTTCAAGCATAAGATACAATAAGAACTAATACCAAGAAATGGCAGAGGAAATAGAGATAAGAGGATGAAATTGCAAAACTGAATCTACAATTATATCTCAATGGCTACGGTTGTGGTGCCAAGAAGGTGGTGAAGTCAAAGAATTTGTATAGATGATAAACAGACTGCAAAGAAAAGACTGAAATTTGTGTGTGTGTGTGTGAGGAAGATCAACCCTGAGCTAACACCCATGCTAATCCTCCTCCTTTTGCTGAGGAAGACCGGCTCTGAGTTAACATCTATTGCCAATCTTCCTCCTTGTTTTCCCCAAAGCCCCAATAGATAGTTGTATGTCGTAGTTGCACATCCTTCTAGTTGCTGTATGTGGGTCATGGCCTCAGCATGGCCGGAGAAGCAGTGCGTCGGTGTGCGCCCGGGGTCCAAATCCGGGCTGTCAGTAGCAGATTGCGCACACTTAACCACTAAGCCACGGGGCCGGCCCAAGACTGAAATTTTTATACAGAGAATTTTTACAGCGATATTACAGATAGAGAACAAGGAAGAGAAGTTGGAGTGAGAGACTATCTGTTCTCTTGAACAAAAAACCAATTTGCTGAAATCTTTATTCCCCTCTAAGACACTATCTTTACCTGCAAAATCTGAGCACTGAATCAATGTCACAATCCTCCTTTTCCATCCCTGGGGAACAGAGCAATTAAGCTCATCTGAAACCTCAACTGCCCATCCTGTGAAATAAAGCCGGCCATCCATTCTCACAGGGGAGCCAACTGGAGGTAGGATTTTTCGTTCTGAATTCAGCTCAACATCTTCAAAGAATTGTATCTGGCCTTCCTTATCCAGGGCTATCAATGAAGGGCTGGCTGGCTTTCAGAGAAGAGCAATTTACAGTCAGCTGAGACATTTTCTGTTGAGCTCTCTAGAGAAGGATGTGGGGCTTGTCAGTAAGAGTTGATTTCTATACGGGTTATAATTTTATTTTATTCAGAGATTTATAAAGAAATATACATGGTAAATATTACTTAATGTCAAGAAAAGAGGTTGTCTATTCTCTGATCATTTAAGCAAAATCCTCCTCTCAGGACCCACCCGTGGACAAAGCCCAGATTCAATCTCCAAGAGTCTGCCAGGCACTCTGTGGTTCATGGGAAGCCCTCAAGTTGGCAGCCTGTTCCCTTGTGTCCTGTGCTGGTACTTAATCTTCCATCTCTTCAGGGCACAACTAGACAGAGGCTTATCATATCCTAAAGGGACTTGACATTGGAGAAATAAACTTTTCATTATCTTTAGATTTTTACACTTTTCAAAAATTCTGTCAGGGCCGGCCCCATGGCTTAGCGGATAAGTGCATGCAGTCCGCTGCTGGCGGCCTGAGTTCGGATCCTGGGTGCGCACCGACACACCACTTCTCCGGCCATGTTGAGGCCCACATACGGCAACTAGAAGGATGAGCAGCTATGGCATAAAACTATCTACTGGGGCTTTGGGGGGAAAAATATCTCTCAACATTTCCAGTAATTGTGCAGCAGTTTACCCAACACTAAGGTTCTCACTACTAAAAATTAAAATAAATAAATTTTGAAAAGGAAAAAAGTGATCTTTGCAACTTTGTACAGAATCTATACAATGGGTGCATCTTTAGAAAGGGAGGAAAGATAACAAATTTAACTATTTTGGTTAATTAACACAGTAAGTAATATATTTTATGTATTAGCAATTTTGAGATTATTTGTATTTAAAAATACTGCATCAAACTCCTAAATCATTGTATGTGGTAGAGTCTGCCATCTTCTTTGGCTGAACAATTATATACAGTAAGTCAGCCTAAATTCTTCCATTCCTGTATAATATTATATGTGGGTGGTAAAGGTTAGTTCTTATAGATTATTTGAACACGTGCATATCGCAAAATACAAGTGACCATTAAAAATTAAAGCATTCAACAAATAGAAGATTAGTTGATTCCCAGAAAAAGAAAACACTACTGTGACATTAAGGCTAAAATTGTCATAAAGGAAGCCAAAATACACTCAAGTCAAGCTTTTGCTGAAAAGTTAAATGGCTCATCTTTGAAACTTTATCAGGTTTATTATGTAAGCAAGATACTTTCAGAGCCTAGAATACAGAAAGTGCTTATTGATACGTAAGCATTGTGATCATTTATTTTGTAAATGTTAATATTACAGATATAATTCATTTTCTACTATATTCAGATTTTCAAGTTCTGCTAAATCTTAAGGCCACATTACTGGCAAGTTGGAATACCTCTAGACATCTGAAAAATATGAATCCTACACAGAAGCATATAAATTCTCTATTCATCAGGTTCTAAATTCTAAAACATTCTAAGCTTTTGGAACAATCCAATGACATTCCAAATTGACAGTAAGGCTGCATGTGCCACACATGATCCTATAGGAAGAGAATTCTAGATTTTAAATAGAGGAGATTGTGCACAAAAATAAAGTACATTTTCACATCTGAAAGGGGATTTCAAGAAATAAGGGACTCTCAGAACATGTGGTAAGCAGTAAATAACTTACCAAGGTCTCTCTAAAGGAGAACATATTGTGGAAAAAAAAGCTTCACATACAGAGAGCTAAAATGGCATCTCTGGAATCCTCACGATGAAACAGACACTCAAATACTTTTTCCTAAAATTTAAAATGTGTCTTATTCTCCAAACAAATACCACTTCCCTGCCTTTCAGCTTACCTGGGCATGGTGACATGTTGGAATCATTTTTCTATTTCATTGGCTCTTAAACTTGATGAGTACCAGAAGCACCTGGAGGCCTTGTTGAAACCCAGGTTGCCAGGCCCCACCCTAGAATTTCCAGTTCAGCAATTCTGCAGCAGCACGAGAGAATTTGCACTTCTGCCCAGTTCCAAGGTGATGCTGATGCTGCTGGTTCAGGGACCCCACTTTGAGAACCACAGACTAATTTATACCCTATATATAGTTACCAAATCCATTATTTTATCCCTTGCCTGCTACTTTTCCTTTATCACATCAGCACTTTAGCTGCGAATCTCCTCACCTAGCAATGGGAATACTTGGAGAGTTTAACAGCTGGTCCTTCTTTCTGGCTCAGTTCTCCCTCTTCCTCTCAAAACTATAGTCTCTTGCCAGGTAATTTTTCCTTAAACATCAGTTCATCATAGATCTTCCTTGCTCAAAAACTCATGGCTCTTATGCTGAACACAAGACATTTTAAATTCTCTACTTGGCTCATAAGGTCTGTAATAGCCCATAGAATGTGGACACCCTGTTCCTTACCCTGCCTGTTATACGGGAGTATGTGAGGATTACATAAGATACAGTCAGTTCTCGTTATGCACAGTGTGACATTCTATAAAGTCACTGTGAACACTGAATCAGTGAATATGACCCACTGCTCCTACAGGAAATGCAGGGTTAGGTTCCTGCAAGCTTTAGTCACATTTTCTTCAACTGATCAATACATAACCTTTTTCTCTGTCTGTTTCTCTTTAAAGTCACCTTATTTAATATATATTGTTGATATATTAACATTGAACTTAGACTAACAGCACTGTACCTCGTGTCTAAAAGAAGGTTGTCGAACACACATACTTTCTCCGTAAAGGCACGTCACAGCCTCTTGCCCTGAGGAACACCAGGCAGCATTGCAGCACTACACATGGGGGATATATTAAACAGGCAAGTCACTAACACAAGGCACAAAAAGATAACAAATGAGGCACTAACTGGACTGCAGGAAGGACACTTGTTTACAGTATGGGCTGAAACAACAAGGCAGAGCGTCACCTTGTTCCCCTCAGCTGGGAACGTGCACTTCAAGTGAATCAAATTTTTCACCACTTTGCGCTTATCTGCAAATGGACATGAAAGCCCTGTGAGTGTTGAGTTGGGGGCTGCCAGTACATTTTAGCTAGTAGGCAAGTGTGCAGACACGGAATCCACAAATAATGAGGATCAACTATTTTATGAAAGCATCTTTTCAAAACCAGAGTATTGTTCAGATATAAGAGCAATAATGATAACACAACAGCTAACATGTTAATGCCTACTATGTGCCAAGAGCTCTTCTAAATACTTTACTTAAGTTAATGCATTTAAATTTCACTAAAACCCTATGAGACAGGAGTTCTCAGTAGCCCCATTTTATAGATGAGGAAACTAAGGCTCAGAGAGTAAATACTTTGCACAGGTTCCCCAGTTAAAAGTAGGATAACTGGGATTGGTGCCGAGACACACTGGTCCAAAGCCCACAGCCTCAACCACTATGGTAGGAACGTGAGCGAATTTTCTACCACTCCCCAAAAAGCCCCTTCTGCTCCAGCCAGTGTGGTTTCCCACATACTTATTCACTCATCAAACATTTTCTGAATGCCTCCAAGGTGTCAGGTATTGTGTTTAGATACTGCAGGGACAAATAGAATGTCGACGCAAATATTGAATAAAAAATCTATAAAACCAAATTGGGGTGAGTTTATTATGAGCCAACCTTTGAGGACCATATAGCCCAGAAGAATCCTTTCACGAAGAAATGGAGCACTCCAAATAAGTGGGGTGTACAGAGTGGTTATATACCATCAAAGAGCATGTACCACATGTGATTGCAATGTCCCTTTTACAATAGCCTCGACATTGACATGTTGGCACGTGGATTGATGGACACTGTGGGTATCATGTCTGCTGTCTCCATGGGCGTGGCTGTTGTGTTAAGTTGGGTTGTCACAGGATGAGTGCAGCAATCAAATCCTAGCCTAGGGAGAAATGCTTATCCTTAAGGAAATGTCAATGTGGGGATGTTGTATTTACATTTTAAGGGCATTGCTTTTGTCTTTGGGACACGTTAATTGTTTAAAGCGGATATACAATGGATGAACAGAAGCTACAGGCCCCTTTTGGAAAAAAAAAACAAGATCAGGCCCAATTAGTTTTACACCAAATGGCTTCCTCATATGCTCCAATATATCCTATTGCTTGCCATTTATTTATGGTTTTCCCCCTTTTGATCTATAATCGTTCCATAGAAAACATTGATGATCAAAATATTGTCCCTTGGCACCAGGGTGCTTGCTGTCTGCCCTGGGATTATCATGTCCCTTGGTACCAGGCTTTTTTTATCTCATCTATTTGCCCAGTTGTCCACCGTGTAGGGAATTAATGGGATATTGTGGACAAGCAAAGAGGTATATATATATAAACAGAGGAAGCATTTCATGAGTTTTGGATAATTTTAGGTTGTTGCACAAAGATTGTATATGCGCCTTTTTTTTTTTAATATATATATCCCCTTATGTACATTGTACACAATTATAGAACAAATACGGTAACAATGATAATAATTTAACATTTTTTTGAAAGATTAGTTTAAAATCAGATTTTAGGCATAGTCCTTATCAGAAAAGGAAATTTGTCCAAAGTTATAAGATTGATCGGCCCTCTCAAGTCGCTGAGCGATCATTACTCTATTTTGCATGACAGTCTTACAGCACTGAGTAAAGAAAACAACAATCAGTTTGAATATTATGATTAGTACAAGAATTTCAAGAAGTAATAGAAATAGGACATGCAATCCAGATCGAAAAAAGGAACCAATACCAGAAGGGAGCTGATGGTGCTCAGGGCAAGCTACCCCAGGAGGCACCACTCTGGTATGTGGATCATTTCGAGCTGAAGACAATAAGGACTCAGAGAACTCAGGAAGAATATTTGAGTTTCCCCTCCCAAACTGCCTAAAGAATTTAAAACAAAAGATCTGTTTCAGGAAGGAGTTATTATCATGATGGCTGTAAAGATAATGTAGGATAGAGGTTACAACAGGAAAGGTACCAAGCCCCTTTTATCAAAAACTCTATCTCTCCCTGACCACATTATCTATAGATGACTCTGAGAAGAGTTGTCAGGCAAACATTTGCATTTCTATCTCCATGTGAGTTGTCTTCTTGCCCTCTGAGGTCCCAGACCACTACCCACCCCCAACACCTTCCTCGCCTTTAGCTGCAATACTTAAGCGGGCAGCTTAGACAGAGGGACGAGTTGCTCATTTCTGAGTTCTCCCATGTATGTATGTTATTAGACTTGGTATTACTTTCTCAGGCTAACCTGTCTTGTTAATTATTTGGCCAGCCATAAGAACCTTGAGGAAAAGGGCAGAGGGAGATTCTCCCTCTCTCCCGACAGAGCCAAGCAAACAAATCAAGGCTGGGTGGAGGATCACTTATGGCATTCACCTGTTTTTTCATGTGCTTTAGTAGAGATGACACATTGGAAGACTGGTCAGGTATAAAAACACAGCATTCGGTTTGAATGATCGTGCACGTACCACCTTGGGATGCTGTAAGAATATCTAAGGCCATTCTCTTTTGAAGCACAGCTGTTCTCATTAAAGACATTTCAGTATTTAATAAAACTATTGTTGCCTGACAATCGTTAAGGGCTTTTTGAGTACATTTTGTCAGAGCCTGTCTATGTGATATGACATCTTCTAGCCCCAAGGAAGGAGCAAATATAGCTGTTAGGTGGTCATACTAGTGAAATACTGAACGAGCCCATCTGGCCTTAAGGAGAGGCAGATTGTCAACAGATATTAGCTCTGGGCAAATCTTTCCCTGTATCCAAAAGAAGCCCAGAGTGCAGCACCCTAGCCATCCTGGTGGCAGCCAAGGCCAGAGGTTTGTTCCACATAACCACTGAGTTCAATTAGGAGCCGTCCAATACAAGCTTGGTCTTCGAGACCGGTCTGTTCTAAATCAATCACGTTTTTTAAGTATAATAGTATTCTGACATGACTTCAGCAGGGTATCCAGCCCATCTTTTGAGTGTAATTTGGTAGATTTTGTTTGGAATGATTTCTCTGTTCCCAACATGAAGGTGCCGGTATGTTTAAAGATCCAAGGCTAGAAGTAAGCCAAACATATCCATCCCAAATTTGTGTGAAACCTTCCATAGTTTTTATTGTAATGTCTTGTTTCTTTTGTTTATCTGCAATTTGTTGGGATAACCGGATGGTTTGAGTAACAGAAAAAGAATAACCATAACCTGTATTATTAATGGTATGCGTTATTGGCCATGTTTCAGGATCATAATTAGTAATATCAGATGAACTGCAAACATTAGAACTAGATCTTTGTATCACAATAAATTGCTTTAGAGCTTTCCAATCTGTGCCTCGAAAGGGAAAGACCCACCAAGGGTCTTAGAAAGTGGAAGTTGGCCACATAACCAACAAGTAGACTGATTTTCATGTGTAGCAAAGAAATGTGCCCATTGCAGAAAAACATTGTCTTCAGAGGTCCATTGAGATGTAGATTGGAAAAACAAACATAGCTTTAGGAAAACCTTACATGGCATTTTCTTTTTGGTGATTAAGAAAAGGTTGTGTAATTAGGTTCTAATCTATCTTATAAAGTTGAAGGGTAAAGTATTGGTGTAGGAAAATGGTAAGGCAATATAGATATTGATTATTTTAGCAATTACATAAAGCTTAAACTTTACGAGGGTTTACATGAAGAGATATAAAGTTAGGCATACAGGCCTGGTCCGGAGTCTTGGGACAGCTGTCTACAACAGATGTTGTCTTCTTCTCATCCTGGTTTGGAAATGTTCATCTTGGTCAGTCGAAGTCAGGTGTCAGAGACTACAGTTGAAGTCCATTCAGGTGGAGAAGACTTTTATGAATGAGAAATGTGAGTCCATGAGTCTACGCCTTTAAATTTTGCAGCACATAGCTTGGTTAAAAGCACCTGATATGGTTCTTTTCAACGGGGCTGCAAAGAGTCTTTGCTCAGATGTCTTTTCCAATAAACAAAATCTCCAGGTTGTACTCCATGATCCTTAAGGTCTTCTTCACCCGGGAGCTTAGTGTGAAATGAATTAGCCACCAATTTCTCATTTCTTTTAGGAGCCACAATGAGACCTTGACAATAATGTAAAATATCTCCTTTAAGTAAAGTTGGTTCACACATTTCTTTGTCAAATTGCATGGGTCGTTCAGTTATTATTTCCAAAGGAGACAGTCGATGTTTACCAAAGGGCATAGAACTAAGACTGAGAAGCAGAAGAGCCTTTGGCCATGAGGGATTGAATGCTTCTGAAAGCTTTGCCAATTGAATTTTGAGGGTGCCATTAGTTCTTTCCATCAATCCTGAGGATTGGGGATGGTAAACGCAGTGGAAATGCTGCATTATTGGTCAACTATTACAAATAGATTTAATTATTTGTCCAGTGAAATGAGTTCCCCGGTCACTATGTAACTCGGTAGGAATTCCCCAAACAGAAATTATTCTAATAGTAATTTTCCTATTGTTAGAGCCGTTGCTCTTCTGCAATGACAGGCCTCAACCCAATGTGAGACCATACAGATCATTACCAAGATGTATTTATATCATTGAGATGGTGGCATTTGGACAAAGTCCAATTGCCATACCTCAAAGGGTCTCTTAGGAAGGGGAAAGTGGCCTTGTGACCCATGAAGTAGTTTCCCTGGATTATATTTTGGGCATATAGCACAAGGAGTATAAGCTTTATGGGCCACTGTGGGAAAAAGTTTCTTAAAGTATTTTTTTCACCATAAAAATCATCTTTTCAAGTGCCCAGTGGGTTAGTTGGTGTATATGCTGGAGCAGTGGAAATTGTGCTCCAACAGATACTGTGGGTTTCCTATTGGGCCAAAACCATATCTATGAGGTGGTGTGAAAAACTCCCCCTTTTGAATACCATATCACTTTTTCTTCTCTCGTGGCCACTTCTTGGGCGTGTAGAAGGAAGTCTTTTACTGGGTTAGCAGAGTTAATAGGAAGCAGCAGGCATTCTCGAGGCTGGGTAGGGCAAGCCTTCAAGGCTGCTTGTTTAGCAGCTGCATCAGCAAGCTGGTTTCCTGTAGCTTCCAAAGTATCAGATTTGGAATGCCCTGGCATTTTAATAGTCGTTAGTTGTCTTGGTAGCTGTATGGAATTTAATAATTCTGCAACCTGTTTCCCATTCTTTATAGGCTTACCTGAAGAGGTTAAAAGTCCTCGTTGTTTCCACAGCATTCCCAAATCACGTGTTACTCTGAAAGCATGACGGCTGTCAGTGTAGATACTTGCTACCTGGTCTCTGGCCAATTGACAAGCTCGAGTTAAAGCAATTAACTCAGCTTGCTGTGCTGACTTTAACTCTGGTAAATAAGAACTCTCGATTACTTCTACTGAGGACGTTACTGCCTATCCAGCCTGATAATGTCCTTGTTCATCCTTTGAGTAAGATCCATCTGTAAACCAAATTAGATCAGCATTATCAATGAGAGTTTCTTGCAAATCATTCCTAGGAGTAAGTAGATAATTAATTAACAAAACGCACTCATGGGCATCTTTTTGTGATGCTGGAAGTAAAGTTGCAGGGTTAAGATAATTACACCGAGCTAAGGTAATATTAGGAGCAGAGACCAACAGAACTTCATAGGAGGCTAGCCGGCTGACAGAGTAATGCTGAGTGTGATGAGAATTTAGGAGAGATTTGGCTGAGTGAAGAAGATAGATAGTCAAAGGAATCCCCATCACTATTTCTTCAGTGGTCTTGCATAAGAACGCTGTTGCTGAAATGGCTCTAATACAAGGTGGAAGCCCTTTTGCCACTGAATCTAACTGCTGACTATAATACCCTATAGGTCGATGTCGACCTCCGTGTTTTTGAGTTAAGATACCTAAGGCATTTCCTTTATCTTCATGTAGGAAGAGGAATAACGACAAGCTGTAATTAGGATGTCCTAACGCTGGTACTTGGGCCAAAACAGACTTGAAGGTAGTTACTGCCTTCTCTCCTTCTGGTGTCCATTCAATTAAATCAGGCTGGTCAGACTTAGTAACATATGTAAGGGCTGGGCAATAAGTGAAATGTTAGGTACCCAGTTCCTGCAATATCCAGTTAGTCCTAGGAATCCTCTTAACTGTTTCTTTGTCTTAGGGAGAGTAAAAGCCAGGATTCTTTTAATCCTTTCAGAATCAATCAACGGTCCATCTTTAGATATCAAGTGTATTAGATATTTTACAATAGGCAGGCAAAAATGTAATTTGTCCTTGGACACTTTATGCCCCTTAGATGCTAGCTGTTGCAATAGATAAATTGTGCCCTTCTGAGAACCCAACTTAGTGTTTGAACACAAGAACAAATCATCCACATATTGAATTAAAGTGGAGTCATTAGGGAATTCTGTATTCACTAAGTCAGCCTTGAGTATCCGGGAAAAATAAGTGGGGCTTTCAGTCTAGCCCTGTGGCAACACTGTCCTGGTATCCTGGCGATCTTCCCACGTGAAGGCAAAAAGATATTGACTATCCTTTTCCATGGAAATGCTAAAGAAGGCACTGCATAAATCAATGACTGAGCAATAGCAGCTGTTAGTTGGAATGGTTGAGAGCAAAGTGTGTGGGTTAGGATCCACAGGATGTCGGGGAATCACGATATTATTTATAGCTCTCAGATCTTGAACAAATCTCCCGCCTTTCCCATTCGGCTTTTTTACGGGCAAGATAGGTATATTACAGGGACTAGCACAAGGAAATATAAGTCTCTTTTCAAGAAATTCCTGAATGATAGGCCTCATCCCATTTAATGCTTCTGGTTTAAGTGGATATTGCCGAATATTAGGTAGACGTTTAGAGTTGTCAACAGTCACCTTAATAGGAGTAGCTGATTTAATTTTCCGAATATCTGAAGGGGATGATGACCATAATTATCTAGACACTTGTGATAACAGGTCATCAGTTTTCTCTTCTTCTATTTGAGTCATTGATTTCACAGTCATCAACCTTTCAGCAATTACATTCTGGTCAGCATCCCGATTTTCTGAATCCAGAAGCATTTTGCCCTTTTGTGAAAAGGCAATATGGGTGTTGTATGCTTCTAAAAGATCTCGTCCAATCAAATGAATTGGAGCACATTTAACCAGAAGAAATATATTTTTTCCTGTGATGGTTCTTAATTGAAAAATGATTGGTTCTGATTTAAAAACCTGCATTGGAAAATTCGAAACACTTACCATTTGAACTGTCTGTTTACTCCGAGGGAGAGGGCAATGAATAAGGGTAGGGCTGAGGACAGATAAGGTAGCCCCGCTATCTACTAGGGCCTTTAAAGTTTCTCCTCTAATAGTTATCTCAATTTTCCCTAAGGCATTTGTGAGGAGGAGGGGAAATGCCCTCTCGTAATCCTCTGAGCAGCCTAATTCCTGTTTATTGCTGTCACGCCCTAAGTCCCATTTGACTTTACGGCAGTGTCCTTTGAAATGACCAGGCTTTTTGCAATAGTAACAGACAAGGTCATTTCGTTTCTGGTTAGATTTGAAAAGGTTTGCTTTTGTTGGGGCACTAAGCTGTTGTAGCTGTATACTCATAAGCTTAGTGGCCTTTTTGTTTTCTGTAATGTTTTAGATAATTTATCTGTAATAGTGACAAGAGCACTAGCATGCATTAAAGTGCAATCCAGTTCATGTCTCTTAACTAACTTTGCTAATTCCTCATCTAATCCTTCTAAAAAAATTGAATTGAAAATTGAATCATTCTGGTGATCCTCAAAACTTTCAGGAGCCAGCCCAGAGTGCTGTTTGAATGTTTTCTCAAGCCTTTCAAAATAATCAAAGATAGATTCCTCGGGTCTATGCTTACATTACTGGAATTTAGCACCATCTATCTTCCTGGAAAAAATTACTGGAATGGCTTTGTGTAAGTTTTGAGTGATATCCCTACACTCCTTAAGGCCATGAGGCTCATGCCTATGGAAATCCTCCAGGGGGTCTCCAATCTGCCTCTTTTATCCATTCATTTGTTTTGTTCTCAGACACCAGCAAATGCACAAGCTGATATAAATCTGAACATCCTGGTGCATATGTTCTAACAATTAAGTCAAATTCTCGAGCAAACCCTAAAGGATCTTGCAAAGGGTCTGGGAAGCCCTTTGTCAAATTCTTAAATTCAGTTCTAGTCCAGAGAGTATACACAAGAGCAGGCTCACCTCTCCCAGTAACAGGTTTCTCCTTAAAGGGAGCCACTATAACTTTAGGTCTTTCAATATCTGCCCCTGAGTGTTACTCCTTGTTTTCTCTAGGGGTGGAGGAGGAGGGAAAGGTGCAGGAGGAGGAGATGAGCTCTGAGGTGCCAAAAGCGGTGGCGGTGGAGGAGGTAGAGGAGGTGAGGGGGGTGGACAGCTTCTGACTTCTTATCTCTCTTTAATTCAGAAAGAGTCTCTGTCAATTTACAGTTAGTCTCCTGTAAAGAAGTCATTTTACCATTATGACGCTTTGAAGCCTCTAAATGCCAAGCACATAAACTTCCCCTTCTTTTGTTTTGGTTTTATTGCCAGCTTTTTCAACCTGTGCACGCAAAGTCAGTAGTTTTCAGAAGTCAAACTTTCCCCATTTTGGCCATTTATGACCTAAGTCATCCTTGGTTAATCTCTCCCATTTAGTTAAATATTTGCAAGCATTGTTGCGGTATGTATTATACATGAAACCCGCTGCAGTCCCAGTGGGGGGTTGTCCTTCCGTGAGCCAGCTGGCTTTTGAAGCACGGCTTCCCATTTTCTTTTAGTTCTGTTTGTTTGTTTGTTTTTTATAAAGTCTGAACAACTTCTAGGAACTATGTAGTGGGTCACAAGTGTGCTGCTTTGAGTGTTACTCCCCAAAGGAATGTCAGAATCACTCTCTTATGTGTCTCAGTTTCTCCCGCCGGCAGTCTTAAGACCACTGTCAGGGTTGGGAGTGTGGGTGACCAACACTTAGGTGCACGTCCTGGGACGAAGCTATAATTAATTAAGGTGAATGATAGTGGAACGCCCTATAGGACCACTACACGTTGTGAGGTTCACCTCTGACACTCCTACTGAGGATTTTCAGTCACACAAAAAATGCCTTTTCAGTCGGAAGGAGCAATGTCCCTTTACTTTTTTTTTTTTTTTTGATTTTTTATTGATATTTTAATGGTTTCTAACATTGTGAAATTTTGGGTTGTACATTTTTGTTTGTCCATCACCCCATATATGACTCCCTTCACCCCTTGTGCCCATCCCCCACCCCCACTTCCCGGGTAACCACAGTCCAGTTTTCTCTGTCCATGTGTTGGTTTATATTCCACATATGAGTGAGATCATACAGTGTTTGTCTTTCTCTTTCTGGCTTATTTCACTTAACATAATACGCTCCAGGCCCATCCATGTTGTTGCAAATGGGACGATTTTGTCTTTTTTTATGGCTGAGTAGTATTCCATTGTATATATATACCACATTTTCTTAATCCAATCGTCAGTCGAGGGACACTTAGGTTGCTTCCACTTCTTGGCTATGGTGAATAATGCTGCAATGAACATAGGGGTGCATAAGCCTCTTTGGATTGTTGATTTCAGGTGCGTTGGATAGATTCCCAGTAGTGGGATGGCTGGATCATAGGGCATCTCTATTTTTAATTCTTTGAGGAATCTCCATACCGTTTTCCATAGAGGCTGCACCAATTTGCATTCCCACCAGCTGTGTATGAGGGTTCCTGTTTCTCCACATCCTCTCCAACATTTGTTGTTTTTTGTCTTGGTGATTATAGCCATTCTAACGGGCGTGAGGTGGTATCTTAGTGTTGTTTTGATTTGCATTTCCCTGATGATTAGTGATATTGAGCATCTTTTCATGTGCCTATTGGCCATCTGTATATCTTCCTTGGAGAAGTGTCTGTTCATTTCCTCTGCCCATTTTTTGATCGGGTTGTTTGTTTTTCTGTTGTTCAATTGTGTGAGTTCTTTATATATTATGGAGATCAACCCCTTGTCAGATGTATGTTTTGCAAATATTCTCTCCCAGCTGGTTGGTTGTTTGTTCATCTTGATTCTGATTTCATTTGTCTTATAAAAGCTCTTTAGTCTGATAAAGTCCCACTTGTTTATTTTTTCTTTAGTTTCCCTAGTCTGGGTAGGCATGTCATCCGAAAAGATTCCTTTAAACCCAATGTCAAATAGTGTGTTGCCTATATTTTCTTCTATGAGTTTTATAGTTTCAGGTCTCACCTTCAGGTCTTTGATCCATTTTGAGTTAATTTTTGTGAATGGCGATAGCACATGGTCCACTTTCATTCTTTTGCATGTGGATGTCCAGTTTTCCCAACACCATTTATTGAAGAGACTTTCCTTTCTCCATTGCATGTCCTTAGCACCTTTGTCGAAAATTAGCTGTCCGTATATGTGTGGTTTTATTTCTGGGCTTTCAATTCTGTTCCATTGATCTGTGTGTCTGTTTTTGTACCAGTACCATGCTGTTTTGATTACTATTGCTTTGTAGTATGTTTTGAAGTCAGGAATTGTGATGCCTCCTGCTTTGTTCTTTTTCTTTAGGATTTCTTTAGCTATTCGGGGTCTTTTGTTGCCCCATATAAATTTTAGTATTCTTTTTTCTATTTCTGTGAAGAATGTCATTGGGATTCTGATTGGGATTGCATTGAATCTGTAGATTGCTTTAGGTAATATAGACATTTTAACTATGTTTATTCTTCCAATCCACGTGCATGGGATATCTTTCCATTTCTTTATGTCATCGTAGATTTCCCTCAGTAATGTCTTGTAGTTCTCATTGTATAGGTCCTTCACCTCCTTGGTAAGATTTATTCCTAGGTATTTTATTCTTTTGGATGCAATTGTAAATGGTATTATCTTTTTGAGCTCTCTTTCTGTTAGTTCATTATTAGCATATAGAAATGCAACTGATTTTTGTAGATTGATTTTGTACCCTGCAACTTTGCTGTAGTTGTTGATTGTTTCTAACAGTTTTCCAACAGATTCTTTAGGGTTTTCTATATATACAATCATGTCATCTGCAAATAGTGAGAGTTTCACTTCTTCGTTACCTATTTGGATTCCTTTTATTCCTTTTTCTTGCCTAATTGCTCTGGCCAAAACCTCCAGTACTATGTTGAACAGGAGTGGTGAGAGTGGGCAGCCCTGCCTCGTTCCTGTTCTCAGAGGAATGGCTTTCAGTCTTTCCCCGTTGAGTATGATGTTAGCTGTGGGTTTCTCATATATGGCCTTTATTATGTTGAGGTACTTTCCTTCTATTCCCATTTTATTGAGAGTTTTTATCATAAATGGATGTTGTATCTTGTCAAATGTCTTCTCTGCGTCTATTGAGATGATCATGTGGTTTTTATTCTTTGTTTTGTTGATGTGATGTATCACGTTGATTGATTTGCGGATGTTGAACCATCCCTGCGTCTCTGGTATAAATCCCACTTGATCATGGTGTATGATCTTTTTAATATATTGTTGTATTCGGTTTGCCAATATTTTGTTGAGGATTTTTGCATCAATGTTCATCAGCGATATTGGCCTGTAATTTTCTTTCTTTGTATTGTCTTTGTCTGGTTTCGGTATCAGGGTGATGTTGGCCTCATAGAATGATTCAGGAAGTCTTCCATCTTCCTCTATTTTTTGGAATAGTTTGAGGAGGATGGGTATTAAATCTTCTTTGAATGTTTGGTAAAATTCACTGGAGAAGCCATCTGGTCCTGGACTTTTATTTTTTGGGAGGTTTTTGATTACTATTTCAATCTCTTTACTTGTGATTGGTCTATTCAGATTCTCCATTTCTTCTTGGTTCAATTTTGGGAGGTTGTATAAGTCTAAGAATTTATCCATTTCTTCTAGATTGTCCAATTTGTTGGCATATAATTTCTCATAGTATTCTCTTATAATCCTCTGTATTTCCATGGTATCCGTTGTAATTTCTCCTCTTTCATTTCTAATTTTATTTACTTGAGCCTTTTCTCTTTTTTTCTTAGTTAGCCTGGCTAAGGGTTTGTCTATTTTGTTTATCTTCTCGAAGAACCAACTCTTTGTTTCATTAATCCTTTCTACTGTTTTTTCGGTCTCAATATCATTTATTTCTGCTCTGATTTTTATTATTTCTCTCCTTCTGCTGGCTTTGGGCTTTGTTTGTTCTTCTTTTTCTAGTTCTGTTAGGTGTAATTTAAGGTTGCCTATTAGGGCTTTTTCTTGTTTGTTAAGGTGGGCTTGTATCGCTATGAGTTTCCCTCTCAGGACCGCTTTTGCTGCGTCCCATATGGTTTGATATGGCATGTTATCATTTTCGTTTGTTTCCAGATAGTTTTTGATTTCTCCTTTAATTTCATCAATGATCCATTGGTTGTTCAGTAGCATGTTGTTTAATCTCCACATTTTTGTCACTTTCCCAGTTTTTTTTTCCTGGTTCATTTCCAGTTTCATAGCCTTATGGTCTGAAAAGATGCTTGTTATGATTTCAATCTTCTTAAATTTATTGAGGCTTGCTTTGTTTCCCAACATATGGTCTATCCTAGAGAATGTTCCATGCGCGCTTGAGAAGAATGTGTAGTCAGCTGTTTTTGGGTGGAGTGCTCTGTATATGTCTACTAGGTCCATCTCGTCCAGTTTTTCATTTAAGTCTAATATTTCCTTATTAACTTTTTGTCTGGATGATCTATCCATTGCTGTAAGTGGGGTGTTAAGATCCCCTACTATTATTGTGTTGTTGTTGATTTCTCCTTTTAGGTTTGTTAATAGTTGTTTTATGTACATTGGTGCTCCTATGTTGGGTGCATATATATTTATAAGTGATATGTCTTCTTGATGGAGTGTCCCTTTTATCATTATATATTTCCCTTCTTTGTCTTTCTTAACCTGTTTTATCTTGAAGTCTACTTTGTCTGATATGAGTATGGCAACACCTGCTTTCTTTTGTTTGCCATTAGCTTGGAGTATTGTCTTCCATCCTTTCACTCTGAGCCTGTGCTTGTCTTTAGTGCTAAGATGTGTTTCCTGAAGGCAGCATATTGTTGGGTCTTGCTTTTTAATCCATCCTGCCACTCTGTATCTTTTGATTGGAGAGTTCAATCCATTTACATTTAGGGTAATTATTGAAATATGAGGGTTGAATGTTGCTGTTTTGTCACTTATTTTATGGTTCTTTTGCATTTCCTTTGTTTCTTGTCCCATTTGTTTTGGACTGCCAATTCAGTTTGGTTGTTCTGTCTTATGATTCTTCTAGTTTTCTCTTTGTTTATCATATGTGGTTTTAATTTGATTATTTGTTTAGTGGTTACCTTGAGGTTTGGGCGAAAAATCTTCTGTATGAGATAGTCCATTATCTGATAGCCTCCTATTTCCTTATACTAAGTCAATTCAGTCACTTTCCTCTTCCCCTTCTAAGTTGCTCTTGTTATACCTTATTCTATCTTGTGTTGTGGCTGTGTGTTTACAGTGATGAGGTTAAATTTATTTTTGGTGAATTTCTTCCTTTGATCTTTGAGTTTAGTATTTAAGTGGTTGCTAACCTATTCCGGTAAAGATCTACTATTTCTCTGATTTTGTCTACCTACTTTTCTCCTTACTCCAAGCTTTGTGTTCCCTTTCTCTTCTTGTTTTCAGGCCTGAGGGCCTTCTTGAGTATTTCTTGTAGTGGCGGTCTCGTGGCCATGAACTCCCTTAGCTTTTGTTTATCTGGGAGAGTTACTATTTCTCCATCATATTTGAAGGATATTTTTGCTGGATAGAGTATTCTTGGCTGAAAGTTTTTGTCTTTTAGTATTTTGAATATATCATTCCAGTCTCTTCTAGCCTGAAAAGTTTCTGTTGAGAAATCCGCTGAGAGCCTGATGGGAGTTCCTTTGTACGTTATTTTTTGTTTTTGTCTAGCTGCCCTTAATATTGTTTCTTTGTCGTTGACCCTGGCTAGCCTTACCACTAGGTGTCGTGGTGAAGGTCTTTGTCTGTTAATATATATAGGAGTCCTGTTGGCTTCGCTTACTGGTATTTCCTGCTCCTTCCCCAGATTTGGGAAATTTTCAGCTATTATTTCCTTGAATAGGCTCTCTGTTCCTCTTTCCCTCTCCTCTCCCTCAGGAATACCTATAATTCTTATGTTACATTTTCTAATAGAGTCCGATATTTCTCGGAGTCTTTCTTCATTTCTTTTTAGTCTTAGTTCTCTCTCTTCTTCCATCTGGAGTATATCTGTATTCCTATCCTCTAAAGTACTAATTCTTTCCTCCATATTGTCAGCTCTGTTCTTTAAAGATTCCAGATTCTCCTTTATCTCCTCCATTGTGTTCTTCATCTCCATCAGCCCTGATAGGTTTTTCTTTATGATTTCAATCTCTTTTGTGAAGAAACTCCTAATCTCATTTAATTGTTTGTCTGTGTTGTCTCGTATTTCGTTGAGTGTTTTTATGATAGCTATTTTGAAATCTCTGTCATTTAGTTTATGGATTTCTGTGTCTTCGGGGTTGATTTCTGGGTGCTTGTCATTTTGTTTCTGGTCTGGTGATTTCATATATTTTTGCATTGTGGTTCCTGTGTTGGTTTTGATTTTCCTCATCCTGGAAGTCTCTGGTTGCAATTTCCACCTGCCGCCACTGTGTGGTGGTAAAGGGCTGTGTAGTCTAAGCCCCCTGCGCTCTGCCCCAGTTTTTCTGCTGCGATCCGCAGTTTTGTTTTGTTTTGTTTTGTTTCTTTTCCCCACTGCGATCCACGGGTCCAGTCCAGTTTATTCAGGTCTGCCTCGGACCGCTAGATCTGGTCGAGCTGCAGACTCTGGGTTGCGGGGAGGGGGGAGCTCTCTCTTTTGCCCTCTGGGTCCCTGACGTGGGAGGCTTCTCGTTTGCCCCTCTTTATCCGCTCTCTGGGTTGCTCAGATGTTGATGGTAGCCCTGTGGCTCCTCTGAGCCCTCTGTGCGGGAGTTTCCCACTGGCTGAGAGCGCCCGAAGAGCTACAGTTTCCCGCCGAGGGCCGCCCCTCCCCCCTCTCTGGGAGCCGCGCGGACCGGATCGCTGATCTGATGGGGAGGGAGCGGAGTTCTCCTTACCTCTCCCCACTTCCTCCGGGGGCCCAGCACGTTCCGCTCTCAGATGTGCGGCAGTGTGGATCCCTCCGCTCCAGCTTTTGACTGTCTGGGATTCCGTTGTTGGTCTGTGGCTGTTATTTTTGTTGTATTTTGTGGGGGAAGAATTCACGGGAAAGCTCACTTCGCCATGATGCTGACGTCACTCTCCCCTTTTCTTCAGAGCTGAACATGTCCAGACTCTCATTTCTCTATCAAGCAGATTTGTTCAGACCTTATAAACATAATGCTTTCCAATTTTAAATCCAAATTAAAAGGACAACCAACCCAGTTTACTCCAAGCTTCCCCTAAGCTCCCTTGGCCTAGGAAATTCCCCCTAGGTTTTTTTTTACCTAGGAAATGTACCGGTACCCTTCAAAGCCTTTAGTCTTAAGACCTTAAAACAGCTCAAATAAACTCTTGGACCGTCAACTTAAAATAAGGAGGTCCAGGTTTCATGAGAACTCACCAGGTTCACCTGAAGAATGCAGTGATCCAGATGGGGCTCAAAGGGCCCCTGCGGTACCAAGAACCAGTTCAGTGTAGATTGCAGATTGTCTCCGGTGGGTTTCTCTGAAATCCTGCCACAACTATGCCAAGAAAGGTCGACACAAATAATCCATAACCAATCTATAAATCAAAACTGGGGTGAGTTTATTATGAGCCAACCTTTGAGGACCATATAACCTGCGAGAGTCCTTTCACGAAGAAATGGAGCACTCCAAAGAAGTGGGGTGTACAGAGTGGTTATATACTATCAAAGAGCATGTACCACATGTGATTGCAATGTCCCTTTTAAAATAGCCACGAGATCAGCCCTGGCAGATTGCCCTGCCAGAACAGCTATTGATGAATACAACGGGGAACAGATCTGCTGTCTTGATGGGCGTGGCTGGTGTCAGGTCTGTTGTCTGGAGCTGGGTGGTCAAAGGATGACTGCAGCAATCAAATCGTAGCCTAGGGAGAAATGTTTATCCTTAAGGAAATGCCAATGAGGGGTAAGTTACATTCTTATCTTAAGGGCATTTACACTTCGCTTTGGGACATGGCAAAGCAGATACATAATGCAGGAGACAGGCCCTTTTGGAAAAACAAATTCAGGCCGAATTAACTTTACCCCAAATGGCTTCTTCATATGTTCCAATATATCCTATTGCTTACCATTTATTTATCAAGCTCAATATGTCTTTCAAACAGAAATCGAGAGTAGCATGAAGTAGTCACTTACCAACAGATGTCACTGTGGCAACAGAATATTAACAAGTGGCCTTCAAACATAACCATTCTCCCAAATACTGTATTTCACTGACTTAATCAAAAAGGAATTCCTCTCTCTTATACTGACAAATCTCCATTCTGAACTTAGCACTAGATGTAGCCAATTTTGAATAAAGACTTTTAACATCAAAGCCAGCAAATAGTTCTTGTTAAAGCAAATCCAAACTTGGGAACACATTTGTTTTCAGTCACATGTAAATCCTCTCAAACTCAAAATAGGGTCTCGGCTTTGTGCAGATGGAGAAAAGCTTCTGTTCCTCTTTTTCTATTCAGATAGTGCAGGGAAGAGCCCAAAGTGTCTCCTGGTGGAACACTAACAGTTCTTTACATTAGAAATGCATGCAGTGTTCCTAGCTTCTTTTCCATAGTCTGAGACGTGCTGACCTGTGCAGAGGAGCAAACTTCTGGGCTCCAACAGTAAATAAGACTGTGTGCAGTTTACCACAACAATGAACTACAAAGATGTATCAGGAAATATTTTGAACACCCACACCTAAGCTTTCAGTTTCCCTCTGTCTAATTCCATGGCTACCTGAAGTGAATTCGTTCTCCATCCCCATCCCTTTTGTGACAGTTTTTATTTCCTTGAATCAGTATGTTATAACATCTAAGAGAAATTTGTCAAAATACTCTCTTCAAAATAGCTAGCTGAAGTATAGGAGTTATAGAGAGTCAAGATTTTAAGATGAAAGTGATGTACAGAGTAACTGTACTACAAAATAAAAAGAAAATGAATGAGAATAATAAAAGACAGAGGAAAAAATGATAAGGAGAAAGAATATAATAGAGAGTAAAAGTCAGAAAGAGAGAAAAAAGATGAAAGAACGTGTAGGAAAGAAAAAGAGTCAGGAGAAACATGAGAAATGGCAGAAAGGGGCACGAGCAGAGGGAAGACACCATGCTCAGAGTGAACGACATGTCAACTGGCTTCTGAGCAGGGCTCAGGTCTAGAGTCACTGGGCTACATTTGAGAACTGCACTCAGTTCTAACATCCTGAGAATGACCACGCCTCATTCAAACTCGGACGGCACCGGTTACCAGGGCTCTCCTCTCCCAGGACCTGCTGGAGCTTTGGGAACTGCCTCTCTCAACTCTGGGACTGACAGAATCTCCACTAAATATTCATCAACTGGGATGGTTGTTTTGAAAGAATAACCCAGAGAAAGCTCTCTCAAGGATACACTTAAACCTGAGAACATCTTCACTCACACTTCTGAAGAATTAAGAAACTACTTTTTTTTTGTTTTTGTTTTTTAATTACTGTGAAGCAAAGTAGGAGAAAACTTTCCTGGCAAAATTTTAAATGTTCCATCTTTTTAGAAGTTACATCACAAAAATTCTGAGCATAATCTAAAATTCTGGGCTCCCCACAATTCCAAATGTGTTTCAGAAATGATCTCTTTATCATTACAAAGTAAGCCTATGCCTTATAAAACAAAATAAACTTGGATGAGTTTTATCTTGTAGAGAGAGGGCAGCAAGAAAAAGACTAGGATGTGCCTCTCTGCTATGAAGGAAAATAAATAAAGTCACACCAAAATATACAAAATATGCTTCTAAAAATGAATGAAGTGGCCTCTAAAGGGTTTTACATTTTAAGTAATAGTGCACTTACATAAAATTATGCATCAGTTTGACTAAAATCTAGTCAACTTAATAGAGGAAGAACTCATTAAATTTCATTTAAATAGCATGACTTATGATTAGCTGCAAAACAAATGGTAGATATTTTAATTCTGGTGTAGTATGTCCTTCCAAAAATGAAGGTGGGCTTAAACCTGTCATTTTCCTAAAAGCGGCCAACCGTATGGTCTTCTTATTTGATTATTTAATAGTATGGATCTTCTCCTCATTGCCAACGAAGGATGTCTACACACAGCCTTTAGCTTGCATAGGTAAGGGGAAATGCAGGCTGAGTTTACAAAAAGAAAAGTTCAAAATAGGGCATTATCTTTAGGAGACGTGGTCAATGTGTTCAAGAATATTTTCTCCCTTGGTCAAGTGAGCAGCTGAGAGAGAATGCTGTCAACCTCTTCCGTGGCCCCTTATAGAATGTGTGCATTACCTCAATTCAACGTGTCCTAAAGTGTTTGAACTAAACTTAGAAATGAGTTGATGATACTGTATTTGCATTACATCACACAGAATCTCTTTCATTAGGCACCATTCAAAACACATTTGTGGGACATTAGAGGCCAGAAAACTTTTGCTTCTCTGAGAGACTGTTGCTTTTCATCTCCTGGACATGAGATGATCAGGAATTGTTCCCATTTCTCTTTCTACTTTAAACCTGAGGGATACATTTCTGACTACCTTTAAATACTGCAGGTTCATCTGAAACACATTTCAGTGCGCTGGCTTACTTCAGCTTCATTGCATTCTTCCATCCTAAACTCCTTTCAGTTTGATCTATTTTCCTTTGTAATCCTTTTTTATACCTAGATATTTAAAAGGTGCTCAAATCTGTGTTGGAGAAATGTTGAGTTACAATTCTTTCAACCAGCATGTAAACTCAATTTTTGGGTGTCTACACAAAAAGTTTCTGCCATGTTTCTACCAGCTCTCCTTCCATACGTTTTCCTCCAGGATTTCCTGTGACAAAATTGCCTTTCTAAAAGCCAATTCTCTGTTCACTCTCTTGGCCAGTCACCTTTCCATAGAAAGATAAAGGACTGCATTTTCCAAAGATGCAACAAGAATGATCAAGTCCCGATTCTCACCTAGACAGACAACTCCTGTTCTCCATGAGTTTTAAAACTCAAGTTAATTATCTCTTTGATTTTGTTTCAATCTCTCGAGTAACCTTGACACTGAGCTCCTAAACTGCACCACAGCCTGCTTCAGCAGACACAAAACTCTCTCTCTAATGCTTGCATTCACGTGCTGAGTAGCTACTGTATTTATTTAGACCTTTTCAACAAAGGATCTTCATTGATTCACTCAAATACTGAAGTATATACTATGTGCCCAAAGGTCTTGAAATGTTGGGGGCCTACAAGGAAGACAGATATGTATAAACAGATAAATTAGACTACAGAGATAATTTGAATGAAAGAGATATGAATAAACTGCTGTGGGACTCCAGGAAAAGAACCACCATGAGTTGACCAACAACTAAGATATATAGCTATGTACTGGGGCTTTGAGGAAAAAAACAACCACCATGGCCGGTGGACAGGATTTGTACCGTCTAGATAATGGAAAATGAAAGGAAAGAAGATAAAGAGAAAACAAGATAAACGGAAAGGTTTTCTTCTTCTTCATGTTTCTGCCACCAACTTTTGGAGCACACTGCTTGCTGATGTCCTTTCTAGCCAGACTTATCCTTCAGCCGGCTTCTATAGACTTCAAAAATTCGATTGTAACAAGCTGGGCTTCTCCGTGCAGACAATGCCAAGTATGTAGGGAGCCAGGAGGGCAGGAAAAGATTCACAGGAATCTGCAGCCCTTCTGCAGCTCACTGGTGGGGCTGGGCACCGAGGCTTCACCTTGGCCTCTGTCTCCAAGTTCACAGAAAGGAGAGTCGGTTCCTTCCTTGATATATGAACATGGAGAGGAACCTATTTCACAGAAGGGGTAATGGAAAAATTAAAGTGAGAGCCATGAAAAAGGCAGAGGAGGTAGCACCATGAGTCTGAAGTAACTGCACTTGTGAATTAGCAACCAGTATAAAGAAGAGTTGAAGACAAAAGAAAGGCAAAAAACAAGTTCTCAATGTTCTAAGATGGAAATGCAATGCTTTCTTCTTCCAAAAGAAAAAAGTCATTGATCCTGTTCTGTTCCTTTAAAATAAAATTGAAAGGGGCCACATGTTGCAAATAATGGTTTTACCATGATGTCACTACACAATAATGTGTAGCAATCAGTTGTTAAGTTCACTGCAAATAATTTATTCCTTAACAATTATGTCATCAAAGTTTGCAATTGATATATATACACTTTAGAAAATAGAAGACTCTGTCCAAATTGGTCATTATTATTGACAATGTCACTCTTACAACTGAAAGCTTGATTAGGAGTGAGCAGGTGCCGTGAGCCTAGATTGCTAGAGTCACAGCAAGAACAGTTAAGAGAGTGCCATCAGGACATTTGGACAAAAGAATGTTATATGGCTGTTCGGTTTATAACAGATCAATTGGAGAAAAACAAGTCACTACATTAAATTATTTTCCACTTACCTTCATCACCCTTTCCAAGAATACATATTTAAAATGAGACAAGTTATGATATTAAAAATTACTGGCTCTGGCATTTTGAAAACTACATCCAATAATGAAGTAAAAACTGGGTTACAAACATCCTGGTGTCAATTCCGACTACCATCATTTCCCAAACTAAAACTCTCATTATCACTAATTCACTTGCAATCTAGTGCTCCTCCAATATACAAAATCAACAACTTAAAAATGTGTCCTAACTTTTTTAAAATTTCCCTAAAATTTTAGGGGATAATATAAATATGTCTCTTGGAGAAGTTGAGAACGATGGAGACACTAGGAAAGTAAAAGATGAAAATATTACCCTAATCAATGATGTAAAACACAAGGTATGAACAACTGTTAAAACAATTCTCTATGACATTGATCAATTCTACTAGCTCTACACCTGGCTATTTCCTATCAGTAATTAGATATATAAACAAATAGAATAGTGTATTTAACAGGATCACTTCTTTACTTCTGTGCTTTCCCTTTTAAAACTACATATACTTTTATGTATTTTCTTTATTTTCAGGTGGAGTCACATTAGAACACCCTCATCTCTGAAGATCTTTGCATTAAGGAACTCTACCTTGGCCTTTGATCACTGTACTCTGTGTTATGGTCAACTCAGAGCCCTACATGCACCAATGTTTCCTACATGATCTCTCCCGTGTGTTGTTCATGTCAGGGAGCATAGTCCACCAAGTGAACCCTAAGCAGTGTTTCAAAAGCATCAGATATTAAAAGGAGGACATGCAGGGTTTGGTATGGGCCCCCAATCAGTGCCTCAGTGCAAAGAAGAAATAGATCAATGCATCCCCCCAGAGACTGGGATTAAAACAGGAGGTTATGAGCACGAGGTTCCCTCTGCAGGCCTTTAAGCAGGGACCTGGAATAAAACTGCTGACACCATGGACCATGGTTGGTTTTACAGGGAACTCACGAGGAAGATAAGGAAATAATGATAATTATAATAACAGCAACCAACAATTCTACTGAGCCAAGGACTGCACTCTGAATGTAAAATTTGTGCTTGAACATACATGAACTCACATGATCCTAAAAATATCCTGATGTAGTAAATGTTGACCTTTTCACCATTATATAGGTGAAGAGACTGCATACTGTGGCAAGAATACTCACCTAGGTTACAAAGCTGATTAACGGCAGAACCCAATCTCAGTGCTCTTATGTTATGCTCCTTAACTATAACACCAAGTTAAGTCTCTAATGAATATCTCCACTTGCAACTACCAACAGCATCGTCCTCCATCGATGCAGGTAGGTGTGGGCAAGGCAGGGACCCGGGTATGGGAGGCAGCCTGATCTCACATCTGGCACACTGGTTGCCAGGCTGCTTCCTCCTCTGACGGGGCCCAGCACACACCCCAGGAGACTTGGTGGCCGTCCGCAGGGCTATTTCCTCTGGAAATTGTCCCCTTGGAAGGGGCCTGTCCCAGGTGGCAGGTTGGGCTGGTTGGCCAGGCTCCTTTGGAGAAAGCAGGCGAGCCCTGCCAGCCTTGCAGTCGCCCTGGGTGTGACGCCTCTGCCCTCAGGCAGAGTGCCTCACGTATGCACTCCATTGCGGATTTCTCCCCAGAGCCTTGGCCTGGTCACTAGGAAGGCCAGGCCCTCCCGACTCCAGAAAGGAGGCTGGGACCTGTTGCCGGAAGGGCTTGCCCAGTGTGACCTTGGCTCCCTAGGCCTGCGGGCTCCTGGGGCCGCACTCACTGCTGTGCCATATGTCTGTCTTGGCCCTTCTGAGTCCACAGAGCCTTTCCTCCACCTGGCTGCAGTCGAAAAGTGCAGGCGTGGGGTAAGGCCATGGCTTTGTCTTTCCAGGTATAAATGAGCCCCTGGACAAAGCAGCTGGCCCAGGCAGAGCCTTGAGCTCGAACCCCAGTCCGCCTGGGGTGACCAGGGCCAGACCAAGGCTTCCAAGGCAGTGAAGCTGCCTGCGAGCTGAGAGGAATTGGGCGAGGGGAGGGAGACAACAGCTGAAGCCAAGTCAAGAAGGGCAGTGTTTTTCAACTGCAGCTGGTAGCCGCCCTAGGGACGACCCAGCTGGTCAGAGCCTGGCAGGAGGGCGGGACCTTCCCTGAGGACCCCTGAGGCCCACCCTAGTCCCCGGCAGCCGCGCATGCTCCCTTGGCCTGAGGGTGTTGAACCCAAGCTCGCAGGGCTCCTGCAGCGGCCAGAGAAATAAGGGCCCATGGTAGAGGTAGGCGATGTGGGCAGAGCACCCCACCTTCCTCTCCTCAGTTCCCTGAGGGAGAGAGAGAGAGAGAGAGACAGAGAGAGAGATAGAGACAGAGAGAGAGATTCCTGAATTCTGAGTCGCTGCCTCCACAGCTGGTACCAACTCACACGCCATGCCACTTCCACCTGCCGCCCCCACGCCTACCCCAGGGCCAGCCCCACCACACAGAGGCGGGTTCCTGGTCACCTCCTTGCTGTCCCTTCCAGACCTGATCCCAGTGCAGGGGAAACTGTTCAGACAAGACTTTACATGTCCCTCTCCATGAGAATTGTCTTCTTCCCCTCTCACATCCCACATGCCCACCCTCCAACATCCTCCTTTTTCATTAGCTCACGAGAGGATGCAAGATGAGAATCTCTGCCATTGTGTGGAGAGACTCAGGTTCCCAGGTTCCCCCCATGGACACACGTTCCTCATCTCAGTATGATTTTCTCCAATGAACCTGTCTTGTTAAGGATTTGGCCAGCCATAAGAACCTGAAGGGAAAGGGCGGAGGGGGATTCTCTCTCTGCCCGTGACAGCCCCGAGCTGTCAGTCCCTCAGACCTGGCCAGGGGCAGCCCATCCCCTGGCGCCCTCTCCCAGACCATCCCAGAGCAAGCCTGATGCCAGCCCCACCCACTCGCCACTGCCACGACCATTGTCCTCCCTCGGGAGGCCTGGGTAGGACAGGGACCCAAGTGTGGGAGGCCGCCACATCTCAGGTCTGGCACACCGCTTGCCAGGCTGCTTCTTCCTCTGATGGGGCCCAGCACATGCCCCAGGAGACTTGGCAGCTGTCCCTAGGGCTATGTCTTCCGGAACTTGTCCCCTTGGAAGGGGCCTGTGCCAGGTGGCATGTTCGGCTGGTTGGCCAACCTCCTTTGGAGAAAGCAGGCGATCCGAGCCAGCCATCCTGTTGCCCTCTGCATGGCTCCTCTGCACTCAGGAAGAAGGCCTCACACGTGCCCTCCTTCAAGCTTTTCTCCCCAGAGCCATTTCCTGGGCTACTGTTAGTCTTACTGTTAGTGTTATGGTTGGTTTCCAGTTACTGTCATTTTTATGGTTAGGTTTAGTTTTCGGGTTACTCTTAGGTTTATATTTAGGTATATGTTTAGGGTTAGGGTTAGGTTTATGGTTCTGGTTAGGGATAGGCTATGATTCGCGTTAATGGTATGTTTGAGTTTAGGTTAGGGTTAGGGTTAGAGTTGAGGTTAGTGTTATGGTTGATTGCCAGGTTTGGGTTAGATTTCAGGTTAGGGTTAGGGTTCAGTTAGCATAGGGTGATCATCTGGTTTGTGTAAGGATTACGATTTCTGTTACTGTTGGGGTTAGGGTTATGGTTAGCATTAGGGTCATGGTTCTGGTTAGGGTTAGGGTTTGGGTTTGGTAAAGGTTTGTTTTACGTGTTAGAGTTTAGGGTTAGGCGGTTAGGGTCAGTGGTCAGGTTCAGTTTAGTGTTGGGATCAGTGTTAGGGTTCCAGTTAGATTTAGGTTTAGGGTTAGGTGTAGTGTTAGTGTTAGTTTTCAGGTTAGTGTCAGGGTTAGCGCTTGGTTTTCATATCGGTTTAGGCTTAGGGTTGTGGTTGGGTTAGGAATCGGGTTAGTCTTAGGGTTCGGGTTCGGGTTAGGGTTCTTGTTAGGGTTTGGATTCAGGTTAGCGTTTGGGTTAGTGTTAAGCTTAGGGTTAGGCTGAGGTTTAGGGTTAGTATTCGGATTAAGGTTATGATTAGGTTTCGGGTTCGAAAAAGGCTTAGCTTTAGCGTTAGGTTTCTTGTTAGGGTTAGGGTTAGGGCTAGGGTTCAGGTTAGGGTTAGGGTTGGGTTCGGGTTATTGTTAGGGTTAGGTTTACCTTTTGATTTCTGATTAGGGTTAGGGTTTGATTGAGGTCTAGGGTTAGGGCTAGGGTTAGGGTTAGCATTGGGTTTGGATTAGGGTTAGGATTAGCATTAGGGTTAGAAATATGGTTAGACTTCAGGTTAAGGTTAGGGTTAGCAATAGGGTTTGGGTTCGGGTAATGTTTAGCTTTAGTGTTAGGGCTAGTGTTCGAGTTAGGGTTAGGCTTAGGGTTTGAGTCGGGCTATGATTAGGTTTAGAGTTAGTGTTACAGTTCGGGCTAGGATTCCTGATAGGGTTAGGGTTAATGTTCATGTTAAGTTTAGGTTTATGTTTAAGGTCAGGGTTGTTTTCGGGTTAGGGTTACGGCTAGGGTTCGAGTTCATTTTCCGGTTAGGGTAAGGGTTATGTTTTGCTTTATTGGGGCGGTTAGGGTTAGGTTTACTGTTAGGGTTTTGTTAAGGTTAAGGGTGAGGTTAGTGTTTGGATTAGTGTTAGGGTTAGGGTTTGGGTTCTCCATGGGGTTAGTGTTAGGGTCGGATTAGGCTTTGAGTTTGTGTTAGTTTTAGGGTTAGGGTTATGGTTAGGTTTAGAGTCAGGGTTAGGGTTGGGGTTCACATTAGGTTTTGGCTTAGGGTTAGGGCTAGGTTTGGGGTTAGTTTTGGATAAGGGATAGGGCTGGGCTCAGGTTGGGCTTGGGTTCGAGTTAAGGTTAGGTTTAGTATTCGGTTTCGGGTTATGGTTAGGGTTATTTTTCATGTTAGAGGTAGCGTTATGGTTACAGTTAGGGTTTGGATTAGAGTTAATGTTAAGGTTAGGGTTATGTTTTGGCTTATGGTTCAAGTTATGGTTATGGTTAGAGTTAGTGTTAGAGTTAGGATTAGAGTTAGGTTTAGGTTAGGGTTGGGTTCGGGTTCAGGTTAGGGTTAGCATTAAGTTTAGTGTTAGGGTTAGTGTTTGGTAGGGTTATGGTTAGTGTTTGGCATCTGTATCAGGTTAGGTTTACTGTTAGGGTTCGGGTTAGTGTTTGAGTTAAGGTTAGGGTTAGGGTTCAGGTTGGTTCGTGTTCGGGTTTGGGTTAGTGTTCACCTTAGGGTTAGGGTTAGTTTTTGGAGTAGCGTTGGGTTCTGGTTCAGTTTAAGGCTAAGTGTTGGTTTAGAGTTAGGGTTCCGATTCGTGTTCATGTTAAGGTTAGGATTAGGGTTACTCTGAGGTTTAGGCTTAGGTTTATTTTAAGGTTTGCCTTCGGATTAGGGTAAGGTGTAGGTTTCTGGTCGGGATAAGATTAGGTTTAGGTTTAGTATCAGATTAGGTTTCGGGTTAAGGTTAAGTTTGGAGCCCGGTTTAGGGTTTGGGTTAAGTTTCGGCTTATGCTTAGGGCCAGGTTTAAGGTTAGGGTTGGGTTGGGTTAGGGTTACTGTTAGTGTTGATGTTAGGGTTAGGGTTATGTTTAGTCTTAGAGTTAATGTTCAGATTAGGGTTAGGGTTAGGTTTCAGGTTCGGGTTAGGGTTAGGAATAGCAGTAGGGTTCGGGTTAGTGTTAGGACTAGGGTTCGTGTTAGGGTTGGGTTCGAGTTAGGGTTAGGGTTAGGGTTCGGGTGAAGATTAGGGTTAGTGTTAGTGTTAGGGTTAGGGTTAGGGTTGGGATTATGCTTCGGATTAGGGTTAGGATACGGTTTCGGGCTCAAGATCTGATTAAAGTTAGGTTTAGGGTCGGGTTAAGGTTAGGGTTAGTGTTCCGGTTCGGGTTAGGTTTAGGGTTAGGGCTAGGGTTAGAATTAGTGTTGAGATTAGGGTTAGGATTAGGTTTCAGGTTCATGTTAGGGTTAGGATTAGTGCTAGGGCTCATGTTAGATTTATGGCTAGGTTTCAAGTTAGGGTTGGTTTCGGGTTAGGATTAGGGTTAGGGTTCGGCTGAGCATTAGGGTTATTGTTAGGGTTAGGTTTAGGGTCAGGATTAGGTTTAGGATTCGGGTTAGGTTTAGGTTTAGGGTTAGGGTTCAGTTTAGGGTTAAGGTTAGAGTTTGGGTTAGGTTTAGGGTTAGAATTAACATTTGGGTTCGGGTTCGCATTCTGCTTATGTTTAGGGTTAAGGTCAGGGTTAAATTTAAGGTTCAGGTTATGCTTAGTGCTAGTTTTTGGGAAAGGGTCGTGTTAGGGTAACTGTTAGAGTTAGGGTTCAGGTTAGGCATAATGTCAAGGCTAGGGTTAAGGTTATGGTTCGGAATTGAGTTAAGGTTCACATTAGAGTTAGGGTTTGGGTTAGGGTTAGGGTTATGTTTAGAGTAACGGTTATTGTTAGGGTTCTGGTTAGGATTCAAATTAGGCTTAATGTTAGGGTTCAAGTAAGGGTTCATTTTATGGTTAGTCTTAGGTTTTGGGGTAGGGTTAGGGTTAGAGTTAAGGTTACTGTTAGAGTTAGGGCAAGTGTGAGGGTTCCATTTTGGATTAGGGTTATGGTTAATTGTAGGATTAGATTTAGTGTTAAGATTGGGTTTATGGTTCCAGTTAGGTTTCGGGAGTCGGGTTAAGTTTAGGGTAGGGTTAGGCTTTGGGTTAGGGTTAGGGTGAGTGTTCGTTTCAGGATTAGGGTTAGTGTTAGGCTTGGCTTTACGATTCGGGTTCAGGTTCAGGTTAGGTTTAGCGTTAGGGTGGGGTTATGCTTTCGGTTACGGTTTCGATTTGATTAGGGTTAGGGTTTGGGTTAGGGTTAGGCTTAAGGTTAGAGTTCATGTTAGGGTTAGGGCTAGTGTTTGGGCTAGTCGTTGGTTGTGTTAGGGTTACAGTTTGGTTTAGGTTTAGGGTTAGTTTTAGGGTTAGGGTAAGAGTTTGGATTAGGGTAAGGTTAAGGTTAGGGTTAGGTTTAGTATTTGGGTTCGGGTTCGGTTTAAGTTTGGAGTTCAGGTTAGGGTTAGGGTTAGGGTTAGGGTTAGGGTTAGGGTTAAGGTTATGGTGTGGGTTAGTGTTGTTCGGGTTCGGGTTAGGGTAAGTGTTCAGGTTCAGGTTAGAGTTAGGGTGCCTGTTCGGGTCAGAGATACAGTTCTGGTTAGGGTTTGGGTTAGGATTAGGGTGCAATTAGTGTTAGGGTTGGGGTTTGGTTTAGGGTTAGTGATAGTTTTAGTGTTATGAGTAGGTTTAAGGCCATTGCTAGTGTTAGTGCTAAGGTTCGCATTAGGTCTAGGGCTTGGTGAACGTTTACAATTCGTTCTAGAGCCAGAGTTAGGGTCAGGTCTAGGACTGGTTTAGGGTTAGGTCCAGGTCAAGGAGTAGGCTTGGTGTTAGTTAGGATTAGGGTTATTGTTGGTTAGGGCTAAGGTTAGGGTTGGGGTTAGTGTAAGTGTTAGGGCCCTTGTCAGGGTTAATGTTAGGGTTAGGGTTATGTCTAAGGCTTGGTCAAGTGTTAAGGCTTGGGTTAGGGTTAGTGTTAGCCTCAGGTCTAGGACTAGGTGAGGGTTAGGGTCAGGGTAAAGATTGGGGTTAGGATGAAAGTTACCATTGGTGTTAAGGTTAGCGTTGCTTATGGCTAGGGTTAGGGTTAGTGTTAGGGCTAGGGCTGGGTTATGTTTGGGGTAGTGCTAGGATTAATGTTATGGTTATTCTTAGAGTTAGGGGAGGTGGTTTGAGTTTCGGTTAATGTTAGGTTTAGCGGTAGGGGTAGGATTAGGAATAGAGCTAGGGTTTGTGTTAGGACTGGTTTAGGGCTACAGCAAGGCCTAGTGTTAGGGTTAGGGTTGCATTACATGTAGGGTTAGGGTGAGGGTTAGGGGTGGGGGTAGTGTTAGGCGTAGTGTTATGGCAAGAGTTATCATTAGGGCTGGGCTTAACGCTAAGTTTAGTTATTACATTTAGGGTTAGGTTTCCTTTTAGGTTTATAACTAGATTTATTTTTATGGTTAGAGACGAGGCTGGTTTTGAGGTTAGGGCTAGGGGTATGATTAGGGTTAGGTCTGACGTTAGTGTTGGGTGTGCCTTAGGGTTGGGACAACGGAAAGTGTAAGAGTAGGCGTAGAGTTTTGGTTTGGGTTAAGACTAGGGTTAGATTTAGGGTTATGCTAGTGTTAGGGTTACTGTTAGGGTTAGTGCTAGGACTAGGTTTAAAGTTAGGGTTAGAGTTAACATAGGGTTACCATTACAGTGAGTGTTAGGGGTAGGCATATGATTAGGGTTAGGGCTAGGGCTAGTTTTAGGATTTGGGGTAGGTTTAGGGTTAGAACTAAAGTTGGGTTAGCGTTCATGATACAACCCCCAACCCTAGCCCTAAAACTAATGCTAACATTAATCCGAACATGAAACCTAATTCTCACCATAGCCCTAAAACTTACCCTAAACCTAACCATAGGCCTAGACTAATCTTATGCTTTACCCTAACCTAAAGCTAAGCCAACACTTACCCAGACACTATTCCTACGCCTGCAACTAACTCTATACCTGACCATTACCACAACACAACTCCAACCCAAACACTAACATTAACCCTAACAATAATCCAAGAATTAACACTAAGCCTAAGCCTATCCCTATCCCTAACACTAACCTTAGTCCTAGCCTTAACCCTAACCCTGGCAGTAACTCTAGCCCTAACCCTAACCCTACTGTAACCCTACCCCTATCCCTTACTCTAGATCTAGCCATAACCCAACCTACCCCTGAAACTAATCCTAGCCCTAGCCCTAGCCATAAAACCCAGACCTTACACCATCCATAATCTTAACTCTATGTCTAAACCTAGCCCTTGCCCAAATCTTAACCGTAACCCTGACACTATGCTAACTCTAGTACACTAACTCTAAGCACTAAGACTAACACTCACCTTAACTCTAACCTTAACAATAACCCTAACACTAATACAACCCTAGCCTTAACCCTAACCCTAACTCTAACCCAAACCCTATCCCTATCCCCAATCTTAAATCCAAGTCTAACACAACCTTAACCCCAACCCTACCCCTCCTTCTCTCCATAAAACTAACTCTAACCATAAGCAAAAACTAACCCTAACCCTATCCTTAACCCTGGGAACAGATTTGTATAGGACAGGGAATCCAGAGTAGAGCTGAGCCAAATCACGTCTAGCACACATTCCTGGAAATAACATCATACCCCATCTCCCTTCCTTCCAGCTAGTAAAGATCACATAATACCTAAACAACATTTGGCACAAATTGCTGTTTGGAATCCTAAACCAAACCAGTACACAAACCCTAATCCGAACCCTAAACCTAACCTTAACCCTAACACTAACCCGTACCCGAACCCTAATCCTAACCCTAAACCGAACGCAAACTTAACCCCAACCCTACCCCCATTCTCTCCATAAACTAAATCTAACCCTAACCAAAACCTAACCTTAAGCCTATCCTTAACCCTAACACTAATCCTAGCCCTACCTCTACACCCCTACACCTACCCAAACCCTAACCCTAACCATAATCCAATCCGAAGCCTAAGCCTACCCCTACCCCTAACACTAATCATATGCAGAACCCTAACGCTAGCACAAACAATAACATTAAACATAACACTAAAACTAAACATCCCCCACCCCTAACTTTACCTTTAACTTTAACCCTAAACCTAACTTTAACTGTGCCCTTATCCCTACCCCTACCCTTAACCCAAACACTTAGCCTACCCCTAACCCTAATCCTAACCCTAATCCTACCTTAATGTTAGCCATGGCCTTAAAATAACGCTTGCCCTAGACTTAATGTTAGCTCTAATCCTAATCCTGGTTCTAACACTAGACCTAACCCTAACCCTAACCCTAACCCTAACCCTAACCCTAACCCTAACCCTAAACCTAACACTAACCCTAGCCCTACCCTAGCCCAAACCCTAACCCTAGCCCTAAGCCAACACTTACTACTACCCCAGACCCTATTCATAGCCCTAAACCTAACCGTAACACTAACCCTTACTCTAACCCAACCGTAACTCTAACCCTAAGCCTAACCCTAATCCTAGACAAAGTCCTAACACAAACCCTTGCCCTAAAGCTAACCCTTTTCCTAATCCTAAGCCAAACCCAAACCCTAAACATAATGATAACCCTAACACTAAACCTACTCTTAAACATAAACCTCACCCTAATATCAGCCCTAACCCTAACACAATTGTTAAACCTAACACTAGGCTTAACTGAATGCTAGCCCTACACATAACACTAACTCTAAAGCTAGCAGTAACCATAACCTCAACCAAGCACTAGACCTAACCTTACACCTTACCATAACACTCCACACAAGCCTTAACCCTAACACAAATCCAAGCCCCAGACCTGACCCTAAACCTAACCCCAGACATATTCATATCCCTAAGCATAACCCTAGCTCTAGCCCTAACCATAACTATAGACCTAGACCTAGCCCTAATGATAACCCTTGCTCTTTCCATAGCCCTGGCACTAACGCTAACTCTAACACTAGCACTATCCCTAAACTTAGTACTAACACTAAGGCTAACCTTAACCATAACCCTAAACCCAACCCTAGCCCTAGTCCTAACCCTAATCCTAAGCCTAGACATAAGCCTAGACCTAACCCTAACCCTAGCCCTAAAACAAACACTAAGCTTAACTATAACTCTAACGTAACAATAACCTTAACCGTAGATACAAAACTACCCTTAACCTAAACACTTATACTAACCCACCCTAACCCAAGTCCTAAACCTATCCATAAATCTAGGCCTATTATTAGCCCTAAACCTAACACTTGCCCTAACCTGAACTCTAGCCCTAACGCTAACTCTAACACTAAAACTACCCCTAACTCTCACCGTAACCGTAACCATAACCCAACACAAGACCTAAGCCTACACTTAGCCCTAGGCATAACTCTAACCCTAACCTTAACTCAAACTCTAACCCCAACCCTAACCGTACCCCTCCCCCTTCCCCACTCCTAAGCCAAACACTAACAGAACACCTACCCCTACTACTACCATACCCAGACCTAACCAAACACTAACCCTACCCCTACCCCTAACCCTAATCCAAACCTAACTCTAACTCTAACCTTAATCTTAACCTGAACCTTAATTCTCACTCTAGCTCTAGGCTTAACCTTATCTTTAAGCCTAAACCTAAGGCAACCCTAACCCTAACACTACCCCTTCCCCTCCCCTAAACCTAAACCTAACCAAACGCTTACCCCTACCCCTAACCCTAACATCAAGCATAACCCCACCCTAATCCTAAACCGAACACTAATATTAGCCCGAGTTCTAATCATAAAACTAGCCTTAGTTCTAACAATAACCATAACACTATTCATAACGCTAAACCTAGTCCTGTCCCTAGCCCTAACCTTAAACATTACAAGAACCCTAACCCTAACCCAAAACCTAATGCTAACCATAACCTTAGTCCAACCCCACCCCTATCCTTACACCTACCTCTAAGCTTAAAACTTATGCTAAGTGTAACTGTACACTTATACGTAACCCTAAACCTAACCCTAACCCTACCGCTGTGACTAAACCTAAACAAATGCCTAGCCCTAAACCTAACCATAGCCCTAAACCTAAAACTAACACTAAACCTAGCCTTAACCCTCGCCATAGCCATAAACCTAACCCTAGCACTAACCCTAACCCTACCCCTAACCATAGCCCTAACCTTAAACCTAAATCTACTTCTAACCATAACCCTAACTCTAACCTTGACGCAAGCCTTGAACTAACCCTAACCCATAACCCAGCCCCAACCCTAACCCTAATCCATGTCCTCACCTGACCCCTAACACTATCCCTAACCTTAACACTAACACTAATGTTAGCCATAATCCTAACACGAGCCCCAGCCCTAGACCTAACCCTAACTGTAACCCTAACTCTAAAACTGGACCTAACACTTAGCCCAACCCAGAACACTAACACTAAGCGCAGCCCTATGTCTAGCCCTAAATCTGACACTAACCGTAACAGTAAAACTGAACCTAACCCTAGTCCAAGCACTAGACCAAACCCTAGCCATAAACTTAACCCTAGCCCTAACTCTAGCCCTGGCCCTAATGTTAACCCTAATGCAATTCCCACAGCTAACCGTATCACAACCCTTAACCTTAACTGTAACCCTACCCCATCCCTAAAACACTCTTTACCCAAAACCTAAGACTTAAGGTAACACGAACCCAACCCTAAACCCAACCCTAACCGAAACCCTAAACCTAAACTTAAGCCTAACCATAGCCCAATCCCTAGTGATAATACTAACACTAATCTTAAGCATAATCATAACCCTAAACCTACCCCTACACCTAACCCTAACCCTATGCCTAACTGTAACCATAACCGTAATCGTAGCCAAACCCTACCCCTAAGTCTAACCCTAACTCTAACTCTAATGCTAACCCTAACCCTAACCCTACGTCTACCTCTAATACTACCCTGAACCCTAACATTAACATTTTAATGCAACCACAAACCTAAGCCCAACACTAATCCTAACCTTAACCCTTTCCCAAACCCTTGCCCTAACCCTAGCACTAACCCTAACCCTAACCCTAGGCCTAACCCTAAAACCAGCCCTAGACCCAGCAGTAAACCCTAAACCTAAGACAAACCCAAAACCTAACCCTAATTGTACCCCAGGCCTAACCCTAACCATAAACCTACCCTTAACCCTAACCGTGGCTCTAGACCCTAATGTCAACTCTAACACTAGCCGTAAACCTAAATCTAACCCTAACCCTAAAACTAACTCTAACCCAATCCATACAACTACCACTGACCATAACCCTAACACTAACCCTAAACCTATCCCTACACCTACTCCTCCCCTAACCATAACCCTAACCGAAACCCTACTCCCTCCATAACCTTAGGCCAATCTCGAATGCAACTCTAACCCCAACCCTACTACTAACCATAAAGCTAACCCTAACCCAAACTTAACTCCAACTCCATCCCTAATACTAACAGTATTCCTAGCACTAGCCATAATCATAACCTTAGCCCTACCCCTAACCCTAACCCTAGCCCTAGCCCTAACCTTATCCCTAACCTTAACGCTAACACTAACCCTAACACTATCCCTACACATAACGCTCTGCGAAACCTAACCTTAAGCCAACCCTAACACTAACCCTTACCCCAGTCCTAGCACTAACACAAACCCTAACCCTAAGCCTAACTCTACCCCTACACCTACTCCTCCCCTAATCCTAATCCAAACCCTACCCCATCCCTAAGCTTAAACCTAACCCTAACACAAGCTTAACCCCAAACCTAACACTACTGTTAACCATAAAACTAACATTAACCCTGTACCAAACCTAACCTTAACCCTAAACCTTACTCTAACACTAATCCAAATCCTGAACATAACCTACCATTAACTCTAAACCAAACCCTAAGGCAAACCGACCACTAACCCCACCCCTACCCCATCCCTACTCCTAAACCAAATGCTAACACTAACCCAGCTCTACCCCTAACCCTACTCCTAACGCTAACCCTAACCTAATCGTACCCCAACCTTAATCCTACCCATAGCCCTAAACATAAAACCAACAACACCCTTAGCCCTAACCCTGACCTAGCGCTAACCCTAGCCCTAAACATAACACTAACCATAGTCCTACACTAACCATTGCACTAACAGTCCATCGCCACCCTGAGCCCTAACTCTCACCCTAACCCAACTCCAACCCAAACTCAAACCTAACCCTAACCCTAACCCTAACCCTAACCCTAACTCTAACTCTAACCCTAATATTAATTCTAGCCCTAGACCTAACCTTAACACAAGCACTATCGCTCACACTAACCATAACCCTAGCCATAACCCTGACCCTAGCACTAACCCCATCTGTAAGCTTAAGGTTAACCATTGCCATAGACCTAACACTAACCCAGCCCTATTCATAAAATTAATCATAGTCCTAGCCTTAACTGTAAACCCAAGCCTAGACCTAGCGCTAAATCTAGACCTATCCCTAACCCTAGCCCTGGCTCTAACCTTAACCCTAACATTAACACTATCCATAATCCTAGCACAAACACTAATGCTAACCCTGAACCCAACCATAACACTAAAAAGCTGTCTTCATTCCCCACTTTAAAACCATCCCCATACCCCTAACACTAACCCTACCTTTAACCTTAAACCTAGCCCTAACCGTGACTCTACACTACACCTAACACTAAACCAAACCCTTACCCTAGCATAACTCCTAATCGTACCTTAATTCTAACCCTAGCTCTACCCTGACGCTAGTGCTAGACATAACACTAGCCCTAATTCTATCCCTAGCCCTAGCCTAACTTTAAGCCTAACACTAGTCTAAATCCTAGGACAAACCCTAACACTATCCTACGCCAAAATCTGCCATTACACCTGACTCTAACCCTAACCATTACCCTAACCCTAACCCTCAACATTAGCCCTAACCCAACACAAATCCTAGCCGTAGATCTGACTCTAAACTTAGCCCTAGCCCTAGCCATAATTCTAACCCTAACACTAACACTAGCTCTAACCCTAACCCTAACCCTAATCATAAATCTAGACCTAGTTCTAGCACTAAGGCTAACCCTAACCCTGTCCATAGCCCTGGTTCTAACCGTAACCCTAACACTAGCCCTATCACTAACCCTAACTCTAACCCTAAAACTACCCCTAAACTTAACCCTAAACCATCTCTAACCCCAACCCTACCCATTCCCCTAAGCCTAACATTAATCCTAACTCTAACTCAACCCTACGCTAACCCTGACCCTAACCCTTATCCCAGTCTGAGCCACAACTCTAACCCTAGTTTGATCCCTAACACTAACTGTAACTCTATCTCTAACAAAAACCGAGCCCCAGCAATTGCCCTAGCCCTACCCCTAAACTAAACTTACATCTAACAATAACTCTACCACTAAAAGTAAACCTAACCCTAGCTCTAGAACTAACCCAAAACTTATCCTAACTCTAACTCTAGCTCTAGGCCTAACCCCAACCCTAGCCTAGAGGTGAACCTAACGCTAACGATAACCCTAATGTTAACACTGTCCTAATCCTAGACCTAAACCCTGTGTCAACACTAGCCGATGTCCAAACCCTAACACTAACCCTTGTCCTAATCATGAAACTAGCCCTGAACCTCACACTAACCCTAGGCCTATACCTAACCCAAACCTTAACCCTAAACGTAACTTTAAGATCCCACTAACCCTAGGTGTAGCCCTAAAATTGTACCAACCCATAATTCTAACCATAACACTAATCCTAGACCTACTCTTAACCCTACTTCTAATGCTAGGTTCAACCCTAGCCCTGAGCATAATCCTAGCCCTAACCCTAACTCTAGCCCTAAGGTTAACTCTCATGCTATCACCAGCCCTAACACTCACCGTAACGCTAACCCTAACCCAACCCTCACCCTACCTCTAAGTCTACCACTCCTCTAACCCAAACCCTAACCCAACTCTTACCACTATACTAGCCCTAATCCTAGCCTAACCCTTACTCTACTCCAACCCCTACCCCTAAACTTGACTGAAAACCTAAACAATCCCTAACCATAACCATAACACTAATCCTAACCCTAACTTTTATTCTAAGCATAGCCTTAGCCCTAACGCTATCCCTAACTTAGCCGTAACCCAACGATAGCCCTAGCTCTAGCTCTAGTCTTAACCCTAGCCCAAAACTAACCTTAACCCTACCATAATCTGAACCCTAGCCCTAACCCTAAACCGAAGACCAGCCCTAGCCCTAACCCTAGCTGTAGCACTAACTCTAGACCTAACTTTAACTGTAGTTATCAACCTAACCCAAATCCAAAGCTTAAACATAACATTAATCCTAGGCCTAAACCTAGACCTAACCCTAAACCTTGTCTTAACACTAACCCTAACGCTAGACCTCCCCGTAAATCTAGCACTAAATCTAAACCTAACACAATCATACCCTTAACCATAACCGTAGACCTAACTCTAACCCTAGCCGTAACCCTAACCCTACCCTAACCCTAGCTGTAACTCTAACCCTACCCCTAAACGTAAACCTAAACCTAGTTCTAGCACTAACAGTAAACCTAAACTTGACCCTAAACTTAGCCATAGACCTAGGGCTAACCCAAACGAACGCTAGACAGAGACCTGAGCCTAACACGAGACCTACCACTAACCATAACTGTAACGGTAAACATAAACCTAACCATAACCCTAAACATAGGCTTAACTTCTATCCTAGCCGTAGACCTGACCCTAACCACAACCGTAACCCTAACCCTAACCCAACAGTAGCCCTAACCCTAATGCTGACCATGACCTAATCCTAGCCCTAGCCCTAACCCCAAGATAAGCCCTCGTCCTAACCCTAACCCTAACCACGGGCATAAATCTAGTCCTAAACCTAAGCCTAACCCTAAACATAGCCTTAACCCTAACCCTTACCCTAGCCCTAACCCATACTCTAACCCTAACAGTAACCCTAGACCTGGTCCTAGAACTAACACTAACCCTAGCCGTATCCTTAGCCCTGGTGCTAAGCCTAACCCTATGTCTAACACTAGCCCTAACACTAATGCTAACCCTAACCCTAAGCCTAACTCTAGCCCTAACCATAGCCCTAACTCTAGCCATAGCCCTAACCTTAATGCTAACACTAACAGTAGCCCTAACCCAAACACTAACCCTAGCCCAACCATAACCCTAACTCAAACCCAACTCTAACCTTACCCCTAACTCTACTGCTACTCCTACCTGTCACCTTAAGGCTCACGCTAATTTTTTTTCCCACAAAACCAGAGTAGATAGTTGTATGTCATATCTGCACATCCTTCCAGTTGCTGTATGTGGGACGCGGCCTCAGCATGGCCGGAGAAGTGGTGCGTTGGTGTGCACCCAGGAGCCAAACCTGGGCCACCAGCAGTGGAGCCCACGCACTTAACCCCTAAGCCACAAGGCCGGCCCCACAATTACCCTAAATATAAAGCTAACCTTACACATAACCCTAAAGTTAACCCTGACCCTACCCATAACCCAAACTCTAACGCACGCAACATTAACCCTAACACTAACCCTAATCCTAGACATAGCCATAAGCCAAAAGCCAGCCCCAGCCCTAGCCCTAACCAGCATCCTAGCACTAACCCTAGCCCTAAGACTAACCATAGCCATAAACCTAACTGAACTCTAACCCTAAATCTAACCTTAGCTCTAACCCTAGACCTCAACCTAAGCCTTTCCCAAAACTTAATCCTAATGCTAACCATACCCCTGACCCTCACCCAAACACTAAACCTACCCCAAGCATAACCCTAAAACTAACCCTAACCCTAGCCTTTAGTCTAGCCCTAAGACTCACCAGAAATCTGTTCTTAACCCAGCCCCAAGCCCTAACAGTGACCCTAACCACAACCACAACCAAAATTGCTACCCATACCCCAAACCTAAGCCTAACCCAACATTAAGCCTAAACCTAGCCCTATGCCAAAACCTAACCTTAAGCACAATGTTAACCTTAACACTTGCCCTAGAGCTAATCCTAACCCAGCCCTAGACCGGACCCTTACACTAGCCCTAACACTAACCCTAATCACAGACCTATCCCTAGCCTTAAGTGTAACCCTAGTCCTAACCCGAGCCCTGGCCCTAAACCTAACTCTAACACTAATCTTATCCCTAACCATAACCACAACACTAATGCTAATCCTAACCCGAACTATGACCCTAAACCGATCTCTCTCATTCCTAACCCATAGCTCAACCCTTAACACTAAACCTAACAGTACCCCTGCCACTAAGTCTAACACAAACCATGACCCTAAACCAAACTATAATCTTAGCCATAGCACTAACCAAATGCTAGACCTAGACCTAACTCTAACCCTAACCCTAGCACTAAACTTAACCACGGCACTAACCCTAATGCTCAATCTAGCCCTAGCCATAACATTAACACTAAACCGAACTGTAGCCCAAAGCCAACACCTACCACTATGTGTAACCCTAACCCTAAACGGGGTATTAATCCTAACGCTAACCCAAATCCTATCCATAAACCTAACCCTAACCCTAGCCCTAGTGCTATCACTAACATAACCTTAAAGCTAACACTAATCCTTACCCTAATCTGTAACCTATCCCTAACCATAGCACAGACTTAATCCTAATCATATTCTTAACCCTCACTCTAACCCTAAAACTGACTCTCACCCCTAAGCCTCACCCTAAACCTCACCAAACCAGAACCCAAACACGAACCCAAACCCTTACCCGAACACAAATCCGAACCTGAAGCTAACAAGAACCCTAACCTTGACACCAACACTAGGACTAAGCCTAAACATAAACTTAACCTTAACCATAGCCCTAACCATAGCCCTAGCCCTAGCCCTAATGCTAGCCCTAGCCCTAGACTTAGACCTAGCCCTAACCATAACTGTAACCCTAAGGCTATGCTAGCCATAACACTAGGACTAGCCTTAGCTCTAGACCTAACACTAGCCCTAGACTAGCCCTATATCTAAGTCTAGAGCTAACAGTAGCCCTAGCCCTAAACCTAGCACTAAACCTAATCCTAATCCTAGCCCTAGATATAACCCCGACCATAACACTAACCCTAAGCCTAACACTAAACCTAACCATAACACTAAACGTAGCCATAAGCCTAGCCCTAGCAGTAATCATAACCCTAACCCTAACCCTCACAATAACCCTAGCCCTAACCCTAATACTAACACTGGCCCTAAACTCAATGCTAAACCTAACCCTAATCATAGCCCTAATCCACACCCTAGCCCTATCCATAACCCTGACAATAACCCTAAACCTAGCACTAACCCTAGCCTTAGCCCTAAACCTAACATAGCCCTAGTCCTAACCCTACCTGCAAGCCTAACCCTAGCCCTAACCCTAAACCTAGCTCTAGCCATAAGCCTAACACTAAACCTAACCCTAGCCTTAGCCCCAGCCCTAGCCCTAACCCTAAACCCTAGCCCTATCCCTAACCATAACCCTAACCAAAACTCTAAACCTAATGCTAACACTAACCCTAACCCACACACAATTGGTTTGATTTCAACATATGTGAAAGTTGTCACACACAATAGGTGCGATGTCATACATAAAAATGTGAATTGTGTTACAAAAAAGGTGAATGGTGTCACAGATATCAATGGGTGTGTTTTCACACACAAATGTGAGCCTTGTCACACCTACACCATTGGTGTGATGTCACACACACATTGAGTGAGGTCAGACACACAATGTGTGTGAAGGCACACACCAACCTGGTGAAGTCACAGACAATGGGGATGGTTTCTCTCATGAAAATGAGTGTGAATTCACATATAATGAGAGTTACACAATACACACATGTGGGATTTAAGTCAGAGTAAAATGTGAGAGATTTCACAGACACCTAAGTGTTATTTCGTACATAAGAGCAGAGGTCACATCACACTGAATAATATGACTGCCGTCACACACAATGGGAGTGATATCACACAATATGTGAGATGTGACTGCCTATCCTCGTGTTATCACAATCAAGCTTTGTGATGTCTAAAAAAGGGTGTGATGTCACACATAATGATTGCAGTGATGTCGCACACAAAATGTGAATGATGTTGCAAGCACGATGTTGGAGTGATGCCACACTCAATTGGTGTGATGTCATACATAATAATGGCAGTGACACCAACATAACAACAGTTGGGATATCATATGCTAATTAAGTTTGATGTCACACACAATTGATGTGATGTGACACAAGGTGAGGATGTTGTCACACACAAGTGGTGTGATGTCACCGATAACCGTGTGTGTCATGTCACTCATAATGATGGGAGTAATATCACATGCACACAATGGGAGTGATGTCACACTATAAAATGTGAGTTGTGTCAAAAGGGATACGACGATGTCACACATAGTAGTGAGAGTGTTGTCACACAATTCATATGTCACACATAATGTGAGTGATGTCACACAGAAACAGGTGAGTAATACAGCAGAGGACCCGCGACTGATGTCAGACGTGTGTCAGTGATGTCACACTATTGGTGTGATGTCATAAACACAACAGGAATGTTGTCTCAAATAACAGAGAGATGTCACTCGAAATATATGAGTGAAGTCACAGAAACACCATGAGAGTCATGTCACAACAGTAGTAGAGTGATGTCCTCAAGAATTAGTGTGACGTCACACAGAATATTGGAAGTAACATCACAGGTAACAATAGCGATTTCATATGCTAAATTGCATTCACGTCACACACAATTGGTGTGATATCAACATCTGTGAATGTTTTCACGCTCATAATATATGTGATGTCATACATGAAAATGTGTCTTGTCTTATGTCACAAAAAAGTGAATGGTGTCACACATATCATTGGGTATATTTTCAATCACAAATATGAGCCCTTTCACAAGTACACCATTGGTGTGATGTCAGACACACAATGTGTGTGAAGGCTCACACTAACCTGGTGATGTCACAGAAAATGGGATTGGTGTTTTAAGGAAAATGAGTGAATATTCACACATAGCAATGAGAGTTACACAAAACACACAAGTGCGATATGTCAGAGTAAAATGTGAGTGATTTCACAGAAACCTGGAAGTGACTTCGTACATAACAGTGGGTGTCACAACACCCAGTTAAGAATATGACTGCCACCACACACAATGGGAGTGATATTACACAGCTTGAGAGATGTGACCGTCTATCGTAGTGTTAGCATACTCATGTTGTGTGATGTCCCAAAATGGATGTGATGTCCCACATAACGATTGGAGTGATGTCAGACACAAAATGTAAACCACTTCACACTCCGTTGGAGTGATGTCAAATACTACCAGAGTGATTGCACACTCAATTGGTGTGATGTCATACATAATATTGGGAGTGACACCACACATAATAATGGTTGGTATATCATACGGGAATTAAGGTTGATGTCACGCACAAGTGTTGTGGTGTGACACACAATGAGGATGTTGTCACTCTCAAACAAGTGATGTGATGTCACCAAGAAGCATGTGGTCACGCCACGCAAAACAGTGGGAGTGATATCACATGCACACAATGGGAGTGATGTCACACTTCATAATGTGAATTATGTCACTAGGGACATGTCACTGATGTCACACATAGTGGGAGTAATGTCACACTATTGATGTGATGTCACACATAATGAGACTGAGGTCACACATAAACATGTGAGTAATATCACAAAGGACATGTGACTGGTGTCACACATATGTGGGAGTGAGGTCACACTATTGGACTGATGTCATACAACACAACAGGCGTGATATCACACATAACAGAAAGATGTGACCCAAAATATATAAATGAAGTCACAGAGACTCCATGGGAGTGATGTCACAACACTAGTAGAGTGATGTCCTCGAGAATTAATGTGACATCACACAGAATATTGGGTGTGACATGACACTTAACAATAGCCATTTCATATGGTAAATTCGAGTGATGTCACACACAATCGCTGTGATGTCAACATATGTGAATGTTGTCACACACACACCAGGTGTGATGTCATACATAAAAATGTGAATTATGTCACAAAAATGTGAATGGTGTCAGACATATCAATGTGTGTGTTTTCACACATAAATGTGAGCACTATCACACATACACCATTGGTGTGATGTCATACAGACATTGAGTGAGGTCAGACACACAAAGTGTGTGAAAGCACACACCAATCTGGTGATATCATGGACATTTGGTGTGGTATCTCTAAGGAAAATGAGTGTGAATTCATACATAACAATGAGAGTTACATAAAACACAAATAGGGATATAAGTCAGAGTAAAATGTGAGAGACTTCACAGAAAGCTGGGAATGATTTCATACAAAACTGTGGATGTCATATCTAAGTTAACAAAATGACTGCCCTCACACAACGGGAGTGATATCACACAATTTGAGAGATGTGACAGGCTAACCTAGTTTTATCCTGCTCAAAGTGTGTGATGTACCAAAATGGGTGTGATGTCACACAGAACGATTGGAGTGATGTCAGACACAAAATATGAGCCATGTCACACACCAGTGGAGTGATGTCAAACACTATGAGAGTGATGCCACACTCAATTGGTGTGATGTCATACATAATACTGGGAGTGACACCACACATACTAATGGTTTGATAGCATATGACAAGGTTGATGTCATTCACAATTGATGAGATGTGACACGCAAGGAGGATGTTGTTACACACACACAAGGGGTGTGATGTTACCCATAGCCAAGTGTGTCACATCACGCTTAACATAGAGTATGATATCACATGAACACAATGGGTGTGATGTTACAAGTTACATGTCTCTCATGTCACAGATAGCAATGGGAGTGATGTCACACTATTGGTGCGATGTCACTCATAACAATGGGAGTGATGTCACACATAAATATATGAGTAATCTCACTAAGGACACATGACTGATATCACAAATATGCTGTTAATAGTCTACACTCAGGTTTCTATCTAATGTATTGAAACAGCACTTCTGCTGAACTCTGCTTGCCAGTAGCTCTAGGGAACATACTCTAACGAGACCTTTTATACTTTTCACTACAACTGGTACAGATTATCTGTAAGATCCATTGAACGAAAGTATAGTGTGAAGAAAGACTCCTTTTTTAAATCTGTTTATGATCGTCTTGAAAAGTCCCTTTTCAAAAGTTGCAGTTCGCGTCTTTCATTCAGGCTTTCTCTTACATGGAACGAAAGAATGTGCTCATTGATCTCAGTTTGCCAGTAGCTGTTGGGAGCATCTTCCTATGAGAGGGTTTAAATTTTTCACTACACAAGGAAGAGAATATATCTAATATCGATTTATGAAAAGCACAGTGTGGAGAAAAACACTTGCTTGTACCTGTTTAGCATCTGCACTGAAAAGTACTTTTTCAAACATTGCAGCTCACGACATTTACTCAGGCTCTCTCACACAGTATATGAGAGAATGTTCTTACTGAGCAAAGGTTGCCATTAGCTGTAAGTAAGATCTTCCGAAGACAGCTTTGATCCTTTTCACTACTGCTGGGAGAAAGTATCTATAACATCAATTGAAATAACATACACGGTGGAATAAAACTCTTCTTAGTTGTTGAGGATCATCTTGATGAGTGAATTTTTCAATCATCGATCTTCATGGCCTGCACTCAGGCTTTCCCTCAAATATAATGGAACAACACCCGTTCTGAACTCAACAGCCCTGTAGCTGTAAGTCAGTTCTTCCTTGGAGGGCTTTTAAACTTGTCACTACAGCTGGGAGAGAGGATCTGTAACATTCATAAAATGAAAGTCAAGTGTGCAGAAAATCTCTGCCTGGTATGTGTATAGGATCCTCCCGCAAGTTGCCTTTTCCATCATTGTAGATAACGACCGTCACTCTGGCTCTCTCTCCTATGTAAGGCAAGAAACTACTTGCTGAACTCAGCTGGCAAGGAGCTTTAAGCAGCATCCTCCTTTGAGAGCTTGTAAACTTGCACTGCAGCTGCAAGAGAATATCTGTAACATCCATTCCATGTAAGTTCTCTGTGGAGGAAAGCACTTCCTTTTAGCTTTTTAGGATCATGTCGTAAAGTGCCTTTTCATCTTTGCAGCTGATTGCATGCACTCAGGCTTCCTTCCTGATATAAAAGAAAACACCCCTGCCAAAACTACTTTGCCAGTGGCTGTTAGGAACACCTTACTAGGAGAGTTTCCACTTTTCACCACAGCTCGAAAAGAAGCTGTATCACATCCATTCAATGAAAGTACACCGTGAAGAAAGCCTCCTCTGTAAGTGTTTATGATCGTGTTCTTAAGTGGATTTAAATACACTGCAGTTCAATCTGTATTCAGGGTCTCACTAGCATATCATGATGACCATTATTGCTTAACACAGCTTGCCAGCATCTGTTAGTAACAGCTTCATATGAGAGGATTTAAAATTTCATTACCACTGGGAGAGTGTATCTATAACATCCATAAAACGAAAGTCCAGTATGTATAAAATTTCTTGCTTCTATCTGTATACGACTATTCTGATAATTGCCTTTATCAACATTGCCGTTAACTACCTTCAATCAGGAATTCTTTCCCATGTAAAGCAAGAAAGTTCTTGCTGACCTCTGCTTCCAAGTACTTTACAGGAGGATCTGCCTCTGAGAGCTTTTAAACTTTCCACTGCAGTGGGGCGAGTATTTCGCTAACATTCATTCCATGAACCTACTCTGTGGTGAGAAACTCTTAAGGTTAACATGTTAGGATATGTTCAAGTGCCTTTTCCTCTTTGTCGCTCATTGCCTGCACTGAGGCTCCCTTGCCAACCGAAAGACCAATCACCACTGCTCAAACAAGTTTGAAAGTAGCTGTTAGGAACAACGTCCTGTGACAGCTGTCCAACTATCACTACAGGTGGTGCAGATTATCATTACCATCCATTCAATAAAAGTTGACTGTTCAGAGCAACTCCTGCTTGTAGGTGTTTAGGATCATCTTGAGAAGAGTCTTTTAATTACTGCAGTTCAATCTGCATTCGGGGTCTGAGTAGCACATTATGATGAACACTACTGATTAACACAGGTGGCCAATATCATAGGTTACATCTTCATATGAGAAGTTTAACAGTTCCATTTCAGCTAGGGTGGAGTATCTATAACATCCATAAAATGAAAGTCAAGTGTGGAGAAAATCTCTGCCTTGTATCTATATAGGATCTTCTTGCAAATTGCCTTTTCCCTCTTTGCGGTTAACGACCTTCACTCAGGCTCTCTCTCCCAAGACATGCAAGAAAATGTTTGCTGAACTCAGCATGCAAGTATCTCTGAGGAGGATTTTCCTCTGAGATCTATTAAACATTTCACTGCAGCTGGGAGAGTATATCTCCAACATCCATTCCGTGAACATACTCTGTGCAGAAAAACTCCTCCTTTTAGGTATTAGGATCATATAGTAAATTGCCTTTTCCTCTTTGCTGTTCATTGCCTGCAATGATGTTTCCTTCACTAATATAGAGACAAAACACCACTGCTTAACCAATTTTGCCAGTAGCTGTAAGGAACGTCTTCGTATGAGAGCTTTCAAAGTATTATTACAGGTTTTGCTGATTATATTTAACATCCATTCCATTCAAGTTGAATCTTCAGAGAAACTCCTGCTAGTAGCTCTTTAGGATCATCTTGAGAAGAGACATTTAATACACTACAGTTCAACCCACCTTCAGGCTCTCATGAACATATCATGACAAACATTATAGCTTAACACATGTGGCCTATATCTGTAAGTAACATCTTCATCTGAGATGTTTTAAAATTTCAGTACAGCTAGGAGAGTGTATCTATAACATCCATAAAATGAAAGTGAAATATGGAGAAAATCTGTGGCTTGTCTCTTTATGGGATCAGCCTGCATATTGCCTTTAGATCACTGCAGTTAACGACCTTCGCTCAGGCTCTCTATCCCATGTAATACAAGAAAGTGTTTCTTAACTCGCCTTGCAGGAATCTTTAAGGATGATCTTCCTCTGAGAGCTTGTAAACTTTTCACTGCAGCTAGGAAAACCTATTCCTTACATCCATTCCATGTAAGTACTCTGTGGAGGAAATCACTGCTTTTAGCTTCTTTCGATCATATTGTCAATTGCATTCTCACCTTTGAATTTCATTGCCTGCCCTCAGGCTTCCTCCCTGATGTAAAGAAAAAACACCACTGTTAAACCTACTCTGCCAGTAGCGATTAGGAACACCTTCCCATGAGAGTTGACACTTTTCACCACAGCTCAGGAAAAAGCTCTATCACATCCATTTAATGAAAGTATACCGTGAAGATAACTTCTGCTTATAACTGTTTAGGGTCATTTTCATAAGTGACTTCAAATACACTGCAGTTCAATCTGCGTTCAGGGTCTCACTAGCATATCATGATGAACACTATTGCTTAACACAGGTGAAGAATATCTGTTAGTAACATTCTCAATGGAGACGTTTTAAAATTTCAGTACGGCTGGGAGACAGTATATGTAACATCCATAAAATGAAATTCCAGTTTGGAGACAAACTCTTGTTTATATCTGTATAGGATTATCCTGAAAATTGCCTTTTACATCATTGCTGTTAACGACCTACACATAGGAATTCTCTCCTTGTAATGCCAGAAAGTTCTTGTTCAACTTGCTTGCAAGTATCTTTAAGGAGCACCTTCCTCTGAGAGCTTTTAAACTTTCCATTGCAGCTGGGAGAGAATATCTATAACATCCATTCCATGAACATACTGTGTGGTGGAAAAGTCTTCCTTTTAGTTTTTTGGATCACATAGTAAAGTGCCTTTTCCTCTTTATAGTTCATGTCCTGCACTGTGGCTTCCTTCCCACAGGCAAGACAAAATACCACTGCTCAACGACGTTTACCAGTAACTCTTTGAAACACTGCTAGGAGAGCTTTCAAACTATCACTACATGTGGTGCAGATTATCATTACCCTACATTCCAGGAAAGTGGACTCTTCAGAGAAACTCTGCTTGTAGCTGTTTGGGATTATCTTGAGAAGAGACTTGACTACACTGCAGTTCAATCTGCATTCAGGTTCTCAGTAACGTATCATGATGAACACCATTGCTTATCACAGTAGGCCAATATCTGTAAGTAACATCTTCATATGAGTGGTTTTCAAATATCAGTACAGCTGGCAAAGGGTATCTATAACATCCATAAATTGAAATTCAGGTATGGAGAAAATCTTTTGCGTGTATCTCTATAGGACTATTCTGAAAATTGCCTTTTCCAACATTGCAGTAAATAAACTTCACCCGTGCTCTTTCTCTCAAGTCAGGTAAAAAATGTTTGCTGAACTCAGCTTGGAAGTATCTTCAAGGAGGCTCTCCCTCTGAGAGCTTTTAAACTTTTCACTGCAGCGGGGAGCGAATATCTATAACATCTATTTCAGGAATGTACCCAGTGGAGAAAAATTCTTCCTTTTAGCTTTTTAGGATCATATTGTAAAGTGCCTTTTCCTCTTTGTCGTTCATTGCCTGCACTGAGCCTCCCTTCCCATTGGAAATACAAAACATTCCTGCTCAATGCCTTTTGTCAGTAGCCATCAGGAGTATCTTTTTAGGAGATCTTTTGAACGATCACTACAGGTGGTGCAGATTATTGTTATGATCAACTCAATGAAAGTTGACGCTTCAGAGAAACTCCAGCTTGTGGCTGTTAAGGGTCATCTTGAGAAGAGACTTTTAATAGACTGCAGTTCAAACTCTATTCAGGGTCCCACTAGCATATCATGATGAATTATATTGCTCAAGACAGGTGGCCAATATCTGAAAGGAACATCTTCATCTTAGAGGTTTTAAAATTTCAGTACTGCTGGGAGAGAGTATCTATAATATCCATAATATGAAAGACAAGTTTGGTGAAAATCTCGTTCGTGTGTCTGTGTAGGTTCATCATGCAAATTGCCTTTTCCCTCATTGCATTCAATGGCCTTCACTCAGCTATCTCTCCAAAGTAAAGCAAGAAAGCATTTGTTGAACACAGCTTGCAGGGTCCTTTAAGAATGGTCTTCCTCTGAGAGCTTTTAAAATTTTCGCTGCAGCTGGGAGAACTTATATATAATATATATTCCATGTAATTACCATGTGGAGGAAAACACTTGCTTTTAGCTTCTTCAGATCATATTGTCAGTTGCATTTTCATCTTTGCATTTCATTGCCTGCACTCACGTTTCCTCCCTGGTTTAAAGAGAAAACACTACTGCTAAACCTACTCTGCCAGTAGCTGTTAGGAACACCTTCCTAGGAGAGTTTCAACTTTTCAACACACCTCGGAAAGAAGCTCTATCAAATCCATTCAATGAAAGTATACCATGAAGAAGACCTCTTCTTGTACCTGCTTAGGATTATCTTCATGAATGACTTTAAAGGCACTGCAGTTCAGCCTGCATTTAGGGTATCATTAGCATATCATGATAAACACTATTGCTTAACACAGGTTGCCAATATCTGTTAGTAACTTCTTCATATGAGAGGTTTTAAATTTTCAGGACAGCTGGAGAGAGTATCTATAACATCCATGAAATGAGAGTTCAGTGGGGACAAAATCTCTTGGTTGTATCTGTATAGGAGTATCCTGAAAATTGCCTTTTCCACCATTGCGGTTAAGGACCTTCCCTTAGGAATTCACTCCCAGGTAAGGCAAGAAAGATCTTGATGAACTCAGATGGCAAGTAGCTTTCAGCAGATCTGCCTCTGCAAGCTTTTAAACTTTCCACTGCAGCTGGGACAGAATATCTATACCATACATTCCATGTAAGTACTCTGTGGAGGAACATACATCATTTTAGCTTTTTAAGATCATCTTGCAAAGTGCCTTTTCATCTCTGCAGTTCACTGCCTGCTCTCAGGCCTCCTCCCCAACATAAAGACAAAACACCACTGTAAACCTATTTTGCCAGTTGCTGCTAGGAGCACATTCCTATGAGATGTTAAAGTTGTCACCACAACCGGGGAAGAAACTCTATCACATCCATTCAAGGAAAGTACCGTGTGAAGAATATCATGTCGCTGTTTAGAATCATATTCATGAGTGACATTAAAAACATTGTAGTACAGTCTACCTTCAGGGTCTCACTAGCATATCATTATCAACACTATTGCTTAACACAGGTTGCAAATATCTGTTAGGAATACCTTCATATGAGAGGTTTTAAAATTTCAGTACAGATGGGAGTATCTATAACATCCATAAAATGAAAGTTCATTGTAGAGAATATTTCTTGCTAATATCTGTATAGGACTATCCTGAAATTTTTCTTTCCATCCTTGCAGTTAACAACATTCACTTAGTAATTCTCTCCCTATTTAATGAAAGAAAGACCTTGCTGGATTCAGATTGCAAGTGGCTTTCCGCAGGATCTGCCTCTGAGAGTTTTTAAACTTTCCACTGCAGCCTGGACAGAATATCTATAACATCCAGTACATGAACGTACCTTGTGCAGAAAAGCTCTTCCCTGTAGATTTTTGGATGATGTGGTTCAGTGACTTTTCCTCTTTGCCATTCATTGCCTGCACTGAGGCCGTCTTCCCAATGGAATGACAAAACACCACTAATCAACCAAGTTTGTCAGTAGTTTTCAGGATCATCTTACTAGGAGAGCTATCACTACAGGTGGTGCAGATTATCCTTACCATCCATTCAATGACAGTTGACTCTTCAGAGAAACTCCTCCTTGTACCTGTTTAGGATCATCTTGAGAATTTGAATACACTGCAGTTCAAACTACATTCAGGGTCTCACTAGCATATCATGACAAACACTTTTGCTTAACACAGGTACCCAACAAGTGTAAGTAACATCTTCATATGAGAGCTTTTAAAATTTCAGTACACCTGGGAGATAGTATCTATAACATCTGTAAAAGGACAGGCCAGTATGGAGCAAAATTCTTACTTGCATCTGCAGAGGACTCTCCTGAAAATTGCCTCTCCCAACATTGTGGTTAACGACATTTACTTAAGAATTTTCTCCCTGGGGCCTGCCCGGTGTCACAAACAGTTTCGTGTGCACGCTCCACTTTGGTGGCCTTGGGTTTTCAGTTTCCCAACCCTGGGCACGCACCAATGCACTGCTTGCCAGGACATGCTGTGGTGGCGTCCCATATAAAGTAGAGGAAGATGGGCACTCATGTTAGCTCAGGGCCAAACTTCCTCAGCAAAATAGAGGAGGATCAACATCGGATGTTACCTCAGGGTTGATCTTCCTCACACACGCTAAAAATAATGTCTCTCCTATGTAATGCCAGAAAGTTCTTGCTTAACTCTGCTTGCAAGTAGGTTTAAGGAGCATCTACCCCTGAGATCTTTTAAATTTTCCACTACAGCTGAGAGCGAATATCTATAGTATCCATCTAATGAACGTACTCTGTGGAGAAAAACATTTCCATTTAGTTTTTGAGTATCATAATGGAAAGTGCCTTTTCTTCCTTTTGGTTCGTTGCCTGCACTGAGGCTGCCTTCTCAATGGAAAGACAAAATACTACTGCTCAAGCACTTTTGCCAGTAACAAGTAAGGAAATAACTTCGTGCCCTGTCTCTCTTCCTTCCGGCAAATGAAGTCAACCTACCTTACCCAGGTTGGGGACATATTGCCATTTCAGGCCTTGAGAAGGAATATCACATTCCTTTGAGAAGGCAATTTCTGATCCCGGGTTCTAAGTAGAGCTCTAGCAACAAGTTAGTAAATGAGTTTCAAAGATTACTGGAACTTAGCTGAACTATGTATAACACCCATTGTTGGAAATAACTTCATGCCCACTATCTCTTCCTTCCATCTCGTAAGGATCAGAAACCTAAAACAGGTATATAACAGAATGCAGTTTCAGGCCTTGAGATTGAATCTCATATTCCTTTGAGAGGGCACTTTCTGATCCAGGCTTGTAAGTAAATGTCTAGAAACGACTTTGTATGTGAGTGGCAATCATTAATACAGCTGAGCTAATCTATGGCTAACACCCATTTCTGGAAATATCTTCATGCCCAATCTCTCTTCCTTCCAGCTCTGAAGGTTTACATTCCTAAAACAGGTTTTGAATATATTGCTGTTTCGAGCCTTAGGAGGGAATATCACATTCCTTTGAGAAGGCATTTCTCGTCCCAGCATGTAAGTAGATGTCCAGGAACAAGTTAGTATATGAGTGGCAATCATCACTACAGCTGAGCTCATCTGTATAAAATACCCATCCCTGGAAGTATCTTTGTGCTCACTCACTCTTCCTTTCAGCTCGTGAGAATCACCTTCCTAAACCAGGTTTAGAACATAATGCTATTTTGGTCGTTGAGAGCAAATCTCACATTCCTCTGTGAAGACACTTACTGATAACTTCTTGTAAGTAGATGTCTAGGAACAAGTTTATATTGGAGCATCAATCAGTACTACAGCTGAGTAAAATGATTTATAATACCCATTCCGTGAAATAACTTCATGTAAAAACTCTCTTCCTTCTAGCACTAAGATTCACTAAACTAAACCAGTTTTGGACCATATTGCCTTGTTGGACCTTGAGAAGGAATCTCGCATTCCTTTGAGAAGGCACTTTCTGATCCCAGAGTGGAAGTAGATGTCTAGGAACAAGTTTGTATATGAGTGGCAAGCGTTACTACAGCTGAGCTAAGCTGTGTATGATACCCATTCCTGAAAGTAACTTTGTGCCTCATCTCTCTTCCTTCTAACTCATAAGGATCACAAAGCTAAACCAGGTTTGCAACATATCGCCATGTCACTCCTTGAGATGGAATCTCATATTCCTTTGAGAAGACACATTCTGATCCTGTCCAGAATGTTGAAGTCTAGGAATAAGTATGTATATGAGTGTTAATCCTTACTAGATCTGAGCTCAACTGTCTATAACAACCATTCCTGGTAATACTTTTTGCCTCATCTCTCCTCCTTCAATCTCATAAGGATCACAAATATAAACCAAGTTTCATGCATCATGCCATTTCAGGCCTTGAGAATGAATCTCACACTACTTTGAAGGCACTTTCTGATCCCTGCTTCTAAGTAAATGCCCAGGACAAGATTCTACATAAGTGGCAATCGTTACTACAACTGAACTATTCTTTGAATAACACCCGATCCTGAAAATAACTTCATGCCCAATCTATCTTCCTTCCAGCTCGTAATGAAGACCTTCCTCAACCAAGTTGGGAACATATTGCCATTTCAGACCTTGAGAAGAAATCTCACAATTCTTTCAGACAGCAGTTTCTGATCACAGCCTGTATGTAGACGTCTAGGATCAAGTTTGCATGTGAGTGGCAATCACTAATAGAGCTGTGCTTCTCTCTTCCTTCCATCTCGTAAGGATCACAAACCTAAATCAGGTTTGGAACATAATGCCATTTCAGGCCCTTGAGAACAAATCTCACATTCCTTTGAGAAAGCACTTTCTGATCTCGGCTTGTAAGTAAACGTCTAGTAACGAGTTTCTAAATGAGTGGCAACCATTACTACAGCTGAGCTAAACGGTGTATAAGAACCATTCCTCAAAATAACTTCCTACCCCATCTCTCTTCCTTCCAGCTCTAAAGGATTACATTCCTAAGCAAGGTTTTGAATGTAATACCATGTCGGGCCTTGAGAAGGAATCTCACATTACCTTGAGATGGAACTTTCTGATCCCAGCTTCTAAGTAGATCCCTAGAAACAAGTTTGTATATGAGTGGGAATCATTACTACAACTGAGATGAACTATGAATAACACCTATTCCTGAAAATAACTTCGTGCCGGTCTCTCTTCCTTCCAGATCATAAGGCCCACCTTCCTCAACCACGTTTGGAACATATTGCCATTTCCGGCCTTGAGAAGGAATCTCATATTCCTTTAAGAAGGCACTTTCTGATCACTGCTTCTAAGTGTATGTCCAGGAACAAGATTCTATATAAGTGGCAATCGTTAGTACAACTGAGCTATTCTATGAGTAGCATCAATTCCTGGAAAAAGACTTCATGCTCAATCTCTCTTACTTCCAGCTCGTAAGTACCACCTTCGTCGACCAAGTTTGGAACATATTGCTGTTTCAGGCCTTGACAAGGAATATCACATTCTTTTGAGAAGTCACTTTCTGATCTTGGGGTTATGTAGATGTCTAGGAACAAGTTTGTATATGAGTGGCAATCATTACTACACCTGAGTTAATCTATGTGTAAAACTCATTCATGAATATGTCATTGTGCCCAATCTCTCTTCCTTCCATCCAGTAAGGGTCACAAACCTAAGCCAGGTTTGGACAATATTGGGATTTTGGGCCCTGAGAAGGAATGTCACATTCCTTTGCGAAGGCCCTTTGTGTTCCTGACCTGTATGTAGATTTCTATGAACAAGTTTGCATATGAGTGGCAATCATGACTACGGGAGCTAAAGTATGTATAACAGCCATTCCTGGAAATCACTTTTTGCCTAATCGCTCTTCCTTTACCTCATCAGAATCAGCTTGCTCAACCATTTTTGGAACATCATGCTATTTCTGGCCTTGAGAAGGAACCTCATAGGGTCCAGCCCCATGGTGTAGTGGTTAAGTGCACCCTCTGTTGCTGGTGGCCCAGGTTCAGATACCGGGCACACACCGACACATTGCTTGTCAGGCCATGCTGTGGTGGCACCCCACATAAAGTGGAGGAAGATCAGGACGGATGTTAGGTCTGGGCCAGCGTTGCTCAGCAATTAGAGGAGGATTGGCATGGCCGTTAGCTCAGGGCTGATCTTACTCACAAAGAGAAAAGAGAAGGAACCACATATTCCTTTCAGAAGGAACCTTCTTATCCCAGCTTCTAAGTAGAAGTCCAGGAACAAGTTTGTATATGTTTGGCAATCATTACTACAGCTGAGCTAATCTGTGACTAACAGCCATTCCTGGAAATAACTTCATGCCCAAACTCTCTTCATTCTGGCTCGTAAGGACCAACTTCATCAACCAGGTTTGGAACATAGTGTCCTCTCAGGCCTTTAGAAGGAGTTTCACATTCTTTTGAGAACACATTCTCTGATACCAGCTTCTAAGTAGATATCTAGGAACAAGTTTGTTTAGGCGTGACTGTCATTACTGGGGCTGACAAACTTGGTATAACACCCATTCCTGGAAATCACTTCGTGCCTAATCTCTCTTCCTTTCATCACGTAAGGATCACAAACCTAAACCAGATTTGGACCATAGTGCCATGTCTGTCCTTAAGAAGGAGTCTCACATTGCTTTCAGAAGGAATGTTCTGATCCTGGCTTTTACGTAGATGTCTAGGAAGAAGTTTGTATATGATTGGCAATCATTACTACAGTTGAGGTAAACTTCACATAACACTCATTCCTGGAAGTAACTTTGTGCCTAAACTCTCTTCCTTCCATCTCATAAAGATCACAAACCTAAACCAGATTTCGAACATACTGTCATTTTGCACCTGGACAACAAATCTCACATTCCCTTGAGAAGGCTCTTTTAAAAAGTGTATAACACCTAATCCCTGAAATAACTTTGTGCATAACCTCTCTTCCTCCCATGTTGTAAAGATCACTTTCCTCACCCAGGTTTGGAACATAATGCCATTTCTGGACCTGAGAATTAATCTCACTTTCCTTTGAGAAGGAAATTTCTGATGCAGGCTTCTAAGTAGAAGTCCATGAACAAGTTTCTATATGAGTGGCAATCATTCCTAGAGCTTAGCAGAAGTATGTGTAACGCCCATTCCTGGAAATAAATTTGTGCCTAACCTCTCTTCTTTCCATCTTGTAATGGTGAAAAACCTGAACCCGGTTTGGAGCATAATGCCATTTTGTGCCCTGAGAACGAATCTCTTACTCCATTGCTAAGGCACTTTCTCAACCCCCTTGTAAGTAACAGTCTAGGAACAAGTAGCTATGTGAGTGGTAATCATTACTACAACTGAGCTAACATATGTATATCACCTGTTTCTGGACAAGACTTCGTGCCCAATCTCCCTTCCTTCCAGCTGCTACAGATCTCCTTCCAAAAGCAGGTTTGTAAACAGGGCCATGTAGGGCCTTGAGGCAGGATCACTCTCAAATGCCTTGGAGAACACAATTTCTTTTCCCGGTTTGAATGTAGATGGTATGAAACACCTTGGTATCTGAAAGGCATTCATTACTACAGCTGAGTTGAACTATGTATTACAACCATTCCTGATAGTAACTTCATGCCCAATGTGTCTTCCTTCCAGCTCCTAAGGATCGCCTTCCCAAAGCAGGTTTTGCACAGGGCCATGTAGGGCCTTGAGAGAGAATCTCACGCACATGTCTTAGAGAAGGAACTTTCTTATCCCGGTTTGTAAGTAGATGGTAAGGAACATCTTTCTGAGTGGCATCACTACTACAGCTGAGTTAAACTATGGATAACACCAGTTCCTGGAACGAAGTTCAGGCCCAATATCCCTTCCTTCCAGTACATGAGGATCGCCTTCCTAAGGACGGTATGGAACGAGGACCATGTACTGCCTTGAGACAATCTCACTCACAAGCCATAGAGAGCACACTTACTGATAGCGGATTCTAAATAGATGGTTAGGATCATGTTTATATCTGAGTGGCAAGAATTGCCACAGCTGAGCTAAACTAAGTATGACACCCATTCCTGGAAATGACTTAGTGCCCAATCTCCCTTCCTTCCAGCTCCTAAGGATCGCCTTCTCAAAGCGGGTTTGGAAACAGGACTGCGTAGTGTCTGGCGACAGCATCCCACTCATAATCCATTGAGAGCACGTTTTCTCATACTACATTCTAAGTCGATGGCTAGAAACATGTTTGTATCTGAGTGGCAGGCATTATTACAGCTGAGCTAAACTAAGTATAACTCCCATTCCTGGAAATTACTATGTGCCCAATCTCCCTTCCTTCCAGCTCCAAAGGATCACTTTCCCAAAGCAGGTACAAAAACAGGGCTGTGTAGGGCCTTGACACAGGATCACTCTCAAATGCCTTAGAGAACGGAATTTCTTATCCTGGGTTGGAAGTAGATGGTTAGAAATATCTTTGTTTGTGAGTGGCAGTCATTACTACAGCTGAGTTAAACTATGTATAAGACCCATTCCTGGAAACAACTTGGTGCCCAATCTCCCTTTCTCCCAGCTCCTGAAGATCGCCATCCAAAACCAGGTTGTGCACAGGGCCATGGAGGGCCTTGAGAGAGGATTTCACACACATGCCTTAGGGAAGGCACTTTCTTATCTCGGCTTGTAAGTAGATGGAAAGAAACATCTTTCTATCTGAGTGGCAATCACTACTAAAGCTGAGTTAGACTATGTATAACATCCATTCCTGGAAAAAACATCTTGCCAGATCTCCCTTCCTTCCAGCGCATAAGGATCGCCTTGCCAAAGCAGGTTTACACAGGCCCATGAAGGGCCTTGAGAGACAATCTCACTCACATGATTTAGAGAAGGCACTTTCTTATCCCCGCTTGTATTTAGATGGTAAGAGACATCCTTGTATCTGAGTGGCAATCACCACTACAACTCGGACAAACTATGTATAGTACCCATTCCTGGAAGTAACTTCATGCCCCATCTCTCTTCCTTCCCACTCCTAAAGATTGCCTTCCCAAAAAGGTTTTCCACAGGCCCACATAGGGCCTTCAGAGAGACTCTCACTCACATGCCTTAGAGAGGGCACTTTCTTCTCCTGGAAAGTAAGTAGCTGTTATGAAACATCTTTCTATCTTTGTGGCAATCACTACTAGAGCTGAGTGAAACGATGGATACCAGCAATTTCTGGAAGTAACTTCATGCCCAGTCTCCTTTCCTTCCAGCTCCTAAGGATGGCCTTCCCAGAGAAAGTTGTGCACAGCACCATGTAGGGCCTTGAGACAGAATCTCAGTCTAATTCCTTAGAGAAAGCATTTTCTTATACTGGCTTGTGAGAAGATGGTAAGAAACATCTTGGTATCTGAGGGGCATTCACTACTACAGCTGAGTTAAACTATGGATAACATCCATTCCTGGAAGTATCTTCATGCCCCAGCTCCCTTCCTTCCACCCGCTAATGATCACCTTCCAAAAGAAGGTTTGGAAACAGGGCCGTGGAGTTACTAGTGACAGGAACACTCTCAAATTCCTTAGAGAACCCATTTTTTTATCTCGATTTGTAAGTTGACAGAAAGAAACATCTTTGTATCCAAGTGTGAATCATTACTAGCTTTCGGGTTAAGGTTTGTGTTAGAGTTTGGGTTAGGGATCGGGTTAGGTTTAGGGTTAAGATTAGGGTTCGGTTTGGGGTTAGGGTTAGGGTTAAGGTTAGGCTTAGGGTTCAGGTTAGGGTTTGTGTACTGGTTTGGTTTAGGTTTTGGGTTAGGGTTAATGCTAGGGTTAGGGTTAGGGTCAGGCTTAGGTTTAGGGATATCTTTCGGGTTCGGGTAAGGGTTAGAGTTACTGTTAGGGTTAGTGTTAGGGTTATGGTTGAGTTTCGCTTAGGGTTAGGGTCAGGGTGCGGGTTAGAGTTCAGGCTGGTTTATGGTTAGTGTTACATTTAGGATTGGCGTTAAGGTAAGACTTAGGATTCTGTTTAGTGTTAGGGTCGGGGTAGGCTTTGGGTGAGGGTTAGAATTAGGGTTCGGGATTGAGTTAGGGTTAGGCTTACGGTAAGTGTTGCTGTTTGGTTAGAATTAGGGTTATCTTTGCCTTCCCATTAGGGTTAAGGTTCGGGTTACTGTTAGGGTTCAGGTTAGGGTTAGGGTTATGGTTCAGTTTGGGGTTTAATTTAGGGTTAGTGTTAGGGTTAGAGTTGGGGTTAGGGTTAGGGTTAGGGTTCTGGTTAGGGTTAGAGTTAGGTTTCGTGTACTGTTTTGGTTTAGGTTTATGGTTAGATTTAGCCTTCAGTTCAGCGGTTGTGTTAGCTTTAGTTTAAGGTTAGTGTTAGGGTTCAAGTTGGGGTAAGGGTTAGGTTTAGTGGTCTGGTAATTGTTAGAGTTAGAGTTAGGGTTAGGGTTAGGGTTAGGTAGGGTCAGTATTCAGGTTAGGGTTAGGGTTATGGATCGGTTTAGGGTTTGTTTTAGGGTTAGGTTTAGGGGTATGGTTGGGTTCGTGTTCGGGTTAGGGATAGGGTTCGGGTTATGGTTAGTGGTCGGGTTCCAGTTCGGATTACATTTAGAGTTAGTGTTCGGGTTAGGGCTAGGGTTCGGGTTCGGGTTAGTGTTAGCATTAGGGTTAGGTTTCAGGTTAAGGTTAGGGTTAGGGTTAGGGTTAATGTTAAGTTTAGGGTTAGTTTTAGTATTATGGTTCGATTTCGGGTTAGAGTTAGGTTTAGGTTTCATGTTAGGGTAAGGGCTATGGTTTGGGTTAGCGTTAGGTTTAGTTTTATTGTTAGTGTTTGGATTAGGGTTATGGTTAGGTTTTCGGTTTGGTTTAGGGTTAGCTTTAGAGTTAGGGTTCACGTTAGGGTTAGGACTACGGTTGGCTTCAGTTTAGGGTTAGGAGTTGGGTTATGTATAGGGTTATGTTTAGTGTTCGGATTAATGTTACGATTAGGTTTCAGTTTCGGTTTAGGATTAGACTTAGCTTTAGGGTTCGGGTTAGGGTTAGGGTTAGAATTAGGGCTGGATTTAGGGTTATGGTTCGGTGTAGTGTTAGGGTTAAGTTTAGTTTAAGGGTTAGAGTTAGGGGTAGGATTGGGTTTAGTGTTAGGGTTAGCATTCAGGTTAGTGTTATTGTTAGGGTTGAGCTTCCAGATCATGTTAGGGTTAGGGTTAGTGTCAGGCTAGGAGTCGGATTAGGGTTAGGGTTACGGTTCAGGTTAGGGTTTCTGATAGTGTTGGGCTTAATATTCATCTTTAGGATAATGTTTAGCTATAGGGTTAGGGTTGTGTTCGGGTTAGGGTTATGGTTCAGGTTAGGGTTTCTGATAGTGTTGGGCTTAATATTCATGTTAGGATAAAGTTTAGCTATAGGGTTAGGGTTGGGTTCGGGTTAGGGTTAGATCTGGGGTTCAGGTTAAGTTTAGGGTTCAAGTTCTTGTTCGGGTTAGTGTTAGTGCTACGTTTGGGGTTATGTTTAGGGTTAGAATGAGGGTTACAGTTATTGTTAGTGTTACACTTAGGGAGAGGTTAGTGTTCGGATTAGGGTTAGGGTTAGGGTTCGGGTTCTGGATCGTGTTAGGTTTTCGGTTATTGTCGGGCTCTGCTTAGTGTCAGGGTTAGGTTTAGGGTTTGGTTTAGTGTAACGGTTAGGGTTAGAGTTAAGTTTCGTGTTACTATTAGGGTTGGGGTTAGGATTAGGCTTCGGTTTAGTGCTATGGTTAGGGTTAGAGTTGGGTTGTGTTAGGGTTAGAGTTTGTGTTAGGGTTAGGGGTAGGGCTGGGTTAGGATTAGTGTTCGGGTTTGTGTTAGGGTTAGGCTTTGGGTTAGCGCTAGGGTTAGAGTTAGCGTTGGGTTATGGAGAGCATTAGGGTTCAAGTTTCGGTTAGGTTCAGGATTCATGTTAGGGTTATAGTTAGGGTTATGGCTCAGTTTAGGGTTAAGGTTGCTGTTAGAGTTCGAGTTATGGTTAGGCTTAGGGTTAGGGCTAGATTTACTCTTCGGGTTTCGTTGGGTTAGGCTTAGGGTTTGTGTTAGTGTTTGTGTCATGGTTAGATTTCAGTTTCTGGTTAGGGTTAGGGATAGCGATAGTGTTCAGGTTAGTGTTAGGGCTAGAGTTTGGTTTAGGTTTGGTTTTGGGTTAAGGTTAGGGATTGGATTAGGTTTATGTTTAGCGTTAAGGTTAGGTTTCATGTTAGGATTAAGGTTAGGGTTAAGTTTACAGTTAGGGTTAGTGTTAGGGTTAGGGTACAAGTTAGGTTTAGAGTTAGAGTAAGATTTAGAGTAAGAGTAAGGTTAGTGTTATGATTCAACTTCACGTTATGGTTTGGATTAGGTTTCTTGTTAGGGTAAGCGTTACGGTTAGGGTTAGGGTTAGGTTTAAGGTTCAGTTTTGTTTTAGGGTTAGTGTTTGGATTAGGGTGAGGCTTAGGTTTCAGGTTAGGGATTGGTCATTGTTAGGGTTAGGGTCGAGTTAGGCTTCAGGTTAGGCTTAGTGTTAGGGTTCGTGTTCTGGTACGAGTTAGTGTTAGGGTTAGGCCTAGGGTTAGTGTTAGAGTTGGGTGCAGGTTCGGGTTAGGGTTAGGGATTGCGTTACTGTTAGGGTTAGGTTTATGGTTATGGTTGCGTTCCGGTTAGGTTTAGGGTTAGGGTTCAGGTTAGAGTTAGGGTTAAGGTTAGGGTTAGTATTTGTGTTAGGTTTCAGGACAGTGTTATGGTTAGGGTTACTGTTAGGGTTAGGCTTAGGCTCTGTTTGGGTTACAGTTAGGTTTAAGATTAGGATGCAGCTTAGGGGTCTGGTTAATGTTAGGGTCAGGGTTCCAGCACCTGTTTTCTTTAGGCTTAAAGTTAGTGTTAGGGTTTAGGGTTAGGGTTAGTATTCATGTTAAGTTTAAGGTTAGTGTTTGGGTTAGGGTTAGGGTTAGGGTTAGGTTTATGATTAGTGTTAGGGTTAGTGTTTGCATTAGGGTTGGGGTTAGGCTTTGTTTTTGGGATCTGGGAAGTTTTAGGGTTAGGGTTGGGGTTCGGATTAGTGATAGGGTTACTGCTATGGTTTGGGTTATGGTTAAGCTAAGATTTAGGGCTAGGTTTAGTGTTGGGTTAGGTTAGGGTTAGCATTCTAGTTCGGGTTAGTGTTAGTGTTAGTTTTCAGGCTCAGGTTAGGGTTAAGATTAGGTTTAGGGTTAGGGTTAGGGTTACAGTTAAGGTTAGGGTTAGGGTTAGTGCAAGGGTTAGGGTTCGGATTTGGCTTAGGGTTATGGTTAGGTGTAAGATTAGAGTTAGTGGTCTAATTGGGTTCTGGTTCCAGTTTGGGTTCGGGATTCAGGTTAGGGTTAGAGTTAGGGTAGGATTAGGCTTCGGGTTTCGGTTAGGTTTTGTGTTAGCATTAGGGTTAGAATTACAGTCAGAGTTTGGGTTAGGGTTAGGGTTAGCAATAGGGTTCAAGTTAGGGTAAGGTTTAATTTTAGTGTTAAGGCTAGTGTTCAAGTTAGGGTTAGGGTTAGGGTTCGGTTTCAGGATCTAGTTAGAGCTTAGGGTTAGAGGCGGGCTGGGATTAGGGTTATAGTTAGGATTATGGTTCGGATTAGGGCTGCTGTTAGGGTTAGGCTTAATGTTTTTGTTATGTTTAGGGTTAGGTAACGTCAGGGTTGTTTTCTGGTTAGAGTTAGGGCAGGGTTTCGGGTTCATTTTCCAGATAGGGTTAGGATTATGTTTTGCTTTTTTGTCATAGTTAGGATTAGGGTTACTGTTAGGGTTATGTTAACGTTTAGAGTGAGGTTAGTGTTTGGCTTAGGGTAAGGGTTAGGGTGTGGGTTATCGATGGGGTTAGCGTTACCGTCGGATTAGGCTTTGGGTTTGTGTTTGTTAGTTTTAGGGAAAGGGTTAAGGTTGGGATTAGCATCAAGGTTAGGGTTGGGGTTCGGGTTAGGGTTATTGTTAGAGTTTGGGTTATGTTTAAGCTTAGAGTTAGGGCTAGGTTTAGGGTTAGTTTTGGATTAGGGATAGGGCTGGGTTCAGGTTGGGTTTAGCTTCGAGTTAGGGTTAGGTTTAGGATTCAAGTTTGCGTTAGGGTTAAGGTTAGTTTTCACGTTAGAGTTAGTGTTATGGTTACAGTTAGGGTTCAGTTTGGGGTTAACGTTAGGGTTAGGGTTAGGTTTAGGCTAGGGTTCAGGTTAGGGTTATGGTTAGAGTTAGTGTTCGGGTTAGGATCAGAGTTAGATTGAAGGTTAGGGTTGGGTTCGGGTTTGAGTTGGGTTATCGTTAAGGTTTGTGTTAGGGTTAGGATTGGTTGGCTTATGGTTAGGGTTAGGGTTTATGTTAGCATTAGTGTTAGGGCTAGGTTTAGGTTTAGAATTAGTGTTCAGATTAGGGTTAGGGTTAGGGTTAGTGTTAGGTTTCGGGTTCAGGTTAGCGTTAGGATTAGTGGTAGGGTTGGTGTTACAGTAATGGCTAGGTTTCAAGTTAGGGTTGGGTTTGGGTTAGGGTTAGGGTTCGGTTAAGTGTTAGAGTTAGTGTTAGGGTTAGGTTTAGGGTTGGGATTATGCTTAGGTTTAGGTTTAGGATTCGGTTTAGGGCTAAGGTTAGGGTTCAGCTTAGGGTTAAGGTTAGAGTGCGGCTTAGTTTTAGGCCTAGTGTTCTGGGTAGTTTTAGGGTTAGAATCATGGTGAGGGTTCTGGTACGGGTTGTGGTTACCATTAGGTTTCATGTTATTGTAAAGTTTAGGGTTAGAATTAGGGTTAGGTTTAAGGTTAGGTTTAGGATTGGGTTTGCTTAGGGTTAGCGTTATGGTTAGGGTTAGGTTTAGGGTTAGGTTTAGGGTTCGGGTTCGGGTTAGGCTGACGGTTACTGTTAGGGTTTCCGTTATGGTTATTGTTAGGGTTAGGGTTACGGTTGGGTTGGGTTAGGGTAAGGGTTAAGGATCTGGTTAGGCTTATGGTTAGGATTAGTGTTAGGTTTCTGGCTAGTGTTAGGGTGAGGGTTACTGTTAAGGTTATGGTTAGGCTTATGTTTGGATTCTGGTTAGGTTTAAGGTTTGTGTTCGGGTTAGGGTTCATTTTAGGCTTAGTGTTAGTGTTAGGGTTAGAGATCAGTTTACAGTTAGGTTTAGGTTTCAGGTTAGAGTTAGGGTTGGGGTTGGGGTTAGGGCTAGGGTTATGGGTATGGTTAGTGTTAGGGTTAGGGTACGGGCACCGGTTTTATCTAGGGTTAGTGTTAGAGTTAGGGTTTAGGGTTAGGGTTAGTGTTAGGTTAGGGTTAGGGTTAGGGTTCACGTTAAGATTAGGGTTAGGGTTAAGTTTAGGTTTACGGTTCGGGCTCGGGTTAGGTTTAGCGTTAGGGTGGGGTTATGCTTTTGGTTATGGTTACAATTTGATTCGGGTTAGAGTTAGGCCTAAGGATAGGGTTCATGTTAGGGTTAAGGCTAGTGCTCGGGTTCGCCGTTGGTTGGGTTAGGGCTAGGGTTTGTTTTAGGTTTAGTGTTAGTTCTAGGGTTAGAGTAAGTGTTCAAGTTAGGGTTAGATTAGGATTAGAGTTCTGGTTAGTGTTAGTATTTGGGTTTGGGTTCAGTTTAGGGTTAGCATTCAGGTTAGTGTTTGGGTTAGGGTTAAGATACGTGTTAGGCTTAGGGTTATGATGTGGGCTAGCTTGTGGTTCGGGTTAGGGTTAGAGTTCAGGTTGGGATTAGAGTTAAGGTTCGTGTTTGTGTCACGGATACAGTTCTAGTTAGGGTTTGGGTTAAGGGTGGGCATGGGTTTTTGGTTAGGTTTAGGGTGCGTGTTAGTGTTAGTTTTAGGTTTTGTGTTAGGGTTAGGGATAGATTTAGTGTTATGTTTAGGGTTAGGGCCATTGCTAGTGTTAGTCCTAAGATTAGGATTAGTTCTAGGGTTTGATGAATGTTTACGGGTCATTCTAGAGCCAGTGTTTGTGTCAGGTCTAGGAATGGTTTAGGGTTAGGTGAAGGAAAAGAGTAGGCTTGGTGTTACAATTAGGGTTAGGGTTATTGTTGGTTAGGGCTAAGGTTAAGGTTAGGGTTAGTGTAAGGGTTAGGGCCATTGTTAGGGTTAATGCTAAGGTTAGGGTTATGTCTAAGGCTTGGTCGAGTATTAAGATTTGGGCTAGGGCTAGTGTTAGCGTCAGGTCTAGGACAATGTGAGGGTTAAGATTAGGGTTAAGGTTAGGTTTAGGGTGAGGTTTACCGTTTGGGTTAGAGTTAGTGTTGCTTAGGGGTAGGGAAGGGTTACTGTTAGGGCTAGGGCTGGGTTATGATTAGCTAGTGCTGGGTTATGATTAGATAGAGCTAGGATTAGTGTCAGGGTTATTATTAGTGTTAGGGGAGGTGGTTTGTGTTTCGGTTAAGGTTAGGTTTAGCAGTAGGGGTAGGATTAGGAATAGGGCTAGGTTTTGTGTTAGGACTGGTTTAGGGCTACAGCAATGGCTAGGGTTAGGGTTACGGTTGGGTTACGTGTAGGGTCAGGGTGAAGAATAGTTGTCGGGGTAGTATTAAGGTTAGGGTTATGGCAACAGTTATCATTAGGGCTGGGCTTAAGACTAAGTTTAGTTATTATATTTGGGGTTAGGTTTCTCTTTAAGTTTATGGCTAGATTTATTTTTATGGCTAGGGATGGGGCTGGTTTTGAAGTTATGGCTAGGGGTAGGATTAGGATTAGGTCTGACGTTAGTGTTAGGTGTGCCTTAAGGTTGGGACAATGGAAAGGGTAAGAGTAGGCATAGGACTTTGGTTTGGATTAGAACAATGTTTAGAGTTAGCGTTATACTAGTGTTAGGGTTACTGTTATGGCTAGGGCTAGGACTAAGTTTAAAATTAGTGTTATAGTTGGCTTAGGGTTAGAGTTACAATGAGTGCTAGGGGTAGGCATACGATTAGGGTTAGTGCTAGGTCTAGTTTTAGGGTTTTGGATAAGCTTATGCTTTGAGCTAAAGTTGGGTTAGGGTTCGTGATGCAAACCTCAACCCTAGTCCTACAACTAATGCTAACATTAATCCGAATGTGAAGCCTAATTCTCACCATAGACCTAACCTTAACCCTAACCCTCACCATAGCCGTAGACCTAACCTTATCTCTAACCCTAAACCTAAAGCTAACCCTAAACTTACCCCGACACCTAACCTACGCCTACCACTAACGCTATAACTGACCCATACTGCAACCTAACACCAACCCAAACACTAACACTAACCCTAACAATAATCCAAGACGTAGCACTAAGCCTAAGCCTAGCCCTATCCCTAACATTAACCCTAGTCCAAGCCTTAACCTTAACCCTGGCATTAACCCTAGCTCTAACCCAAACTGTAACATTACCCCTAACCCTTGCCCTAGATCTAGCGCTAACTCAACCGTACACCTGAAAGTAATCCTAGCCCTAGCCCTAAACCCAGACCTGTCACTAACCATAACCCTAACCCTATTTCTAAGACTAGCCCTGGCCTAAACCTTAACCCTAACGCTAACCCTATACTAACTCTAGCACAAACACTAAGGCTAACACTAACCTTAACTCTAACACTAACAATAACGCTAACACTAACACTAATACCACCCTAACCCTAATCCTTACTGTAACCAAACTCTATCCCTAACACTAACCTTAAACCTAAGCCTAACGCAACCCAAACCCCAACCCTACCCGTGCTTCTCTCCATAAATTAACTCTAACCCTAACCAAAAAGCTAACCCTAACACTATCCTTAACCCTAACACTAATCATAGTCCTACCCCTACACCTACCCAGACACTAACCCTAACCTTAATCCAATCCGAAGCCTAAACTTACCCCTACCCCTAACACTAATCATATGCGGAACCCTAACACTAGCACAAACACTAATATTAACAATAACACTACAAGAAGACCTCCTCCACCCCTAACTTTAATCCTAAACCTAGCCCTAACTGTGCCCTTATCCCTACAGATACCCTTAACCCAAACACTTAGCATAACTCTAACCCTAACACTAAGCCTAACACTAATCCTAGACAGAGTCCTAACACAAACCCTTGCCCTAGCTCTAACACTAACCCTAACCGTATTCCTAACCCTAAGCCAAACCCAAACCCTAAACATAATGGTAACTCTAACATTAAACTTACTTTTAAACCTAACCCTAACACTAACATCAGCCCTCACCCTAACCCAATCGCTAAACCTAACGTTAGGCATAACCAAAATGCTAGCCTTACACATAACACTAACCCTAAAGCTAGCACTAACCATAACCCTAACCCTAGCACTAGACCTAACCCTACACCTAACCATAACACTCCACACAAGCCCTAACCCTAACATAAATCAAAACCCCAGACCTGACCCTAAACTTAGCCCCAGACATGACCATATCCCTAACCCAACCCTAGCTCTAGGCCTAACTCTAATCCTAACCATAACTATAGACCTAGGCCCAGCCCTAATGATAACCCTAGTCCTTTCTACAGCCCTGGCCCTAATGCTAACTCTAACACTAGCACTATCCCTAAACTTAGTACTAACACTAAGGCTAACCTTAACCATAGCCCTAAACCCAACCCTAGCCCTAGTTCTAACCCTAACCCTAAGCCTTGAACATAAGCCTAGCCTCAACCCTAACGCTAGCCCTAAACCAAACAATAAACTTAACTGTAAATTTAACGTGGCACTAACCTTAACCGTAGATCTAAAACTACCCCTAAGCCAAACTCTTACACTAACCCACACTAACCCTAGTCCTAAACCTATCTATAAATCTCGGCCTAACATTAGCTCTAACCCTAACCATTGCCCTAACTTGAACTCTAGCCCTAACCCTAACTCTAACGCTAAACCTACCCCTAACTCTCACCATAACCATAACCATAGCCCAACACGAGACCTAATCCTAAACTTAGTCCTAGGCATAACTCTAACCCTAACACCAACCCCAACCCTAACCCCAACCCTAACTGTACCCAACCCCCTACCCCTCCCCTAACCCAAACACTAACCCAACACCTACCGATCCTACTACTCCTACCCCTAAACCTAACACACTACTAACCCTACCCCTACCTCTACCTCTACACCTAAACCAAACTTAACCCTAACCCTAATGCTAAAGTGAACCTTAATTCTAACCCTATCCTTAGCCATAACCTTATCTTTAACCCTAACCCTAACACAACCCTAACCCTAACACTACCCCTACACCTACCCCTCCCCTAAATCTAAACCTAAACAAACGTTTAGCCCTACCCATAACACCAAGTATAACCCAACCCTAATACTAACCTTTACACTAATCCTAGCCTTAGTTCTCATCCTAACCCTAGCCCTAGTTCTAACACTAACTATAACACTAGTCATAACCCTAAACCTAGCCCTGTCCCTAACACTAACCTTAACCATTACACTAACCCTAACACTAACGCAAAACCTAACTCTAACCTTAACTCTAATCCAACCCCACCCCTATCTCTACACCTACCTCTAATCCTAAAACTTATGCTAACTGTAACCCTACCCCTATAATAACCTTAAACCTAACCCTAACCCTAACAATGCGACTAACCCTAAACAAATGCCTAGCATTGACCCTGACCATAACCATAAACCTAAAACTAACACTAAACCTAGCCCTAACCCTAGCCATAAACCTAACCCTAAAACTAACCCTAGCACTAACCCTAACCCTAACTATAGCCCCACCCTAAACCTAAATCTACTTCTAACTGTAACCCTAATCCAAACCTTGACCGAAGACATTTTTTTGTGTGTGTGTGAGGAAGATCAGCCCTGAGCTAACATCTGTGTTAATCCTCATCTTTATGCTGAGGAAGACCGGCTCTGAGCTAAGATCTATTGCCAATCCTCCTCCTTTTTTTCCCCCAAAGCCTCAGTAAATAGTTGTATGTCATAGTTGCTCATCCTTCTAGTTGCTGTATGTGGGACTCGGCCCCAGCATGGCCGAGAAGCAGTGTGTCGGTGCACGCCCGGGATCCCAACCCAGGCCGCCAGTAACAGAGCGCACACTCTTAACCGCTAAGCCACGGGGCCGGCCCCAAATCAAGACTTACACTAACCCTAACCCTAAACCCAGCCCCAACACTAACCCTAATCTTTATCATCACCTGACCCCTAACACTATCCCTAACATTAATACTAACCCTAATGTTAACCATAATCCTAGCAGGAGCCCCAGCCCTAGACCTAACACTAACTGTAAACTTAACCCTAAAACTGGGCCTAACACTTAGCCCCACTCTGAACACTAACACAAAACGCAGCCCTATGCCTAGTCCTAGATCTGACACTAACTCAAGCAGTAGAACTGAACCTAATGCTAGCCCAAACCCTAAAGCTAGCCCTAGACCAAGTCCTAGCCATAAACTTAACCCTAGCCCTAACTCTAGCCCTGGCCCTAATGCTAACCCTAACGCGATTCCCAAAGCTGACCGTATCACTACCCCTAACCTTAAGTGTAATCCTATCCCTATCCCTAAAACACGCTTTACCCAGACCCTAAGACTTAAGGTAACACAGACCCTAACCCTAACCCAACCCTAAACCCAACCCTAACTGTAACCCTAACCCTAACATTAAGCCTAAACATAACCCAATCCCTAATGATAACACTAACACTAATTGTAAACATAATAATAACCCCAATCCTACCCCTACACCTAACTCTTAACCCTAAGCTTAACTGTAACCATAACCCTAAATCTTAGCCACCGCTTACCTAGGCGTCTGACCCGAACCCTAATTCTAACGCTAACCCTAAACTTAACCCTATGCCTACCCCTAACACTACCCTGAACCCTAAGATTAACCTTTAATCTAACCCAACCACAACCCTAACCCCAACACTAATCCCAGCCCTAATCCTAACCCAAACCCTTGCCCTAACCCTAACACTCACCCTAACCCTAACTCTAGCTTAACCCTAAAACCAGCCCTAGACCCAGCATTAACCCTAACCCTAAATTTAAAACAAACTCAAACCCTAACCCTAACTGTACCCCAGACCTAACTCTAACCATAAACCTATCCTTAACCCTAACCGTGGCTCTAGACCCTAATGCCACTAGCCGTAAACCTAAATCTAACCCTAACCCTAAAACTAACCCTAACCCAATCCCTACAACTACCACTGACGTTAACCCTAACACTAACCCTAAAACAATCCCTACAGGTACTCCTCCCCTAACCATAACCCTAACCCAAACCATTCCCCCTTTGTAACCTTAAAGCAAACTCGAATGCAACCCTAACCCCAACCTTACCACTAACCATAGAACTAACACTAACCCAAACCCAAACACAACCCCAACTCCACCCCTAACACTAACACTATTCCTAACACTAGCTAAAATCCTAAACCTAACCATACCCCTAACTCTAACCCTAGCCCTAGCCCTAACCTTATCTCTAACCCTAACTCTAACACCAACCCTAACACTATCCAACACATACCGCTCTGCAAAACCTAACCTTAATTGAACCCTAACACTAACCCTAACTCCAGTCCTAGCACTAACACAAGCCTTAACCCTAAGCCTAACTCTACTCCTACACCTACTTCTCCCCTAATCCTAATCCGAACACTACCCAATCCCTAAATTTAACCTGAACCCTAACCCTACCGCTAACCATATAACTAACATTAACCCTGTCCCAAACATAACCTTAACCCTAACTTTACCCTAACACTAATCTGAATCCTGCACCTACACCTACCACTAACTCTAAACCTAACCCTAATCCAAACCGACCTCTAACGCCACCCCTACCCTTACCCCTAAATTTAATGCTAACTCTAACTGAGCTCTACAGCTAACCCTACCCCTAACGTTAAACGTAACCGATCATTAACCCTAACTCTAACTGAGCCCTATGCTAACCCTGACCCTAACCCTTATCCTAGTCTGAGCCACAGCCCTAACCCTAGTTTGATCCCTAACACTAACCGTAACTCTATCCCTAACAAAAACTAGCCCCAGCCATTGCCCTAGCCCTATACCTAACCTAAACTTACCTCTAACCCTAACACTACCACTAAAAATAAACCTAACCCAAGCTCTAGGACTAACCCTATAACTAAACCTTATCTTAACTCTAACCCTAGCTGTAGTCCTAACCGCAACCCTAGCCCTAGAGGTGACCCTAACTTTAACCCTAACCGTAACCCAACACTAACCCTAACCTTAATGTTAACACTGCCCTAAACCTAGCCCTAGCCCTAGCCCTAATGCAAACACTAGCCCATGTCCAACCCTAAGCCTAACCCTAGTCCTAATCCTACTCCTAACCATGACACTAGCCCTAAACCCGACACTAACCTTAAACCTATACCTAACCCAAACCCTAACCCTAAATGTAACCCTAACCTACCAGTAACCCTAGCTGTAGCCCTAAAACTGCCCTTACAAATAATGCAAAACATAACCCTCACCCTAGCCCTACACTTAAACCTACCCCTAATGCTAGGCGTAACCCAGCCCTCAGCATAACTCTAGCCCAAACTCTAACTCTAGCCTTAACGTTAACTCTCATGCTACCACCAGCCCTAATGCTCACCGTAACTATAACCCTAACCCAACCCTCACCCTACCCCTAAACCTACCACTCCTCTAAACCTAACCCTAACCTTAACCCAACTCCTACCACTATCACTAACCCTAACCCTAACCTAACCCTTACCCTAACCCTACCCCTATCTCTAACCTTAAGCGAAAACCTAAACAATCCCTAACCATAACCATAACACTAATCCTAAATCTAGCCTTAATCCTAAGCATAGCCCTAGCCATAACACTATCCTTAACTTAGTCGTAACCCTAACAATAGCCCTAGCTCTAGCTCTAACCCTAGCCCTAGCCTAGCCCTAATCTTAACCCTACCTTAAACCTAATTCTAGCCCTAACCCTAAACCGAGGACCAGCCCTACCCCTAACACTAACTATAGCACTAACTCTAGCCTTAACCCTAACTGTAGCTATTAACCTAACCCAAACTCTAAGCCTAAACCTAACACTAATCCTAGGCCTAAACCTGGCCCTAACCCTAATCCTTGCCCTAACACTAGCCCTCCTCGTAACTCTAGCACTAACTCTAAACCTAACACAACCATAACCTTAACCAGAAACATAGACCTAATCCTAACCCTAGCTGTAAATCTAACCCTACCCCTAAACGTAAACATAAATCGAGCTCTACACTAACCCTAAACCTAACCCTGACCCTAAACCTAGCAATAGACCTAGGACTAACCCAAACCCTAAACAGAGACCTGAGCTTAACTCGAGATCTACCACTAACCATAACCGTAACCATAAACTTAACCATAAGCCCAGCCATAGGCCTAAATTGTACCCTAGCCGTAGACCTGACCCTAACCGCAACCCTAACCCTAACACTAATCCAACACTAACCCTAACCTTAATGCTAACCATGACCTAATCATAGCCCCAGCCCTAAACGCAATGCAAGCCCTAGTCCTAACCCTAACCCTAACCAAAACCATAAACCTAAGGCTAACCCTAAACATAGCCTTAACCCTAACCCTCACCCTAACCCTAAGCCTAGCCCTAACTCCTACTCTAACCCTAACAATAATACTAGACCTAGCCCTAGAATTAGCACTAACCCTTGCCCTATCCCTAGCCCTAGTGCTAACCATAACCGTACCCCTAACCCTTTGCCTAACGCTAGCCCTAACACTAACGCTAAACCTAACCCTAACCTTAGTCCTAACGATAGCACTAGCCATAGCCCTAGCACTAACCTTAATGCTAACACTAACAGTCGCCCTAACCCAAACCCTAACCCTATGCCAACCATGACTCTGACTCTAACCCAACTCTAACATTACCCCTAACTCTACTGATACTCTTACCCGTCACCTTAACACTTACCTTAAATATAAGCCTAATCTTACATCTAACCCTAAAGCTAACCCTAACCCTACCCATATCGCTACCTGTAACGCTAACCCAACAGTAACCCTAACACTAACCCTAATCCTAGCCTTAACAATAAGCCTAAAGCAAGCCCCAGCCCTAACCAGCATCCTAGCGCTAACAATAGCCCTAACACTAACCATAGCCATAAACCTAACTGAACTCTAACACTAAACCTAACCCTAGCTTTAACCCTAGACCTAAACCTAAGCCTTTCCCAAAACCTAATCCTAACGCTAACCATACCCCTGACACTCCCCAAACACTAAACCTACCCCAAGCACAACCTTAACCCTAACCTTAGCCCTAGCCATAAGCCTAGCCCTAAGACTAACCAGAACTCTCTTCCTAACCCAACCCCAAGCCCTAACAGTAACCGTAACCCCAACCCCAACAAAAATCGCTACCCATACCCCAAACCTAAGTCTAACCCAACCCTAAGCCTAAACCTAGCCCTATGCCAAACCCTAAACTTAAGTGTAACGCTACCCTTAACACTTGCTCTAGACCTAACCCTAACCCAGCCCTAGACCGGACCCTTACCCTAGCCATAACCCTAACCCTAAACACAGATCTATCCCTAGCCCTAAGCCTAGCCCTGGCCCTAATCCTAACTCTAACACTAAACTTATCCCTAACCATAGCCACAAAACTAATGCTAGTCCTAACCCTAACCATGACCCTAAACCTACCTCTCCCGTTCCCAATAAATAGCCCAAGCCTTAACCTTGAACCTAACAGTACCCCTGCCACTAAGTCTAACACCAACCATGACCCTAAACCGAACTATAATCCTATCCATAGCCCTAACCATAACGCTAGACCTAGACCTAACTCTAACCCTGACCCTAGCCCTAAGCTGAACCCTAGCACTAATCCTAAAACTCAATCTAGCCCTAGACATAACACCAACACTAACCCGAACCGTAGCCCAAAGCCAACAAGTACCACTATCTGTAACCTTAACCTTAAATGGAGGATTAATCCTAACCCTAAGCCAAATCCTATCCATAAACCTAACCCTAACCCTAGCCCTAGCGCTATCACTAACAGACCCCTAAAGGTAACCCTAATCCTAACCCTAATCTATAACCTAACGTTAACCATTAGCCCAAGACTAATACTAATCCTAAATTTAACCCTAACTCTCACACTAAAAATGACCCTAACCCCTAACCCTAAACTTAACCCTAACCGAACCAGAACCTGAACACTTACCCGAACACAAACCCGAACCTGAACACTAACACGAACCCTAACCCTGAACCCAACACTAGGACTAACCCTAAACATAAACCTAACCCTAACCATAGCCCTAACCCTAACTCTAACCCTAGCCATACACATAGACCTAGACCTAGACCTAACAATAACTGTAAGCATAAGGCTAATCCTAGCCAGAACGCTAGGCTTAGCCTTAGCTCTAGACATAACACTAGCCCTAAACTAGCCCTAACCCTAACTCTAGAGCTAACAGTAGCCCTCGCCCTAACACTAATCCTAGCCCTAGCCCTAGCCCTAGCCCTAATCCTAGCACTAAACCTAAGCCTAACCCTATCACTAGCCATAACCTCAACCATAACCTTAAAACTAAACCATAACAGTAACCCTGACCATAACACTAACCTTAGGCCTAAGCCTAGCCCTAGCAGTAACCCTAACCCTAAACCTAACACTAACCCTAACCCTAGCCATAACACTAAGCCTGCATGTCTTGGGAGAGAGAGCCTGAGTGAAGGTCATTAACTGCAAAGAGGGATAAGGCAATTTGCAAGATGATCCTATATAGATACAAGGAAGAGATTTTCTCCACACTTGACTTTCATTTTATGGATGTTAGAGATACTCTCCTCTAGCCGCAATGAAACTGAAAAACCTCTCATATGAAGATGTAATCTATAGATATGGAACATCTGTGTTAATCAATAGTGTTCATCATGATATGCTACTCAGACCCCGAATGCAGATTGAACTGCAGTAATTAAAAGACTCTTCTCAATATGATCCTAAACACCTACAAGCAGGAGTTGCTCTGAACAGTCAACTTTCATTGAATGGATGGTAATGATCATCTGCACCACCTGCAGTGATAGTTGGAAAGCTGTCACAGGACGTTGTTCCTAACAGCTACTTTCAAACTTGTTTGAGCAGTGGTCACTTGTCTTTCCGTTGGCAAGGGAGCCTCAGTGCAAGCAATGAGCAGCAAAGAGGAAAAGTCACTTTAGGTATCTTAAAATGCTAACCTTAAGTGTTTCCCACCACAGAGTAGGTTCATGGAAGGGATGTTAACGAAATACTTGCCCCACTGCAGTGGAAAGTTTAAAAGCTCTCAGAAGCAGATCCAACTGTAAAGTGCTTGCAAGCAGAGGTCAGCAAATCTTTCTTGCTTTATATGGGAAAGAATTCCTGATTGAAGGTAGTTAACTGCAATGTTGGTAAAGGTAATTATCAGGATAGTCGTATACAGATAGAAGCAAGAAATTTTATACATACTAGACTTGCCTTTTAGGGATGTTATAGATACACTCTCCCAGTGGTACTGAAATTTTAAATCTTATATGAAGATGTTACTAACAGATATTGGCAAGCTGTCTTAAGAAATAATGGTCATCATGATATTTTAGTGATACCCTGAATACAGACTGAACTTCAGTGCATTTAAAGCCACTTAAGAAGATGATCATAAACACTTCAAGTGTAGGTTTTCTTCACGGTGTACTTTCATTGAATGGATGTGATATAGCTTCTTTCTGAGATGTGATGGTTAGTGGAAACTCTCCTAGGAAGGTGTTCCTTACAGCTACTTGTAAAGTAGGTTTAGCAGGGGTGTTTTCTTTTATATCAGGAAGGAAGCCTGAGTGCATGCAATCAACTGCAAAGATGAAAAGGCACTTTACAATATGATCCTAAGAAGCTAAAAGGAAGTATTTTCCTCCACAGAGAACTTACATGTAATGGATGTCACAGATATTCTCTTGCAGCTGCAGTGCAAGTTTACAAGCTCTCAAAGGAGGATCCTGCTTAAAGCTCCCTGCCAGCTGAGTTCAGCAAGTAGTTTCTTGCATTACATAGGAGAGAGAGTCAGAGTGACGGTCATTAACTACAATGACGGAAAAGGCATTTTGCAGGAGGATACTATATACATACCACCGGAGATTTTCTCCATGTTTGACATTCATTTTATGGATATTACAGATACTCTCTCCCAGCTGTAGTGACAAGTTTAAAAGCCCTCCAAGGAAGAACTGACTTACAGCTACAGGGCTGTTGAGTTCAGAACTGGTGTTCTTTCATTATATTTGAGGGAAAGCCTGAGTGCAGGCCATGAAGATCAATGATTGAAAAGTTTACTCATCAAGATGATCCTTAACAACTAAAATGAGTTTTTTTCCACCGTGTATGTTATTTCAATGGATGTTATAGATATTTTCTCCCAGCAGTAGTGAAAAGCTTAAAAGCTCTCTTCGGAAGATCTTACAGCTAATGGCAACCTTTGCTCAGTAAGAATATTCTCTCTTATAATGTGAGAGAGAGACTGAGTAAAATGTCGTGAGCTTCAATGTTTGAAAAAATAGTTTTCAGTGCAGATGCTAAACAGATACAAGCAAGAGTTTTTCTCCACGATGTGTTTTTCATAAATGGATATTATAGATAGTCTCTTCCTTGTGTAGTGAAAAGTTTAAGCCCTTTCATAGGAAGATGTTCCCTAACAGCTACTGGCAAAGCAAGCACAACAAGCACATTCTTCCATTCCTTGTAAGAGTAAGCCTGAATGAAAGACGCGAACTGCAACTTTTGAAAAGGGACTTTTCAAGACGATCATAAACAGATTTAAAAAAGGAGTTTTTCTTCACACTGTACTTTCATTGAATGAATGTTACAGATAATCTGTACCAGTTGTAGTGAAAAGTATAAAAGGTCTCATTAGAGTATGTTCCCTAGAGCTACTGGCAAGCTGAGTTCAGCAGAAGTGCTCTTTCAATACATTGGATAGAAACCTGAGTGTAGGCTATTAACAGCATATTTGTGATATCAGTCTTGTGTCCTTAGTGAGATTACTCATATATTTATGTGTGACATCACTCCCATTGTTATGAGTGACATTATATCAATAGTGTGACATCAACCCCACTGCTATCTGTGACATGTAAATTGTAACATCACACCCATTGTGTTCATGCGATATCACACCCTATGATATGCGTGATGTGAAAACTTGGTTATGGGTGACATCACACCCCTTGTGTGTGTGTGACAACACCCTCCTTGAGTGTCACATCTCATCAATTGTGAATGACATCAACCTTGTCATATGATATCAAACCACTAGTATGTGTGGTGTCACTCCCAGTATTATGTATGACATCACACCAATTGAGTGTGGCATCACTCTGATAGTGTTTGACATCACTCCAATGGTGTGTGACATGGCTCATGTTTTGTGTCTGACATCACTCCAATCGTTCTGTGTGACATCAACCCCTTTTGGTACATTACACACCTTGAGTGTGATAACACTGGGATCGACGGTCACACCTCTCAAATTGTGTGATATCACTCCCATTATGTGTGGTGGCAGTCATATTCTTAACTGTGATATGACACCCACTGTTATGTATGAAGTTATATCCAGGTTTCTGTGAAGTTTCTCACGTTTTACTCTGACATATCGCACTGGTGTGTTTTGTGTAACTCTCATTGCTATGTGTGAATATACACTCATTTTCCTTAGACACCACTCCTGTTGTCTGTGACTTCACCAGGTTGGTGTGAGCTTTCTCACACACTGTGTGTGTCACATCACTCAATGTGTGTGTCACATCACACCAATGGTGCACTTGTGACAGGGCTCACATTTGTGTCTAAAAACACACCCATTGATGTGTGTGACACAATTCCCTTTTTGGTTACATAAGACACATTTTTATGTATGACATCACACCTATTATGAGCATGACAATATGCACAGATATTGACATCACACCAATTGCGTGTGACATGAATGCAATTTAGCATATGAAATCGCTATTGTTAAGTGTGATGTTACTGCCAATAGTCTGTGTGACGTCACACTGATTCTCGAGGACATCACTCTACTAGTGTTGTGACACCACTTCCATGGCGTTTCTGTGACTTCATTCATATATTTGGAGCGACATCTCTCTGTTATTTGTGATAACATGCCTGTTGTGTTTATGACATCACAGCAATAGTGTGACATCATGACATGTGTGTGACATCAGTCACGAGTCCTCTGCTATATTACTCACATGTTTCTGTGTGACATCACTCACATTATGTGTGACATCATACGAATTGTACGACAACACTCCCACGGCTGTGTGTGACATCGTTGTGTCCCTTTGACATAAATCACATTTTATACTGTGACATCACTCCCATTGTGTGCATGTGATATCACTCCTATCATTATGCATGATGTGACACACACGGTTATCGGTGACATCACACCACTTGTGTGTGTGACAACATCCTCATTGTGTGTCACATCACATCAATTGTGTGTGACATCAAACAATTAGCATATGATATCCCAACCGTTATTATGTTGGTGTCACTCTCAGTATTATGTATGACATCACACCAATTGAGTGTGGCATCACTGTAATACTGTGTTTGACATGACTCCAACGTTGTGCTTGTGACATCATTCACATTTTATGTGCGACATCACTGTAATCATTATGTGTGACTTCACACCCTTTTTTGGACATCACATACCGTAATTGCGATAACACGAGGATAGCCAGTCACATCTCATAAATTGTGTGATACCACTCCCATTGTGTGTGACGGCAGTCATATTATTCACTGTGATGTGACATCTGCTCTTATGTATGAAATAACACCCAGGTTTCTGTGAAATCTCTCACATTTTACTCTGACTTAAATCCCACGTGTGTGTATTGTATAACTCTCAGTTTGTGTGAATTCACACTCATTATCGTGTGAGACACCACACCCATTGTCTGTGACTTCACCAAGTTGGTGTGTGCCTTCACAGACATTGTGTCTGACGTCACTCAATGTGTGTGTGACATCACACCAATGGTGTATGTGTGACAAGGCTGACACTTGTGTGTGAAAACACACCCACTGATATGTGTGACACCATTCACATTTTTTGTGACATAATTCAGATTTTTATGTATGACATCACACCTATTGTGTGTGACAACATTCACATATATTGAAATCAAACCAATGGTGTGTGTTAGGGTTAGTGTTAGCGTTAGTTTTAGGGTTTTGGTTAGGGTTAAGGTTAGTGATAGAGCTAGGCTTAGGGTGAGGTGTGGGGTTAGGTCTAAGGCTGGGTTAGCGTTTGGGTTAGGGTATGGCTAGCAATAGGTTTAGGGTTAGGCTTGTGGCTAGGTTTATGTCTAGGGCTAGGTTTAGGGTTAAGGCTAAGTCTAGGGCTAAGGCTATGTTTAGGGTTATTGCCAGGGTTAGTGTTAGGGCCAGAGGTTAGCATTATGGTTAAGTATAGAGTTAGGGTTAGAGTTAGGGTAAGGGTTAGGCTTATGGTTATTGCAAGGGCTAGGCTTAGGGCTAAGTTTAGTGTTATGGTTAAAATTAGTGCTAGGGTTAGGCTTAGGGTTATTGTTGGTTTTATGGCGAGGACTAGGCTTAGGCTGAGGTTTAGTGCAAGGGTTAGGACTAGGGCTAGGGCTACGATTAGTGTTAAGGCTAGGTCTACTGTTAGCTCTAGAGTCAGGTTTAGGGCTAGGCTAGGGCTAGTGTTATGTTTAGAGCTAGGGCTAGACCTAGCGTTTTGGCTAGGGTTAGCCTTAGGTTTACAGTTAGGGTTGGGTTAGGGTTATGGTTAGAGCTAGGGTATAGGGTAAGGGCTAGGCTTAGGGTTAGGGTTAGGACTAGGGTTATGGTTGGCTTTATGGCTATCGTTAAGGTTAGCCTTATTGTTAGTGCTAAGTTTAGGAATAGTGCTAGTGTTAGAGTTAGCGTTAGGGCCGGGCTATGGAAAGGGCTAGGGTTATCATTAGGGCTATTCCTAGGTCTATAGTTATGGTCAGGGTTACAGTTAGGGCTAGAGATATGGTTAGGATTAGGGATATGGTCATGTCTGGGGCTAAGTTTAGGGTCAGGTCTGGGGCTTGGATTTGTGTTAGGGTTAGGGCTTGTGTGGAGTGTTATGATTAGGTGTAGGGTTAGGTCTAGTGCTAGGGTTAGGGTTATGGTTAGTGCTAGCTTTAGGGTTAGTGTTGTGTGTAGGGCTAGCATTTTTGTTATGCCTAACGTTAGGCTTAACAATTGGGTTAGGGTGAGGGCTAATGTTAGGGTTAGGGTTAGGTTTAAAAGTAGGTTTAGTGTTAGGGTTACCATTACGTTTAGGGTTTGGGTTTGGCTTAGTGTTAGGAATAGGGTTAGAGTTAGTGTTAGAGCTAAGGCAAGGCTTTGTGTTAGGACTCTGTCTAAGATTAGTGTTAGGCTTAGGGTTAGGGTTAGGGGTATGCTAAGTGTTTGGGTTAAGGGTAGCTGTAGGGATAAGGGCACAGTTAGGGTTAGGTTTAGGGTTAAAGTTAGAGGTAAAGTTAGAGGTGGGGGAGGTCTTGTTTTAGTGTTATGGTTAATATAAGTGTTTGTGCTAGTGTTAGGGTTCCGCATAAGATTAGTCTTAGGGGTAGGGGTAGGTTTAGACTTCCTATTGGATTAAGGCTAGGGTTAGTGTTTGGGTAGGTGTAGGGGTAGGGCTTGGATTAGTGTTAGGGTTAAGGATAGGGCTAGGGTTAGGTTTTTGGTTAGGGTTAGAGTTAGTTTATAGAGAGAAGCAGGGTTAGGGTTGGGGTTTGGGTTGCATTAGGCTTAAGTTTAAGTTTAGGGTTAGAGATAGGGTGTGGGTTATGGTTAGGGTTAGGGTTAAGGTAGTATTAGTGTTAGTGTTAGGGTTATTGTTTGTGTTAGAGTTAAGGTTAGTGTTAGCCTTAGTATTTGTACTTGAGTTAGCATCGGGTTAGTGTTAGGGTTAAGGTTAGGGTCAGGAGCTAGGCTTAGAGATAGGGTTAGTGTTATGGCTAGTGACAAGTCTGGGTTTTAGGTCTAGGGCTAGGGCTAGGATTAGTTTCATGTGTAGGGTTAGGTTAGGGCTAGCTCTAGGGCAAGGGTTAGGTGTACCATTACAGTTAGGGTTAGGGTTAGAGCTAGGGCTAGTGCCAGGGTTAGGGTTAAGTCTTGGACTCTAATGTTAGGGATAGGGCTAGGCTTAGGTTTAGTGCTAGATCTTGGATCATTGTTAGGGTTAGGGTTAGTGTCTGTATTGGGGTTGGGTTGCAATAAGGGTCAGGCATAGGGTTAGTGGTAGGCGTAGGTTTAGTGTAGGTGTAAGTGTAGGGTTAGCCTTAGGGTTGGGTTAGGGATAAGGTTAGTTCTAGGGCTATGGTTAGGGTTAGGATTAAGGTTAGGGCTATGGTGATAATTAGGCTTCACATTTGGATTAATATTAGCATTACTTTTAGGGCTAGGGTTGAGCTTTGTATTACGAACTCTAACCCAACTTTAGCTCTAAGCATAAACTTATCCCAAACCATAAAACTAGCCCGAGCACTAACCCTAATCATATGCCTAACCCTAACACTCACTGTAACTGTAACCCTAAGAAAACTCGAACTCTAACTTTAAACCTAGTCCTAGCCCTAACCCTAACAGTAAACCTAACACTAGCATAACCCTAACTATAACCCTCGTCCTAATCCAAACCAAAACCCTATGCCTACTCCTACCCTTTCCATTGTCCCAACCCTAAGACACACCCAACACTAACGTCAGACCTAAATCTATTCCTACCCCTAGCCATAACCTCAAAACCTGCCCCATACCTAACCATAAAAATAAATCTAGGCATAAACTTAAAGAGAAACCTAACACTAAATATAATAAATAAACCTAGCCTTTAGCCCAGCCCTACTGATAACTGTTGCCATAACACTAACCCTAACACTACACCCACCCCTTACCTTCACCCTAACCCTACACGTAAACCAACCGTAACCCTAACCCTAGCCATTGCTGTAGCCCTAAACCAGTCCTAACACAAAACTTAGCCCTATTCCTAATCCTACACCTACCGCTAAACCTAACCTTAACCGAAACTCAAACCACCTCCCCTAACACTAATAATAACCATAACACTAATCCTAGCCCTATCAAATCATAACCCAGCACTAGCTAATCATAACCCAGCCCTAGCCCTAACAGTAACCCTTCCCTACCCATAAGCAACACTAACTCTAACCCAAACGCTAAACCTCACCCTAAAGCTAACCTTAACCCTAATCCTAACCCTCACATTGTGCTAGACCTGAGGCTAACACTAGCCCTAGCCCACAACTTAATGCTTGACCAAGCCTTAGACATAACCCTAACCTTAGCCTTAACCTTAGCAATGGCCCTAAACCTTACACTAACCATAACCCTAACCTTAGCCTTAACCAACAATAACCCTAACTCTAATTTTAACACTAAGCCTACCCTTTGCCTTGGACCTAACCCTAAACCAGTCTTAGACCTGACACTAACCCTGGCTCTAGAACGAACCGTAAACATTCACCAAGTCCTAGAACTAGTCCTAATCTTAGCACTAACACTAGCAATGGCCCTAACCCTAAACATAACATTAAACCTATCCCTAACCCTAACAGAAACCCTAAAACTAACACTGCCCTGACCCTAAACCAAACAAAAAATCCAATTCTAAACCTAACCCAAACCCTAACCAGAACTGTATTCCTGACCCAAACACTAAACTTAACCTTAACCCGAACCTGAACCCTAACCCTAACTCGAACCACAACACTAACCCACACCATAATCCTAAGAATAACATATACCCTAACCCTAACCCGAACACTAACATGAATGCTAACCCTAAACTGAACCCAAACCCAAATACTAACACTAACCAGAACTCTAATCCTAATCTAACCCTAACCTAAACACTTACTCTAACACTAGAACTAACCCTAAACCTAAATCAAACCCTAGCCCTAACCCAACCAACCCCTAACCCGAGCACTAGCCCTAACCCTAATACGAACCATAACCCTAAGCCTAACCCTAACACAAACCCTAACCCGAACCAAATCGTAACCATAACCGAAAGCATAACCCCACCCTAAAGCTAAACTAACCAAACCCGAACTGTAAACCTAAACTTAACCCTAACCCTAATGTTAACGCAAACCCTAACCCTAACCGAACACTAACCCTAATCCTAACCCTAACCTTAAACCCTACCACTAACATTAACCCTAAATAAAACCGGTGCCCGTACCCTAAGCCTAAAACTAACCATACACATAACCTTAGCCCTAACTCCAACCCCAACCCTAACACTAACCTGAAACCTAACCCTGACTGTAACCCGAACTCTAACCCTAACACTAACCCTAAAACGAACCCTAACCTGAACGCAAACCTTAAATCTAACTGAAATGCAAACATAAGCCTAACCTTAACCCAAACAGTAACCCTCACCCTAACACTATCATGAAACCTAACACTAATCTTAACCACAAGCCTAACCAGAACACTAACCAAACCCAACTATAATCCTAAACTTAGCCTTAACTCTAAGCCTAACCATAACCCAAACCCTACCAGTAACCCTAACCCTAACCTGAACCCGAATCCTAACTCTAAACCTAACCCAAACCCTAAACCTAACACTAAACCTAACCCTAACCATAATGCTAACACTAACCCAACCCAATCCTAACTCTAACCTTAGCCCTAACCCTAATTTTCACCATAAACTTTACACTAACATGAAACCTAACGTTAACCGTAACCCGTGCCTGAACCCTAACCATGAGCCTAACCCTAAACCTAACCAGAACACTAGCCCTAACAATAAGCTGCACTCTAAACTTAACCCTAAGCTGAGCCCAACCCTAGCACTAACCCTAAGCCTAACCATAACCCAAATCCGAAACCTAATCCTAAGCATAATCCCAACCCTAACCCTAACCCTAACGCTCAACCGAACCCTAACCCTAACCCAAACCCAACCCTAACTTGAAACCTAGCCATTACCATAACACCAACCCTACCGCTAATACTAACCCTAACCTGAACCCGAAACCTAACCCTAACCCTAATCTGAACACTAATTCTAAACCTAAACCTAACCCTAACATGAACCTAACACTAACCATAAGCCAAACCAATCCCAACCCTAACCCAAACCTTAACGATAACCATAACCCTAACCCAAATCCGAACCCTAACCTTAACACTACCCCTAAACCTATCCTTAACCCAAATCCTAACCCTAAAATTAACCCGACCCTAACCATAACTTTAATCCAATCTTGAACCTGAAACCATACCCTAACCCTAATCCTAACCTTAACCTCAATCCTAACCCTAACCCTAACACTAACACTAATCTTACCCAAAGCCTAAACCTAACCCTAACCTGAAACCAACTCTAACCTGAACCCTGGTCCTAACCTTAACCCAAACCCTACGGCTAATCCTAACCCTAACCAGAACCTGAAAGCTAACCCTAACCCTACTCTGAACACTAACCCTAAGACTAAACATAACCCTAACCCTAACATGAACCCTAACAGTAACCCTAACCAAACCCAACACTAACCCTAAACCTAGCCCTAAGCATAAGTCTAACCCTAACCCAAACCCTAACCCAGACCCCAAAAGTAACCCTAACCCAAAGCCTAATCCAACTCTAACCTTAAACCTATTCTTATCCCCACCCAAAACCTAAACCTAACCCCAATCCGAAGGCAAACCTTACAATAAACTTAAGCCTAAGCCTCACAGTAACCCTAATCCTAACTCTAACATGAACATGAACTGGAACCCTAACCCTAAACTGAACCCCAGCCTTAAATCGAACCAGAACCCAACCCTAACCCCTAGAACTAACCCTAAACCTAAGGTGAACACTAACCCTAACCCTAACCCTAACGTTAACACCAACCTGAATCCTAAATGTAACCATAACGCTAACTCTAACGTGAAAACTAACCTTAACTCTAAGCCCAACCTGAATCCTAAACCTAACCCTAACTCGAACCAAAACCCAACCTAAACCCAGCCCTACCCCTAATCCAAAACTAACCCTAAACCTAGCCCTAACCCTAAGCTTAAATCTAACCCAAACCCTAACAATAACTCTAAGCTTAACACGAACCCCAACTCTAACCTTGACTCTAACCCCAACCTTAACACTTGCCCTAAAATTAACACAAACACAAAGCCTAATGTGATGGTAACGCTAACCCCATGGAGAACCTAAACTCTAATCCTAACCCAGCCAAACACTAACCTCACCCTAAACGTTAACATAACCCTAACAGTAAGCTTAATCCTAACCATGACAAAAAAGCAAAACATAACCCTAACCCTATCTAGAACATGAACCCGAAACCTGGCCCTAACTCTAACCTGAAAACAACCCTAACTTTACCTAACCCTAAACATAACAGGAATATTAACCCTAACCCTACCAGCAGCCCTAACCCGAACCGTAACCCTAACTATAACCCTAATCCTAGCCTGAACTCTAACCCTAACTGTAACCAGAGCCTGAAACCGAACCCTAACCCTAACCCTAACTCGAACACTAGCCCTAACACTAAAAATAACCTTACCCTAACCGGAACCCTATTGTTAACCCTAACCCTAACCCGAACTCTAACCGTAATTCTAACCCAAATGCTAACACTAACCTTAACCTGAACCCTAATCCAAACCCAACCATAACCCTAACCCTAGCCCTAATTCTAAGACTAAATTGAACCCTAACTTTAACCCTAACCCTAATCCGAAACTAAAACCTAACCCTAACCATAACCATAATCTGAACCCAACCTTAACCCTAAACCTAAACCTAGCCCTAACTCTAACCCTAACCCTAACAAGAAACCTAATGCTAAAGGTAAGACTTTCCTGAACCTAAAACTTAATCATAACCCTAATCCTAACACTAACCCTAAACCTAAACCTAACCAGAACTCTAATCTGAATCCTAATCCTAACAAGAACCCTAACCCGAGCCCAAAACCTAACCCTAACCTGAAGCCTAACCCGACCATAACACTGAGCCTAAACCGATACCAAAAGCAAACCCTAACCCTGACCCTAACCCGAAAACTAACACTAACACTAAACCTAACCCTAACCTTAACTCTAACTCTAACTCGAAACCTAATACTAACTCTAACACTAAACTGAACCAGACTACTTACCCTAATCCTAACCCTAACTGTAACCCTAAATTTTAAACCTAAGCCTACATGTAAAACAAACCTGTACCAAGCCCAAACCCTAACCCTACCCAGAATCCTAACCCTAACGCTAACCCTAACCCTAACCCCAATGGTAACACTAACCCTAACAATAACCTGATCATACTCCGAAGCTAAACTAAACTCTAACTCTAACCTGAAATCTAGAGAGGTCAGGGACCTCTCTCTCTCTCGGTCTCTCTGGCTCTCTCTGTGTCTCCCCCTCTCGGTGCCCTGAGGAGAGGAGGGGAGGCGCACCCTGCGCACCTCTCCTACCTCTCCCATGGGCCATTCTTTTTCTGGCCACCCTGGGAGACCTGCGGCTTGAGTTCAACAACTCAGGCAAAGGGCGCATGCACAGCAGTTGGGCCTCAAGGGTCCACAGTGAAGACCCTGCCCGCCCAAGAGTCTGAGACAAGGTGGGGCGCTCTTTTGTGCCTGCCAGTTGAAGGTGAAGAAGGAGAACCACCCTTCTTGACTTGGCTTCAGCTGTTGTCTCCCTCCTATTCGACCACTTTCACTCAGCTCGCCGGATGCTTCCCTTCTTTGGAAGTGCTGGTCTGGCCCTGGTAGCCAAAGGCGGACTGGGGTGCGAGGTCAAGGCTCTGCCTCGGCCAGCTGCTTCATGCCGGGCCTCATTTCTTCCTGGAAAGACAAAACCATGGCCTCACCCCACGCCTGTACTTGTCAACTCCAGCCAGGTGGAGGAGAGGCTCTGTGGAGTCAGAAGGACCGGAACAGGCATATGGCAAAGCAGTGAGTGTGGTCCCAGCAGGCCGCAGGCCCAGTGAGCTGGGGCCACACTGGAAAAGCCCTTCTGGCAACAGGTCCCAGTCTCTTCTCTGGAGTCGGGAGGGCCTGGTCTTCCTAGTGCCCAGGACACGACTCTGGGGAGAAATCCACGATGAAGGGCACCAGTGAGGCCCTCTTCCTGAGGTCGCCAGTGTCAAGCCCAGGGCAACTGGAAGGATGGTTCGGCTCGCCTGTTTTGTCCCAAGTTGGCCGGCTGGCCGGCTGGCCCACACTTCTGGGCCAGGCCCCTTCCAAGGGCACATGTTCCAAAGGAAAGAGCCCTGGGGCCTGCCGCCAAGTTTTCTGGGGCATGTGTTGGGCACCGTCAGAGGTGGAAGCGGCCTTGCAACCGGTGTACCAGACCTGGGATCTAGCTGCCTCACACACCCGGGTCTCTGACCTGCCCAGGCATCCTGAGGGAGGACGATGGACTTGACAGTGGTGAGAGGATGGGGGCTGGCAGTGAGCCTTTCCTGGGATGCCCCGGGAGATGGCCTCTGGGTATGGGCTGTCCCTGGCCAAGTCTGAGGGAGGGACCCAGCTGAGGGCTCTCGGGGGCAGAGTGAGAGCCCTCTTCCGCCCTTTCCCTTAAATTTCTTATGGCTGGAGAAATCATTTACAGTACAGGTTAGCTGGAGAAAATAATCTCAAGATTAACAACATGTGTAGATGGGAGAAACAAGGGAAACTGAGTCTCTCAACACAATGGCAGAGATTCTCCTCTTCAATACTATCTTCAGATTAAGACAAAGGAGGATTTTGGGGGTGGGGTTGTCAGATTTGAGAGGGAAAGAAGACCATTGTCATGGATAGTGACATGGGAAACTTTGTTTGAATATTTTCCCCTGCTCTGGCATCAGGTCCCGAAGGGACAGCATGGAAGTGACAAGGAACCAACCTCTCTGTGGTGGGGCTGGCCCAGGGGCGGGTATGGGGGTGGTGGGAGGAAGTGTGATGGTGTGTGAGTTGGTACCAGTGGTGGAGGCAGCGACTCATAGTTCAGGGATCTCTCTCTCTCTCTCAGTTTCTCTGTGTCTCTCTCTTTCTCTCTCAGGGACCTGAGGAGAGATGCGGGCTCAACCTGCCCACCTTGCCTACCTCTCCCTTGGGCCCATCTTTCTCTTGTCTCTCCAGGAGCCCTGAGGGCTTGGGTTCAATGTGTCAGGCCCAGGGCACATGCACAGCCACCGGGCCTCGGGGGTCCTCATTGAACGCCTCGTCTGCCCACTGGTCTCTGACCAAGTGGGGCGCTCTCTGACACTTGCCACGTGCAGGTGAAGAAGGAATGCTGCCCTTGTTGACTTGGCTTCAGCTATTGTCTCCCTCCTATTCCCCCACACCCACTCAGGTCACCAGCCACTTCTCTTCTTTGGAAGTGGTAGTCTGGCCCTGCCTGCCAAGGCGGACTGGGGTGCGAGGTCAAGGCTCTGCCGGGGCCAGCTGCTTTGTCCTGGGCCTCATTTCTTCCTGGAATGACTAAACCATGGCCTCACCCCACGCCCACACTTTTCATCTCCAGCCAGGTAGAGGAAAGCCTCTGTAGAGTGACAAGTGTGGAGACAGGCATATGGCATTGCAGTGAGTTTGGCCTCAGCAGGACGGAGGTCTAAGGGTCTGGGGCCACCCTTGGTGTGCCCTTCAGGCGACAGGTCCCAGCCTCTTCTCTGGATTAGTGAAACCCTGGTCCTCCAAGTGCCCAAGGTTAGAGTTAACCTTAACCTTAACCCTAACTCAACCAGGAATCCAAACCTTATCCGTAACTGAAACCCTAACCCTAACTCTAAACCTAACACTAACACTAACCCACATGCTAATACTAAGCCTAAACTGAACCCTAACCCTAAATACATCCCTAACTGAAACAAAAGCCTAAATCTAAACTGAACCTGAAACCTAACCCTAACTCTAAACAGAACCCAAACCATAGCCTAAACCTAACACTGACCCAAACTACCTGTAACCCCAAACTGAACCGAACTCTAACGATAACCCTAACCTTTACCAGAACCCTCACCTTTAGCATAAACAGAATATTAACGCTAACCCGTACCTGAATGCTAAGTCTAAACGGTACCGAACACCTAACCCTAACCATAACTAGAGCCTGAATGCTAACTCTAAACTGAAACAGAACCCTAACCCAATCCATAAAGCTAACCCGAACACAAAGCCTGTCCCTAATACCTAATCCGAATGCAATCCTAACTGTAAACTGAAACTGAATCCTAACTCTAACACTAACACTAATCCGAATAGTATACCTTGCCCTAAACTGAACCCTAACGCTAACCCTAACACCAAAAGTAACACTAACCCTAACCTGATCATAACCCTAACCGTAAACTGAATCTGAAGACTAACCTAACATGTAGCTGAATCCTAACCCTAACCCTAACCAGAAACCTAGCACCAACAACAAACCTAACCTTAATCCCAACCCTATGCCTAACACTAACCCTAACCCTAACCCTAATATTAACGCGAATCATTAACCCATCCACAACCTGAGCCGTAAAGCTAACCATAACCCTAACCCTAAACCTAACCATAATGCTAAACCCACCTGAACCCTAGTGCTAACACTAAAAAGAAGCCTAACCTTAATCCTAACCCTAAGCAGATCCCGAACTCGAACTCTAACCCTAACCCTAATCTGAACACTAACTATAACACTAAACCTAAACCTAATCCAAACCATAAGCCTAACCAGAACCTTAACGCGAACCCAACCCTAGCCCTAACCTGAACCCACCCCTGAATCTAACATTAAATGTAACCTGAAACCGAACCCTAATGTTAACCCTCACACTATCCCTAAACCTAACGTTAACCATACCCTCATCCTAACCCTAAATCTAACACAACCCTAATACTAACCTGAAACCTAACCCTAATCCAAACAGTAAACTTAACCTGAACACTAACCCTAACCCCAAACCTAATCCTAAACATCTACCTACCAATAACCCTAACAAGAACCCTAACCCTAACCCACCTGAACCCTAACACAAAAGCTAACCCTAAATCAAACCCTAAACCGAACACTAACCCTAACACTAACTCGCACTATAACCCTAACCCTAACCGGAACCCTAAATCTAACCCAAACCCTAAGACAAAACCTAACACTAAACTGCATTTTAACCCAATTACTAACCCGAACTCAAACCCTAACCCTAACATAACTCTAACCTGAACCCTTAGCCTAACCCTAAACTCATCCTAGCCCTAAAGCAAACACTAGCTCTAATCCAACTAAACCCTATCCCAAACACTAACCCTGAACATAACCAGAACTCTAACCCTAAGCATAAACCTAACCCAAACCGTAACTTGAACCAAATGATAACCGTAACCCAAAGCATCACCCCATCCTACCGTTAACTGTAACTCAAACCCGAACTCGAACACTAACCCTAACACTAACCCTAATCCTAACGTGAACCCTAACCTTAACCCGAAGCCTAATCCTACCCTAACTCTAAACCCTAACCCGAATCCCGAAACCGAACTGGAACCAGAACTCCAATCAGACCACTAACTCTAATCCTACACCTAACCATAACCCTAAGCCAAAACCAAACCCTAACCCTTGCAATAACCCTAACCCTAACCTTAACAGTAACCCTAACCCTAACCCTAAACCTAACCCTAACCCTAACCCTAGCCTGAAAATTAACACTAAACTTAACCCCAACTATAACCATAACCGTAACCTAATCCAACTCTAAACCTAGCCCTAAACCTTTGCCTAAGCATAACCCAAACCATAGCAGTAACCCTATCACTAATCCGAAACCCAATCCTAACCCTAAAACTTCCCAGATCCCAAAAACAAAGCATAAGACCAACCCTAATGCAAACACTAACCCTAACGCTAATCCTAAACCTAACCCTAACACTAAACCTATCCCTAACACAAACCCTAACCCTAAACTTAACACGAACACTAGCCTTAACCCTAAACCCAGACACTAACTTTAAGCCTAAGGAAAACAGGTGCTGGAACCCTGAACCTAACACTAACCAGACCCCTAACCAGAACCCTAACCAGAACCCTAACTGTAACCCAAACATAGCCTAAGCCTAACCCTAACAGTAACCCTACCCCTAACTCTGTCCAGAACCCTAACACTAATCCTAACCCTAACACTAAATCTAACCCTAACCTGAACCCTAATCCTAAACCTAACCGTAACCCAACCATAACCATAAACCTAACCCTAACAGTAACCCTATCACTAACCCTAACCCGAACCTGCATTCAACTCTAACACTAACCATAGGCCTATCCCTAACACTAACTCACACCAGAACACGAACCCTAACCCTAAACCTAACACGTACCCTAAACCTAACCCTAACCTGAAGCCTAACCCTAACCATAACCAATCCCTAACCTGAAACCTAACCCTCACCCAAATCCAAACACTAACCATAAAACTGAACTTAACCTTAAACCTACACCTAACCCAAACTGTAACGCTTACCCTAACACAAAACCTAATAAAAACCCTAACCTGAAGTTGAATCATAACACTAACCCTACCTCTTACTCTAACTCTTACTCTAACTCTAAACCTAACCTGTACCCTAACCCTAAACTAACCCTAACTGTAACCTTAAACCTAACCTTAATCCTAACCCAAAACCTAACCTAAATGCTAACCATAAACCTAATCCGAATCCTAACCTTAATCCAAAACCAAACCTAAACCGAACTCTAGCCCTAACTCTAACCTGAACACTATCACTATCCCTAATCCTAACCAGAAACTGAAACCTAACCATGACACAAACACAAACCCAAACACTAACCCTAACCCTAACCCTAACCCAACGAAACCCTAAGAGTAAACCTAGACCTAACCCTAAGCCTAACCTAACTAGAACTCTAACAACAATCCTAACCCTAAAACGAACCATAACCCTAACTCTAACCCTAACACGAACCCTGAACCTAACCCTAACGTGAACCCTAATGCAATCCGCAACCCAACCCAACCCTAACCCTAAGCCTAGCATTAACCCAAAGCCTAACCCTAACACTAACCCTAATCCTAACCCAAACCTGAACCCTAACCCTAACCCAGCCCTACACCTAACCCTAACACAAACTCTAACCCTAACCCAACCCAACCATAACCATAACCAAGAACTAAACTGAGGCCTAATCATAACCCCAACCCTAACAGTAACCCGAAACCGAACTCTAACCCTAACCCTCACCCTAACCGTTACACTAAACCGATCTCTAAATCTAACCCTGATACGAAGCTAAACCCAACAATAACCGAAACCCTAAGCCGATCCAGAATCCGAACTCTAACCCTAACCCTAATCCAAACACTAACCTCTCCCTAAATGTAACACTAACAACAACTGTAACCCTAATCCTAACCCTAAACCTAACCCGAAACATAACACAAACACTAACCCGAAAAAGGACTTCAATCCTAAACCTAACCTGAACCTCAGATCTAACCCTAACCTGCACCCAACCCTAACCCTAAAGCTAACAATTATCTTAACATGAATATTAACCGTACACAATCAGAAACCCTAACATGAACCGTAACCCAAACCCTACCGTGACTCCCAGCCCGACACTAACCCTAACCTTAAGGTGATCTTGAAGCTGAACCCTAACCCTAACACTAACCTGAACACTAAGCTAATACTAAACCCAATCCTAACCCTAACCCTAACCCTTACCTAACATTAACCCTAACACTACACTGAACCATAATCCTAAATCCAGCCCTAATTCTAACCCGAACCCAAACCCGAACCCAACCCTAACCCTAACAGTAGCACTAACCCTAACCTTAACCCGAACCCTGAAGCTAAGGCTAACCCTAAAACGAAACTGAAAAGTAATCGTAACATTAATCCCAACACTAAACATAACCCTATACACAATACAACTCTTAACCCTAAACTGAAGCCAACGGCAATCCTAACCCTAATGCAAACCCTAACGCTAAAGCTAACCCTAAACCAACCCCGAAAACTAACCAAAACCCTAATCCAAACACTAGCACTAAAACTAAACCTAACGCTAACCCAAACCATAGCCCTTACCCTAACATGAATCCTAACCCTAACTCTAACCCAAAATCGAACCATAATACTAACCCTAACCGTAAACTTAACATTAACCCTAAATCTAACCCTAATCCTAACCTGAAACCCAACCCTAATGCTAACACTAACCCGAACCTGAACCCTAACCCTAACCCGAACTCTATCTCTAATCCGAACACGAACCCAACCATACCCCTAAACCTAACCCTAACCCTAACTCGAACCCTAACCCTAACTCATACCCTAAACCGATTCCTAACACTAACACTAGCGTGAAGACTGACCCGCCCCTAATCCTAACCCTAACCATAATCCTAACTCTAACTCCAACAATAATCAGACCACTAAACCTAACCCTAACCCTAACCAGAACACTAACACTAACCTTAAACTAAAGCTAACCCGACCACTGACCTGAAGACTAACTCTAACCCTAAACCTAAATCAAAGTAGTACACGAACCCTAACTCTAATCCTAACCAGAACCCTAACCCTAACCCTAACCCCAACCCAAACACCAACACTAACATTAAACTAAACCCTAACAAGAACCATAACCCTAACCATAACCTGAAACGTAACAATAACTCAAACCTTAACCCTAATGGGAAGGCAACGATAACCCTAATTCTAAGCAAGCAGTAACACTTACCCTAAGCCTAACCCTAACTCAAACCTGAACCCTAACTCTAACCCGACCCTAACACTAACCAGAATCCTAAGTCTAACATTAACCCAAATCCTAAATGTAACCCTAACCATAAACCAGCCTGAACTCTAACCCGCACCCTGATCCTAACCCTAAGTGGAACCCAACCATAACACTGACACTAACCCTAACAGTAACCCTAACCCTAACCCGAACCCGAAAGATAACCCTAGACCTAAGCCTGACCCTAAACCTAGCCCTAACCCTAAACCTAACCATAAACCTAAACCAAACCAGTACACAAAACCTAACCTGAAACCCAAGTCAAACCTTAACCCTAACAGCAACCCAACCCGAACCCTTATCCTAACCCTAAACCTAACCCAATCCCTAACCCAAACTCTAGCAAGAACCTTAACCCGAAAGCCAGTAATGATTCACACTTGGATACAAAGATGTTTCTTTCTGTCAATTTACAAACCGAGAGAAGAAAGTGTGTTCTCTAAGGAATTTGAGAGTGTTCCTGTCTCTAGGAACTCCACGGCCCTGTTTCCAAACCACCTTTCAGAAGGTGATCATTAGCAGGTGGAAGGAAGGAAGACGGGGCATGAAGATACTTCCAGGAATGGATGTTATCCATAGTTTAACTCAGCTGTAGTAGTGAATGCCCCTCAGATACCAAGATGTTTCTTACCATCTTCTCACAAGCCAGGATAAGAAAGTGCGTTCTCTAAGGAATGAGACTGAGATTCTGTCTCAAGGCCCTACATGGTGCTGTGCACAACTTTCTCTGGGAAGGCCATCCTTAGGAGCTGGAAGGAAAGGAGATTGGGCATGAAGTTACTTCTAGAAATTGCTGGTATCCATCGTTTCGCTCAGCTCTAGTAGTGATTGCCACAAAGATAGAAAGATGTTTCATAACAGCTACTTACTTTCCAGGAGAAGAAAGTGCCCTCTCTAAGGCATGTGAGTGAGAGTCTCTCTGAAGGCCCTATGTGGGCCTGTGGAAAACCTTTTTGGGAAGGCAATCTTTAGGAGTGGGAAGGAAGAGAGATGGGGCATGAAGTTACTTCCAGGAATGGGTACTATACATAGTTTGTCCGAGTTGTAGTGGTGATTGCCACTCAGATACAAGGATGTCTCTTACCATCTAAATACAAGCGGGGATAAGAAAGTGCCTTCTCTAAATCATGTGAGTGAGATTGTCTCTCAAGGCCCTTCATGGGCCTGTGTAAACCTGCTTTGGCAAGGCGATCCTTATGCGCTGGAAGGAAGGGAGATCTGGCAAGATGTTTTTTCCAGGAATGGATGTTATACATAGTCTAACTCAGCTTTAGTAGTGATTGCCACTCAGATAGAAAGATGTTTCTTTCCATCTACTTACAAGCCGAGATAAGAAAGTGCCTTCCCTAAGGCATGTGTGTGAAATCCTCTCTCAAGGCCCTCCATGGCCCTGTGCACAACCTGGTTTTGGATGGCGATCTTCAGGAGCTGGGAGAAAGGGAGATTGGGCACCAAGTTGTTTCCAGGAATGGGTCTTATACATAGTTTAACTCAGCTGTAGTAATGACTGCCACTCACAAACAAAGATGTTTCTAACCATCTACTTCCAACCCAGGATAAGAAATTCCGTTCTCTAAGGCATTTGAGAGTGATCCTGTGTCAAGGCCCTACACAGCCCTGTTTTTGTACCTGCTTTGGGAAAGTGATCCTTTGGAGCTGGAAGGAAGGGAGATTGGGCACATAGTAATTTCCAGGAATGGGAGTTATACTTAGTTTAGCTCAGCTGTAATAATGCCTGCCACTCAGATACAAACATGTTTCTAGCCATCGACTTAGAATGTAGTATGAGAAAACGTGCTCTCAATGGATTATGAGTGGGATGCTGTCGCCAGACACTACGCAGTCCTGTTTCCAAACCCGCTTTGAGAAGGCGATCCTTAGGAGCTGGAAGGAAGGGAGATTGGGCACTAAGTCATTTCCAGGAATGGGTGTCATACTTAGTTTAGCTCAGCTGTGGCAATTCTTGCCACTCAGATATAAACATGATCCTAACCATCTATTTAGAATCCGCTATCAGTAAGTGTGCTCTCTATGGCTTGTGAGTGAGATTGTCTCAAGGCAGTACATGGTCCTCGTTCCATACCGTCCTTAGGAAGGCGATCCTCATGTACTGGAAGGAAGGGATATTGGGCCTGAACTTCGTTCCAGGAACTGGTGTTATCCATAGTTTAACTCAGCTGTAGTAGTGATGCCACTCAGAAAGATGTTCCTTACCATCTACTTACAAACCGGGATAAGAAAGTTCCTTCTCTAAGACATGTGCGTGAGATTCTCTCTCAAGGCCCTACATGGCCCTGTGCAAAACCTGCTTTGGGAAGGCGATCCTTAGGAGCTGGAAGGAAGACACATTGGGCATGAAGTTACTATCAGGAATGGTTGTAATACATAGTTCAACTCAGCTGTAGTAATGAATGCCTTTCAGATACCAAGGTGTTTCATACCATCTACATTCAAACCGGGAAAAGAAATTGTGTTCTCCAAGGCATTTGAGAGTGATCCTGCCTCAAGGCCCTACATGGCCCTGTTTACAAACCTGCTTTTGGAAGGAGATCTGTAGCAGCTGGAAGGAAGGGAGATTGGGCACGAAGTCTTGTCCAGAAACAGGTGATATACATATGTTAGCTCAGTTGTAGTAATGATTACCACTCACATAGCTACTTGTTCCTAGACTGTTACTTACAAGGGGGTTGAGAAAGTGCCTTAGCAATGGAGTAAGAGATTCGTTCTCAGGGCACAAAATGGCATTATGCTCCAAACCGGGTTCAGGTTTTTCACCATTACAAGATGGAAAGAAGAGAGGTTAGGCACAAATTTATTTCCAGGAATGGGCGTTACACATACTTCTGCTAAGCTCTAGGAATGATTGCCACTCATATAGAAACTTGTTCATGGACTTCTACTTAGAAGCCTGCATCAGAAATTTCCTTCTCAAAGGAAAGTGAGATTAATTCTCAGGTCCAGAAATGGCATTATGTTCCAAACCTGGGTGAGGAAAGTGATCTTTACAACATGGGAGGAAGAGAGGTTATGCACAAAGTTATTTCAGGGATTAGGTGTTATACACTTTTTAAAAGAGCCTTCTCAAGGGAATGTGAGATTTGTTGTCCAGGTGCAAAATGACAGTATGTTCGAAATCTGGTTTAGGTTTGTGATCTTTATGAGATGGAAGGAAGAGAGTTTAGGCACAAAGTTACTTCCAGGAATGAGTGTTATGTGAAGTTTACCTCAACTGTAGTAATGATTGCCAATCATATACAAACTTCTTCCTAGACATCTACGTAAAAGCCAGGATCAGAACATTCCTTCTGAAAGCAATGTGAGACTCCTTCTTAAGGACAGACATGGCACTATGGTCCAAATCTGGTTTAGGTTTGTGATCCTTACGTGATGAAAGGAAGAGAGATTAGGCACGAAGTGATTTCCAGGAATGGGTGTTATACCAAGTTTGTCAGCCCCAGTAATGACAGTCACGCCTAAACAAACTTGTTCCTAGATATCTACTTAGAAGCTGGTATCAGAGAATGTGTTCTCAAAAGAATGTGAAACTCCTTCTAAAGGCCTGAGAGGACACTATGTTCCAAACCTGGTTGATGAAGATGGTCCTTACGAGCCAGAATGAAGAGAGTTTGGGCATGAAGTTATTTCCAGGAATGGCTGTTAGTCACAGATTAGCTCAGCTGTAGTAATGATTGCCAAACATATACAAACTTGTTCCTGGACTTCTACTTAGAAGCTGGGATAAGAAGGTTCCTTCTGAAAGGAATATGTGGTTCCTTCTCTTTTCTCTTTGTGAGTAAGATCAGCCCTGAGCTAACGGCCATGCCAATCCTCCTCTAATTGCTGAGCAACGCTGGCCCAGACCTAACATCCGTCCTGATCTTCCTCCACTTTATGTGGGGTGCCACCACAGCATGGCCTGACAAGCAATGTGTCGGTGTGTGCCCGGTATCTGAACCTGGGCCACCAGCAACAGAGGGTGCACTTAACCACTACACCATGGGGCTGGACCCTATGAGGTTCCTTCTCAAGGCCAGAAATAGCATGATGTTCCAAAAATGGTTGAGCAAGCTGATTCTGATGAGGTAAAGGAAGAGCGATTAGGCAAAAAGTGATTTCCAGGAATGGCTGTTATACATACTTTAGCTCCCGTAGTCATGATTGCCACTCATATGCAAACTTGTTCATAGAAATCTACATACAGGTCAGGAACACAAAGGGCCTTCGCAAAGGAATGTGACATTCCTTCTCAGGGCCCAAAATCCCAATATTGTCCAAACCTGGCTTAGGTTTGTGACCCTTACTGGATGGAAGGAAGAGAGATTGGGCACAATGACATATTCATGAATGAGTTTTACACATAGATTAACTCAGGTGTAGTAATGATTGCCACTCATATACAAACTTGTTCCTAGACATCTACATAACCCCAGGATCAGAAAGTGACTTCTCAAAAGAATGTGATATTCCTTGTCAAGGCCTGAAACAGCAATATGTTCCAAACTTGGTCGACGAAGGTGGTACTTACGAGCTGGAAGTAAGAGAGATTGAGCATGAAGTCTTTTTCCAGGAATTGATGCTACTCATAGAATAGCTCAGTTGTACTAACGATTGCCACTTATATAGAATCTTGTTCCTGGACATACACTTAGAAGCAGTGATCAGAAAGTGCCTTCTTAAAGGAATATGAGATTCCTTCTCAAGGCCGGAAATGGCAATATGTTCCAAACGTGGTTGAGGAAGGTGGGCCTTATGATCTGGAAGGAAGAGAGACCGGCACGAAGTTATTTTCAGGAATAGGTGTTATTCATAGTTCATCTCAGTTGTAGTAATGATTCCCACTCATATACAAACTTGTTTCTAGGGATCTACTTAGAAGCTGGGATCAGAAAGTTCCATCTCAAGGTAATGTGAGATTCCTTCTCAAGGCCCGACATGGTATTACATTCAAAACCTTGCTTAGGAATGTAATCCTTTAGAGCTGGAAGGAAGAGAGATGGGGTAGGAAGTTATTTTGAGGAATGGTTCTTATACACCGTTTAGCTCAGCTGTAGTAATGGTTGCCACTCATTTAGAAACTCGTTACTAGACGTTTACTTACAAGCCGAGATCAGAAAGTGCTTTCTCAAAGGAATGTGAGATTTGTTCTCAAGGGCCTGAAATGGCATTATGTTCCAAACCTGATTTAGGTTTGTGATCCTTACGAGATGGAAGGAAGAGAGAAGCACAGCTCTATTAGTGATTGCCACTCACATGCAAACTTGATCCTAGACGTCTACATACAGGCTGTGATCAGAAACTGCTGTCTGAAAGAATTGTGAGATTTCTTCTCAAGGTCTGAAATGGCAATATGTTCCCAACTTGGTTGAGGAAGGTCTTCATTACGAGCTGGAAGGAAGATAGATTGGGCATGAAGTTATTTTCAGGATCGGGTGTTATTCAAAGAATAGTTCAGTTGTAGTAACGATTGCCACTTATGTAGAATCTTGTCCTGGGCATTTACTTAGAAGCAGGGATCAGAAAGTGCCTTCAAAGTAGTGTGAGATTCATTCTCAAGGCCTGAAATGGCATGATGCATGAAACTTGGTTTATATTTGTGATCCTTATGAGATTGAAGGAGGAGAGATGAGGCAAAAAGTATTACCAGGAATGGTTGTTATAGACAGTTGAGCTCAGATCTAGTAAGGATTAACACTCATATACATACTTATTCCTAGACTTCAACATTCTGGACAGGATCAGAATGTGTCTTCTCAAAGGAATATGAGATTCCATCTCAAGGAGTGACATGGCGATATGTTGCAAACCTGGTTTAGCTTTGTGATCCTTATGAGTTAGAAGGAAGAGAGATGAGGCACAAAGTTACTTTCAGGAATGGGTATCATACACAGCTTAGCTCAGCTGTAGTAACGCTTGCCACTCATATACAAACTTGTTCCTAGACATCTACTTCCACTCTGGGATCAGAAAGTGCCTTCTCAAAGGAATGCGAGATTCCTTCTCAAGGTCCAACAAGGCAATATGGTCCAAAACTGGTTTAGTTTAGTGAATCTTAGTGCTAGAAGGAAGAGAGTTTTTACATGAAGTTATTTCACGGAATGGGTATTATAAATCATTTTACTCAGCTGTAGTACTGATTGATGCTCCAATATAAACTTGTTCCTAGACATCTACTTACAAGAAGTTATCAGTAAGTGTCTTCACAGAGGAATGTGAGATTTGCTCTCAACGACCAAAATAGCATTATGTTCTAAACCTGGTTTAGGAAGGTGATTCTCACGAGCTGAAAGGAAGAGTGAGTGAGCACAAAGATACTTCCAGGGATGGGTATTTTATACAGATGAGCTCAGCTGTAGTGATGATTGCCACTCATATACTAACTTGTTCCTGGACATCTACTTACATGCTGGGACGAGAAATGCCTTCTCAAAGGAATGTGATATTCCCTCCTAAGGCTCGAAACAGCAATATATTCAAAACCTGTTTTAGGAATGTAAACCTTCAGAGCTGGAAGGAAGAGAGATTGGGCATGAAGATATTTCCAGAAATGGGTGTTAGCCATAGATTAGCTCAGCTGTATTAATGATTGCCACTCACATACAAAGTCGTTTCTAGACATTTACTTAGAAGCCTGGATCAGAAAGTGCCCTCTCAAAGGAATATGAGATTCAATCTCAAGGCCTGAAACTGCATTCTGTTATATACCTGTTTTAGGTTTCTGATCCTTACGAGATGGAAGGAAGAGATAGTGGGCATGAAGTTATTTCCAACAATGGGTGTTATACATAGTTCAGCTAAGTTCCAGTAATCTTTGAAACTCATTTACTAACTTGTTGCTAGAGCTCTACTTAGAACCCGGGATCAGAAATTGCCTTCTCAAAGGAATGTGATATTCCTTCTCAAGGCCTGAAATGGCAATATGTCCCCAACCTGGGTAAGGTAGGTTGACTTCATTTGCCGGAAGGAAGAGAGACAGGGCACGAAGTTATTTCCTTACTTGTTACTGGCAAAAGTGCTTGAGCAGTAGTATTTTGTCTTTCCATTGAGAAGGCAGCCTCAGTGCAGGCAACGAACCAAAAGGAAGAAAAGGCACTTTCCATTATGATACTCAAAAACTAAATGGAAATGTTTTTCTCCACAGAGTACGTTCATTAGATGGATACTATAGATATTCGCTCTCAGCTGTAGTGGAAAATTTAAAAGATCTCAGGGGTAGATGCTCCTTAAACCTACTTGCAAGCAGAGTTAAGCAAGAACTTTCTGGCATTACATAGGAGAGACATTATTTTTAGCGTGTGTGAGGAAGATCAACCCTGAGGTAACATCCGATGTTGATCCTCCTCTATTTTGCTGAGGAAGTTTGGCCCTGAGCTAACATGAGTGCCCATCTTCCTCTACTTTATATGGGACGCCACCACAGCATGTCCTGGCAAGCAGTGCATTGGTGCGTGCCCAGGGTTGGGAAACTGAAAACCCAAGGCCACCAAAGTGGAGCGTGCACACGAAACTGTTTGTGACACCGGGCAGGCCCCAGGGAGAAAATTCTTAAGTAAATGTCGTTAACCACAATGTTGGGAGAGGCAATTTTCAGGAGAGTCCTCTGCAGATGCAAGTAAGAATTTTGCTCCATACTGGCCTGTCCTTTTACAGATGCTATAGATACTATCTCCCAGGTGTACTGAAATTTTAAAAGCTCTCATATGAAGATGTTACTTACACTTGTTGGGTACCTGTGTTAAGCAAAAGTGTTTGTCATGATATGCTAGTGAGACCCTGAATGTAGTTTGAACTGCAGTGTATTCAAATTCTCAAGATGATCCTAAACAGGTACAAGGAGGAGTTTCTCTGAAGAGTCAACTGTCATTGAATGGATGGTAAGGATAATCTGCACCACCTGTAGTGATAGCTCTCCTAGTAAGATGATCCTGAAAACTACTGACAAACTTGGTTGATTAGTGGTGTTTTGTCATTCCATTGGGAAGACGGCCTCAGTGCAGGCAATGAACGGCAAAGAGGAAAAGTCACTGAACCACATCATCCAAAAATCTACAGGGAAGAGCTTTTCTGCACAAGGTACGTTCATGTACTGGATGTTATAGATATTCTGTCCAGGCTGCAGTGGAAAGTTTAAAAACTCTCAGAGGCAGATCCTGCGGAAAGCCACTTGCAATCTGAATCCAGCAAGGTCTTTCTTTCATTAAATAGGGAGAGAATTACTAAGTGAATGTTGTTAACTGCAAGGATGGAAAGAAAAATTTCAGGATAGTCCTATACAGATATTAGCAAGAAATATTCTCTACAATGAACTTTCATTTTATGGATGTTATAGATACTCCCATCTGTACTGAAATTTTAAAACCTCTCATATGAAGGTATTCCTAACAGATATTTGCAACCTGTGTTAAGCAATAGTGTTGATAATGATATGCTAGTGAGACCCTGAAGGTAGACTGTACTACAATGTTTTTAATGTCACTCATGAATATGATTCTAAACAGCGACATGATATTCTTCACACGGTACTTTCCTTGAATGGATGTGATAGAGTTTCTTCCCCGGTTGTGGTGACAACTTTAACATCTCATAGGAATGTGCTCCTAGCAGCAACTGGCAAAATAGGTTTACAGTGGTGTTTTGTCTTTATGTTGGGGAGGAGGCCTGAGAGCAGGCAGTGAACTGCAGAGATGAAAAGGCACTTTGCAAGATGATCTTAAAAAGCTAAAATGATGTATGTTCCTCCACAGAGTACTTACATGGAATGTATGGTATAGATATTCTGTCCCAGCTGCAGTGGAAAGTTTAAAAGCTTGCAGAGGCAGATCTGCTGAAAGCTACTTGCCATCTGAGTTCATCAAGATCTTTCTTGCCTTACCTGGGAGTGAATTCCTAAGGGAAGGTCCTTAACCGCAATGGTGGAAAAGGCAATTTTCAGGATACTCCTATACAGATACAACCAAGAGATTTTGTCCCCACTGAACTCTCATTTCATGGATGTTATAGATACTCTCTCCAGCTGTCCTGAAAATTTAAAACCTCTCATATGAAGAAGTTACTAACAGATATTGGCAACCTGTGTTAAGCAATAGTGTTTATCATGATATGCTAATGATACCCTAAATGCAGGCTGAACTGCAGTGCCTTTAAAGTCATTCATGAAGATAATCCTAAGCAGGTACAAGAAGAGGTCTTCTTCATGGTATACTTTCATTGAATGGATTTGATAGAGCTTCTTTCCGAGGTGTGTTGAAAAGTTGAAACTCTCCTAGGAAGGTGTTCCTAACAGCTACTGGCAGAGTAGGTTTAGCAGTAGTGTTTTCTCTTTAAACCAGGGAGGAAACGTGAGTGCAGGCAATGAAATGCAAAGATGAAAATGCAACTGACAATATGATCTGAAGAAGCTAAAAGCAAGTGTTTTCCTCCACATGGTAATTACATGGAATATATATTATATATAAGTTCTCCCAGCTGCAGCGAAAATTTTAAAAGCTCTCAGAGGAAGACCATTCTTAAAGGACCCTGCAAGCTGTGTTCAACAAATGCTTTCTTGCTTTACTTTGGAGAGATAGCTGAGTGAAGGCCATTGAATGCAATGAGGGAAAAGGCAATTTGCATGATGAACCTACACAGACACACGAACGAGATTTTCACCAAACTTGTCTTTCATATTATGGATATTATAGATACTCTCTCCCAGCAGTACTGAAATTTTAAAACCTCTAAGATGAAGATGTTCCTTTCAGATATTGGCCACCTGTCTTGAGCAATATAATTCATCATGATATGCTAGTGGGACCCTGAATAGAGTTTGAACTGCAGTCTATTAAAAGTCTCTTCTCAAGATGACCCTTAACAGCCACAAGCTGGAGTTTCTCTGAAGCGTCAACTTTCATTGAGTTGATCATAACAATAATCTGCACCACCTGTAGTGATCGTTCAAAAGATCTCCTAAAAAGATACTCCTGATGGCTACTGACAAAAGGCATTGAGCAGGAATGTTTTGTATTTCCAATGGGAAGGGAGGCTCAGTGCAGGCAATGAACGACAAAGAGGAAAAGGCACTTTACAATATGATCCTAAAAAGCTAAAAGGAAGAATTTTTCTCCACTGGGTACATTCCTGAAATAGATGTTATAGATATTCGCTCCCCGCTGCAGTGAAAAGTTTAAAAGCTCTCAGAGGGAGAGCCTCCTTGAAGATACTTCCAAGCTGAGTTCAGCAAACATTTTTTACCTGACTTGAGAGAAAGAGCACGGGTGAAGTTTATTTACTGCAATGTTGGAAAAGGCAATTTTCAGAATAGTCCTATAGAGATACACGCAAAAGATTTTCTCCATACCTGAATTTCAATTTATGGATGTTATAGATACCCTTTGCCAGCTGTACTGATATTTGAAAACCACTCATATGAAGATGTTACTTACAGATATTGGCCTACTGTGATAAGCAATGGTGTTCATCATGATACGTTACTGAGAACCTGAATGCAGATTGAACTGCAGTGTAGTCAAGTCTCTTCTCAAGATAATCCCAAACAGCTACAAGCAGAGTTTCTCTGAAGAGTCCACTTTCCTGGAATGTAGGGTAATGATAATCTGCACCACATGTAGTGATAGTTTGAAAGCTCTCCTAGCAGTGTTTCAAAGAGTTACTGGTAAACGTCGTTGAGCAGTGGTATTTTGTCTTGCCTGTGGGAAGGAAGCCACAGTGCAGGACATGAACTATAAAGAGGAAAAGGCACTTTACTATGTGATCCAAAAAACTAAAAGGAAGACTTTTCCACCACACAGTATGTTCATGGAATGGATGTTATAGATATTCTCTCCCAGCTGCAATGGAAAGTTTAAAAGCTCTCAGAGGAAGGTGCTCCTTAAAGATACTTGCAAGCAAGTTGAACAAGAACTTTCTGGCATTACAAGGAGAGAATTCCTATGTGTAGGTCGTTAACAGCAATGATGTAAAAGGCAATTTTCAGGATAATCCTATACAGATATAAACAAGAGTTTGTCTCCAAACTGGAATTTCATTTTATGGATGTTACATATACTGTCTCCCAGCCGTACTGAAATTTTAAAACGTCTCCATTGAGAATGTTACTAACAGATATTCTTCACCTGTGTTAAGCAATAGTGTTCATCATGATATGCTAGTGAGACCCTGAACGCAGATTGAACTGCAGTGTATTTGAAGTCACTTATGAAAATGACCCTAAACAGTTATAAGCAGAAATTATCTTCACGGTATACTTTCATTAAATGGATGTGATAGAGCTTTTTCCTGAGCTGTGGTGAAAAGTGTCAACTCTCATGGGAAGGTGTTCCTAATCGCTACTGGCAGAGTAGGTTTAACAGTGGTGTTTTTTCTTTACATCAGGGAGGAAGCCTGAGGGCAGGCAATGAAATTCAAAGGTGAGAATGCAATTGACAATATGATCGAAAGAAGCTAAAAGCAGTGATTTCCTCCACAGAGTACTTACATGGAATGGATGTAAGGAATAGGTTTTCCTAGCTGCAGTGAAAAGTTTACAAGCTCTCAGAGGAAGATCATCCTTAAAGATTCCTGCAAGGCGAGTTAAGAAACACTTTCTTGTATTACATGGGATAGAGAGCCTGAGCGAAGGTCGTTAACTGCAGTGATCTAAAGGCAATATGCAGGCTGATCCCATAAAGAGACAAGCCACAGATTTTCTCCATATTTCACTTTCATTTTATGGATGTTATAGATACACTCTCCTAGCTGTACTGAAATTTTAAAACATCTCAGATGAAGATGTTACTTACAGATATAGGCCACATGTGTTAAGCTATAATGTTTGTCATGATATGTTCATGAGAGCCTGAAGGTGGGTTGAACTGTAGTGTATTAAATGTCTCTTCTCAAGATGATCCTAAAGAGCTACTAGCAGGAGTTTCTCTGAAGATTCAACTTGAATGGAATGGATGTTAAATATAATCAGCAAAACCTGTAATAATACTTTGAAAGCTCTCATACGAAGACGTTCCTTACAGCTACTGGCAAAATTGGTTAAGCAGTGGTGTTTTGTCTCTATATTAGTGAAGGAAACATCATTGCAGGCAATGAACAGCAAAGAGGAAAAGGCAATTTACTATATGATCCTAATACCTAAAAGGAGGAGTTTTTCTGCACAGAGTATGTTCACGGAATGGATGTTGGAGATATACTCTCCCAGCTGCAGTGAAATGTTTAATAGATCTCAGAGGAAAATCCTCCTCAGAGATACTTGCATGCTGAGTTCAGCAAACATTTTCTTGCATGTCTTGGGAGAGAGAGCCTGAGTGAAGGTCGTTAACCGCAAAGAGGGAAAAGGCAATTTGCAAGAAGATCCTATATAGACACAAGGCAGAGATTTTCTCCACACTTGACTTTCATTTTATGGATGTTATAGATACTCCACCCTAGCTGAAATGGAACTGTTAAACTTCTCATATGAAGATGTAACCTATGATATTGGCCACCTGTGTTAATCAGTAGTGTTCATCATAATGTGCTACTCAGACCCCGAATGCAGATTGAACTGCAGTAATTAAAAGACTCTTCTCAAGATGATCCTAAACACCTACAAGCAGGAGTTGCTCTGAACAGTCAACTTTTATTGAATGGATGGTAATGATAATCTGCACCACCTGTAGTGATAGTTGGACAGCTGTCACAGGACGTTGTTCCTAACAGCTACTTTCAAACTTGTTTGAGCAGTGGTGATTGGTCTTTCGGTTGGCAAGGGAGCCTCAGTGCAGGCAATGAGCGACAAAGAGGAAAAGGCACTTGAACATATCCTAACATGTTAACCTTAAGAGTTTCTCACCACAGAGTAGGTTCATGGAATGAATGTTAGCGAAATACTCGCCCCACTGCAGTGGAAAGTTTAAAAGCTCTCAGAGGCAGATCCTCCTGTAAAGTACTTGGAAGCAGAGGTCAGCAAGAACTTTCTTGCTTTACATGGGAAAGAATTCCTGATTGAAGGTAGTTAACGGCAATGTTGATAAAGGCAATTATCAGAATAGTCGTATACAGATAGAAGCAAGAAATTTTATACATACTGGACTTTCGTTTTATGGATGTTATAGATACACTCTCCCAGTGGTAATGAAATTTTAAATCCTCTCATATGAAGCTGTTACTAACAGATGCTGGCAAGCTGTGTTAAGCAATAATGGTCATCATGATATGCTAGTGAGACCCTGAATACAGATTGAACTGCAGTGTATTTAAATCCACTTAAGAACACGATCATAAACACTTACAGAGGAGGCTTTCTTCACGGTGTACTTTCATTGAATGGATGTGATACAGCTTCTTTTCGAGCTGTGGTGAAAAGTGGAAACTCTCCTAGTAAGGTGTTCCTAACAGCCACTGGCAAAGTAGTTTTGGCAGGGGTGTTTTCTTTTATATCAGGAAGGAAGCCTGAGTGCATGCAATCAGCTGCAAAGATGAAAAGGCACTTTACGACATGATCCTAAAAAGCTAAAAGGAAGTGCTTTCCTCCACAGAGAACTTACATGGAATGGATGTTACAGATATTCTCTTGCAGCTGCAGTGCAAGTTTACAAGCTCTCAAAGGAGGATGCTGCTTAAAGCTCCTTGCCAGCTGAGTTCAGCAAGTAGTTTCTTGCCTTACATAGGAGAGAGAGCCAGAGTGACGGTCGTTATCTACAATGATGGAAAAGGCAACTTGCGGGAGGATCCTATACACATACCAGGCAGAGATTTTCTGCACACTTGACTTTCATTTTATGAATGTTACAGATCCTCTCTCCCAGCTGTAGTGACAAGTTTAAAAGCCCTCCAAGGAAGAACTGACTTACAGCTACAGGGCTGTTGAGTTCAGAACGGGTGTTGTTCCATTATATTTGAGGGAAAGCCTGAGTGCAGGCCATGAAGATCGATGATTGAAAAATTCACTCATCAAGATGATCCTCAACAACTAAGAAGAGTTTTATTCCACCGTGTATGTTATTTCAATTGATGTTATAGATACTTTCTCCCAGCAGTAGTGAAAAGGATCAAAGCTGTCTTCGGAAGATCTTACTTACAGCTAATGGCAACCTTTGCTCAGTAAGAACATTCTCTCATATACTGTGTGAGAGAGCCTGAGTAAATGTCGTGAGCTGCAATGTTTGAAAAAGTACTTTTCAGTGCAGATGCTAAACAGGTACAAGCAAGTGTTTTTCTCCACACTGTGCTTTTCATAAATCGATATTAGATATATTCTCTTCCTTGTGTAGTGAAAAATTTAAACCCTCTCATAGGAAGATGCTCCCAACAGCTACTGGCAAACTGAGATCAATGAGCACATTCTTTCGTTCCATGTAAGAGAAAGCCTGAATGAAAGACGCGAACTGCAACTTTTGAAAAGGGACTTTTCAAGACGATCATAAACAGATTTAAAAAAGGAGTCTTTCTTCACACTATACTTTCGTTCAATGGATCTTACAGATAATCTGTACCAGTTGTAGTGAAAAGTATAAAAGGTCTCGTTAGAGTATGTTCCCTAGAGCTACTGGCAAGCAGAGTTCAGCAGAAGTGCTGTTTCAATACATTAGATAGAAACCTGAGTGTAGACTATTAACAGCATATTTGTGATATCAGTCATGTGTCCTTAGTGAGATTACTCATATATTTATGTGTGACATCACTCCCATTGTTATGAGTGACATCGCACCAATAGTGTGACATCACTCCCATTGCTATCTGTGACATGAGAGACATGTAACTTGTAACATCACACCCATTGTGTTCATGTGATATCATACTCTATGTTAAGCGTGATGTGACACACTTGGCTATGGGTAACATCACACCCCTTGTGTGTGTGTAACAACATCCTCCTTGCGTGTCACATCTCATCAATTGTGAATGACATCAACCTTGTCATATGCTATCAAACCATTAGTATGTGTGGTGTCACTCCCAGTATTATGTATGACATCACACCAATTGAGTGTGGCATCACTCTCATAGTGTTTGACATCACTCCACTGGTGTGTGACATGGCTCATATTTTGTGTCTGACATCACTCCAATCGTTCTGTGTGACATCACACCCATTTTGGTACATCACACACTTTGAGCAGGATAAAACTAGGTTAGCCTGTCACATCTCTCAAATTGTGTGATATCACTCCCGTTGTGTGAGGGCAGTCATTTTGTTAACTTAGATATGACATCCACAGTTTTGTATGAAATCATTCCCAGCTTTCTGTGAAGTCTCTCACATTTTACTCTGACTTATATCCCTATTTGTGTTTTATGTAACTCTCATTGTTATGTATGAATTCACACTCATTTTCCTTAGAGATACCACACCAAATGTCCATGATATCACCAGATTGGTGTGTGCTTTCACACACTTTGTGTGTCTGACCTCACTCAATGTCTGTATGACATCACACCAATGGTGTATGTGTGATAGTGCTCACATTTATGTGTGAAAACACACACATTGATATGTCTGACACCATTCACATTTTTGTGACATAATTCACATTTTTATGTATGACATCACACCTGGTGTGTGTGTGACAACATTCACATATGTTGACATCACAGCGATTGTGTGTGACATCACTCGAATTTACCATATGAAATGGCTATTGTTAAGTGTCATGTCACACCCAATATTCTGTGTGATGTCACATTAATTCTCGAGGACATCACTCTACTAGTGTTGTGACATCACTCCCATGGAGTCTCTGTGACTTCATTTATATATTTTGGGTCACATCTTTCTGTTATGTGTGATATCACGCCTGTTGTGTTGTATGACATCAGTCCAATAGTGTGACCTCACTCCCACATATGTGTGACACCAGTCACATGTCCTTTGTGATATTACTCACATGTTTATGTGTGACCTCAGTCTCATTATGTGTGACATCACATCAATAGTGTGACATTACTCCCACTATGTGTGACATCAGTGACATGTCCCTAGTGACATAATTCACATTATGAAGTGTGACATCACTCCCATTGTGTGCATGTGATATCACTCCCACTGTTTTGCGTGGCGTGACCACATGCTTCTTGGTGACATCACATCACTTGTTTGAGAGTGACAACATCCTCATTGTGTGTCACACCACAACACTTGTGCGTGACATCAACCTTAATTCCCGTATGATATACCAACCATTATTATGTGTGGTGTCACTCCCAATATTATGTATGACATCACACCAATTGAGTGTGCAATCACTCTGGTAGTATTTGACATCACTCCAACGGAGTGTGAAGTGGTTTACATTTTGTGTCTGACATCACTCCAATCGTTATGTGGGACATCACATCCATTTTGGGACATCACACAACATGAGTATGCTAACACTACGATAGACGGTCACATCTCTCAAGCTGTGTAATATCACTCCCATTGTGTGTGGTGGCAGTCATATTCTTAACTGGGTGTTGTGACACCCACTGTTATGTACGAAGTCACTTCCAGGTTTCTGTGAAATCACTCACATTTTACTCTGACATATCGCACTTGTGTGTTTTGTGTAACTCTCATTGCTATGTGTGAATATTCACTCATTTTCCTTAAAACACCAATCCCATTTTCTGTGACATCACCAGGTTAGTGTGAGCCTTCACACACATTGTGTGTCTGACATCACACCAATGGTGTACTTGTGAAAGGGCTCATATTTGTGATTGAAAATATACCCAATGATATGTGTGACACCATTCACTTTTTTGTGACATAAGACAAGACACATTTTCATGTATGACATCACATATATTATGAGCGTGAAAACATTCACAGATGTTGATATCACACCAATTGTGTGTGACGTGAATGCAATTTAGCATATGAAATCGCTATTGTTACCTGTGATGTTACTTCCAATATTCTGTGTGACGTCACACTAATTCTTGAGGACATCACTCTACTACTGTTGTGACATGACTCTCATGGTGTTTCTGTGACTTCACTCATATATTTCGAGTGACATCTCTCTGTTATTTGAGACAACATTCCTGTTGTGTTTATGACATCACACCAATAGTGTGACATCACTGACACACGTCTGACATCAGTCGCGGGTCCTCTGCTGTATTACTCACCTGTTTCTGTGTGACATCACTCACATTATGTGTGACATATGAATTGTGTGACAACACTCTCACTACTATGTGTGACATCGTCGTATCCCTTTTGACACAACTCACATTTTATAGTGTGACATCACTCCCATTGTGTGCATGTGATATTACTCCCATCATTATGAGTGACATGACACACACGGTTATCGGTGACATCACACCACTTGTGTGTGACAACATCCTCACCTTGTGTCACATCACATCAATTGTGTGTGACATCAAACTTAATTAGCATATGATATCCCAACTGTTGTTATGTTGGTGTCACTGCCATTATTATGTATGACATCACACCAATTGAGTGTGGCATCACTCCAACATCGTGCTTGCAACATCATTCACATTTTGTGTGCGACATCACTGCAATCATTATGTGTGACATCACACCCTTTTTTAGACATCACAAAGCTTGATTGTGATAACACGAGGATAGGCAGTCACATCTCACATATTGTGTGATATCACTCCCATTGTGTGTGACGGCAGTCATATTATTCAGTGTGATGTGACCTCTGCTCTTATGTACGAAATAACACTTAGGTGTCTGTGAAATCTCTCACATTTTACTCTGACTTAAATCCCACATGTGTGTATTGTGTAACTCTCATTATATGTGAATTCACACTCATTTTCATGAGAGAAACCATCCCCATTGTCTGTGACTTCATCAGGTTGGTGTGTGCCTTCACACACATTGTGTGTCTGACCTCACTCAATGTGTGTGTGACATCACACCAATGGTGTAGGTGTGACAAGGCTCACATTTGTGTGTGAAAACACACCCATTGATATCTGTGACACCATTCACCTTTTTTGTAACACAATTCACATTTTTATGTATGACATCGCACCTATTGTGTGTGACAACTTTCACATATGTTGAAATCAAACCAATTGTGTGTGGGTTAGGGTTAGTGTTAGCATTAGGTTTAGAGTTTTGGTTAGGGTTATGGTTAGGGATAGGGCTAGGGTTTAGGGTTAGGGCTAGGGCTGGGGCTAAGGCTAGGGTTAGGTTTAGTGTTAGGCTTATGGCTAGGGCTAGGTTTAGGGTTAGGGCTAGGGTTAGGCTTGCAGGTAGGGTTAGGACTAGGGCTATGTTAGGTTTAGGGCTAAGGCTAGGGTTAGTGCTAGGTTTAGGGTTATTGTCAGGGTTATGGATAGGGCTAGGGTGTGGATTAGGGCTATGATTAGGGTTAGGTTTAGCATTGAGTTTAGGGCCAGTGTTAGTATTAGGGTTAGGGCTAGGGTTATTGTGAGGGTTAGGGTTAGGGTTATGATTACTGCTAGGGCTAGGCTTATGGCTACGTTTAGTGTTATGGTTAGGTTTAGTGTTAGGCTTAGGGTTAGTGTTATGGTCGGGGTTATATCTAGGGCTAGGATTAGGATTAGGTTTAGTGCTAGGTTTAGGGCTAGGGCTACTGTTAGCTCTAGACTTAGATATAGGGCTAGTCTAGGGCTAGTGTTAGGTCTAGAGCTAAGGCTAGTCCTAGTGTTATGGCTAGCATAGCCTTAGGGTTACAGTTATGGTTAGGGCTAGGTCTAAGTCTAGGGCTAGGGCTAGCATTAGGGCTAGGGCTAGGGCTATGGTTAGGGCTATGGTTAAGGTTAAGTTTATGTTTAGGCTTAGTCCTAGTGTTGGTGTCAAGGTTAGGGTTCTTGTTAGCTTCAGGTTCGGATTTGTGTTCGGGTAAGGGTTTGGGTTCGTGTTTGGGTTCTGGTTTGGTGAGGTTTAGGGTGAGGCTTAGGGGTGAGAGTCAGTTTTAGGGTTAGAGTGAGGGTTAAGAATATGATTAGGATTAAGTCTGTGCTATGGTTAGGGATAGGTTACAGATTAGGGTAAGGATTAGTGTTAGCTTTAAGGTTATGTTAGTGATAGCACTAGGGCTAGGGTTAGGGTTAGGTTTATGGATAGGATTTGGGTTAGCGTTAGGATTAATACCCCGTTTAGGGTTAGGGTTACACATAGTGGTAGGTGTTGGCTTTGGGCTACAGTTCGGTTTAGTGTTAATGTTATGGCTAGGGCTAGATTGAGCATTAGGGTTAGTGCCGTGGTTAAGTTTAGTGCTAGGGTTAGGGTTAGAGTTAGGTCTAGGTCTAGCATTTGGTTAGTGCTATGGCTAAGATTATAGTTTGGTTTAGGGTCATGGTTTGTGTTAGACTTAGTGGCAGGGGTACTGTTAGGTTTAGTGTTAAGGGTTGAGCTATGGGTTAGGAATGAGAGAGATCGGTTTAGGGTCATAGTTCGGGTTAGGATTAGCATTAGTGTTGTGGTTATGGTTAGGGATAAGATTAGTGTTAGAGTTAGGTTTAGGGCCAGGGCTCGGGTTAGGACTAGGGTTACACTTAAGGCTAGGGATAGGTCTGTGATTAGGGTTAGTGTTAGGGCTAGTGTAAGGGTCCGGTCTAGGGCTGGGTTAGGATTAGCTCTAGGGCAAGTGTTAAGGTTAACATTGTGCTTAAGGTTAGGTTTTGGCATAGGGCTAGGTTTAGGCTTAATGTTGGGTTAGGCTTAGGTTTGGGGTATGGGTAGCAATTTTGGTTGTGGTTGTGGTTAGGGTCACTGTTAGGGCTTGGGGCTGGGTTAAGAACAGATTTCTGGTGAGTCTTAGGGCTAGACTAAAGGCTAGGGTTAGGGTTAGTTTTAGGGTTATGCTTGGGGTAGGTTTAGTGTTTGGGTGAGGGTCAGGGGTATGGTTAGCATTAGGATTAAGTTTTGGGAAAGGCTTAGGTTGAGGTCTAGGGTTAGAGCTAAGGTTAGATTTAGGGTTAGAGTTCAGTTAGGTTTATGGCTATGGTTAGTCTTAGGGCTAGGGTTAGTGCTAGGATGCTGGTTAGGGCTAGGGCTGGGGCTGGCTTTTGGCTTATGGCTATGTCTAGGATTAGGGTTAGTGTTAGGGTTAATGTTGCGTGCGTTAGAGTTTGGGTTATGGGTAGGGTCAGGGTTAACTTTAGGGTTATGTGTAAGGTTAGCTTTATATTTAGGGTAATTGTGGGGCCGGCCTTGTGGCTTAGGGGTTAAGTGCGTGGGCTCCACTGCTGGTGGCCCAGGTTTGGCTCCTGGGTGCACACCAACGCACCACTTCTCCGGCCATGCTGAGGCCGCGTCCCACATACAGCAACTGGAAGGATGTGCAGATATGACATACAACTATCTACTCTGGTTTTGTGGGAAAAAAAATTAGCGTGAGCCTTAAGGTGACAGGTAGGAGTAGCAGTAGAGTTAGGGGTAAGGTTAGAGTTGGGTTTGAGTTAGGGTTATGGTTGGGCTAGGGTTAGTGTTTGGGTTAGGGCTACTGTTAGTGTTAGCATTAAGGTTAGGGCTATGGCTAGAGTTAGGGCTATGGTTAGGGCTAGAGTTAGGCTTAGGGTTAGGGTTAGCATTAGTGTTAGGGCTAGTGTTAGACATAGGGTTAGGCTTAGCACCAGGGCTAAGGATACGGCTAGGGTTAGTGTTAGTTCTAGGACCAGGTCTAGGGTTACTGTTAGGGTTAGAGTATGGGTTAGGGCTAGGGTAAGGGTTAGGGTTAAGGCTATGTTTAGGGTTAGGCTTAGGTTTAGGACTAGATTTATGCCCGTGGTTAGGGTTAGGGTTAGGACGAGGGCTTATCTTGGGGTTAGGGCTAGGGCTAGGATTAGGTCATGGTCAGCATTAGGGTTAGGGCTACTGTTGGGTTAGGGTTAGGGTTACGGTTGTGGTTAGGGTCAGGTCTACGGCTAGGATAGAAGTTAAGCCTATGTTTAGGGTTATGGTTAGGTTTATGTTTACCGTTACAGTTATGGTTAGTGGTAGGTCTCGTGTTAGGCTCAGGTCTCTGTCTAGCGTTCGTTTGGGTTAGCCCTAGGTCTATGGCTAAGTTTAGGGTCAAGTTTAGGTTTACTGTTAGTGCTAGAACTAGGTTTAGGTTTACGTTTAGGGGTAGGGTTAGAGTTACAGCTAGGGTTAGGGTAGGGTTAGGGTTACGGCTAGGGTTAGAGTTAGGTCTACGGTTATGGTTAAGGGTATGATTGTGTTAGGTTTAGATTTAGTGCTAGATTTACGGGGAGGTCTAGCGTTAGGGTTAGTGTTAAGACAAGGTTTAGGGTTAGGTCTAGGTTTAGGCCTAGGATTAATGTTATGTTTAAGCTTTGGATTTGGGTTAGGTTGATAACTACAGTTAAAGTTAGGTCTAGAGTTAGTGCTACAGCTAGGGTTAGGGCTAGGGCTGGTCTTCGGTTTAGGGTTAGGGCTAGGGTTCAGATTATGGTAGGGTTAAGGTTAGTTTTGGGCTAGGGTTAAGACTAGAGCTAGAGCTAGGGCTATCGTTGGGTTACGGCTAAGTTAGGGATAGCGTTAGGGCTAAGGCTATGCTTAGAATAAAAGTTAGGGTTAGGATTAGTGTTATGGTTATGGTTAGGGATTGTTTAGGTTTTCAGTCAAGTTTAGGGGTAGGGGTTGGAGTAGAGTAAGGGTTAGGCTAGGATTAGGGCTAGTATAGTGGTAAGAGTTGGGTTAGGGTTTGGGTTAGAGGAGTGGTAGACTTAGAGGTAGGGTGAGGGTTGGGTTAGGGTTAGCGTTACGGTGAGTGTTAGGGCTGGTGATAGCATGAGAGTTAACCTTAGGGCTAGAGTTAGGGTTAGGGCTAGGATTATGCTCAGGGCTAGGGTTGAACCTAGCATTAGAAGTAGGGTTAAGAGTAGGTCTAGGATTAGTGTTATGGTTAGAATTATGGGTTGGTACAATTTTAGGGCTACACCTAGGGTTAGTGGGATCTTAAAGTTACGTTTAGGGTTAAGGTTTGGGTTAGGTATAGGCCTAGGGTTAGTGTGAGGTTCAGGGCTAGTTTCATGATTAGGACAAGGGTTAGTGTTAGGGTTTGGACATCGGCTAGTGTTGACACAGGGTTTAGGTCTAGGATTAGGACAGTGTTAACATTAGGGTTATCGTTAGCGTTAGGTTCACCTCTAGGCTAGGGTTGGGGTTAGGCCTAGAGCTAGAGTTAGAGTTAGGATAAGTTTTGGGTTAGTTCTAGAGCTAGGGTTAGGTTTACTTTTAGTGGTAGAGTTATTGTTAGATGTAAGTTTAGTTTAGGGGTAGGGCTAGGGCAATTGCTGGGGCTCGGTTTTTGTTAGAGATAGAGTTACAGTTAGTGTTAGGGATCAAACTAGGGTTAGAGTTGTGGCTCAGACTGGGATAAGGGTTAGGGTCAGGGTTAGCGTAGGGCTGAGTTAGAGTTAGGATTAATGTTAGGCTTAGGGGAATGGGTAGGGTTGGGGTTAGAGATGGTTTAGGGTTAAGTTTAGGGGTAGTTTTAGGGTTAGAGTTAGGGTTAGTGATAGGGCTAGTGTTAGGGTTACGGTTAGAACCAGGGCTATGGACAGGGTTAGGGTTAGCCTTAGTGCTAGAACTAGGTCTAGATTTATGATTAGGGTTAGGGTTAGGGTTAGAGCTAGTGTTAGTGTTAGGGTTAGAATTATGGCTAGGGCTAGGGCTAAGTTTAGAGTCAGATCTACGGCTAGGATTTGTGTTGGGTTAGGGCTAATGTTGAGGGTTAGGGTTAGGGTAATGGTTAGGGTTAGAGTCAGGTGTAATGGCAGATTTTGGCATAGGATAGTGTTAGGGTTTGTCCTAGGATTTAGACTAGTGTTAGGTTTAAAGTTAGGCTAGGGCTAGGGATAGAATTAGGGCTAGTGTTATGTCTAGCACTAGCGTCAGGGTAGAGCTAGGGTTAGAATTAAGGTACGATTAGGAGTTATGCTAGGGTAAGGGTTTGGTTTAGTGTTAGGTGTAGTGTAGAGTCACGGTTAGGGCTAGGTTTAAGGTTAAAGGTAGGGTTAGTGTTAGGGGTATGGGGATGGTTTTAAAGTGGGGAATGAAGACAGCTTTTTAGTGTTATGGTTGGGTTCAGGGTTAGCATTAGTGTTTGTGCTAGGATTATGGATAGTGTTAATGTTAGGGTTAAGGTTAGAGCCAGGGCTAGGGTTAGGGATAGGTCTAGATTTAGCGCTAGGTCTAGGCTTGGGTTTACAGTTAAGGCTAGGACTATGATTAATTTTATGAATAGGGCTGGGTTAGTGTTAGGTCTATGGCAATGGTTAACCTTAAGCTTACAGATGGGGTTAGTGCTAGGGTCAGGGTTATGGCTAGGGTTATGGTTAGTGTGAGCGATAGTGCTTGTGTTAAGGTTAGGTCTAGGGCTAGAATTAATATTAGGGTTAGAGTTAGAGTTAGGGTTAGGGTTAGGGTTAGGGTTAGGGTTAGGTTTGAGTTTGGGTTGGAGTTGGGTTAGGGTGAGAGTTAGGGCTCAGGGTGGCGATGGACTGTTAGTGCAATGGTTAGTGTAGGACTATGGTTAGTGTTATGTTTAGGGCTAGGGTTAGCGCTAGGTCAGGGTTAGGGCTAAGGGTGTTGTTGGTTTTATGTTTAGGGCTATGGGTAGGATTAAGGTTGGGGTACGATTAGGTTAGGGTTAGCGTTAGGGGTAGGGTTAGGGGTAGAGCTGGGTTAGTGTTAGCATTTGGTTTAGGAGTAGGGATGGGGTAGGGGTGGGGTTAGTGGTCGGTTTGCCTTAGGGTTTGGTTTAGAGTTAATGGTAGGTTATGTTCAGGATTTGGATTAGTGTTAGAGTAAGGTTTAGGGTTAAGGTTAGGTTTGGTACAGGGTTAATGTTAGTTTTATGGTTAACAGTAGTGTTAGGTTTGGGGTTAAGCTTGTGTTAGGGTTAGGTTTAAGCTTAGGGATGGGGTAGGGTTTGGATTAGGATTAGGGGAGGAGTAGGTGTAGGGGTAGAGTTAGGCTTAGGGTTAGGGTTTGTGTTAGTGCTAGGACTGGGGTAAGGGTTAGTGTTAGGGTTGGCTTAAGGTTAGGTTTCGCAGAGCGTTATGTGTAGGGATAGTGTTAGGGTTAGTGTTAGCGTTAAGGTTAGGGATAAGGTTAGGGCTAGGGCTAGGGTTAGGGTTAGGGGTAGGGCTAAGGTTATGATTATGGCTAGTGCTAGGAATACTGTTAGTATTAGGGATGGAGTTGGAGTTAAGTTTGGGTTAGGGTTAGGTTTATGGTTAGTAGTAGGGTTGGGGTTAGAGTTGCATTCGAGATTGGCCTAAGGTTATGGAGGGAGTAGGGTTTCGGTTAGGGTTATGGTTAGGGGAGGAGTAGGTGTAGGGATAGGTTTAGGGTTAGTGTTAGGGTTATGGTCAGTGGTAGTTGTATGGATTGGGTTAGAGTTAGTTTTAGGGTTAGGGTTAGATTTAGGTTTACGGCTAGTGTTAGAGTTGACATTAGGGTCTAGAGCCACGGTTAGGGTTAAGGGTAGGTTTATGGTTAGGGTTAGGCCTGGGGTACAATTAGGGTTAGGTTTTGGGTTTGTCTTAGGTTTAGGGTTTACTGCTGGGTCTAGGGCTGGTTTTAGGGTTAGGCCTAGGGTTAGGGTTAGGGTTAGTGCTAGGGTTAGGGCAAGGGTTTGGGAAAGGGTTAAGGTTAGGATTAGTGTTGGGCTTAGGTTTGTGGTTGCATTAAAATGTTAATGTTAGGGTTCAGGGTAGTATTAGAGGTAGACGTAGGGTTAGGGTTAGGGTTAGCATTAGAGTTAGAGTTAGGGTTAGACTTAGGGGTAGGGTTTGGCTACGATTACGGTTATGGTTACAGTTAGGCATAGGGTTAGGGTTAGGTGTAGGGGTAGGTTTAGGGTTATGATTATGCTTAAGATTAGTGTTAGTATTATCACTAGGGATTGGGCTATGGTTAGGCTTAAGTTTAGGTTTAGGGTTTCGGTTAGGGTTGGGTTTAGGGTTGGGTTCGTGTTACCTTAAGTCTTAGGTTTTGGGTAAAGAGTGTTTTAGGGATGGGGTAGGGTTACAGTTAAGGTTAAGGGTTGTGATACGGTTAGCTGTGGGAATTGCATTAGGGTTAACATTAGGGCCAGGGCTAGAGTTAGGGCTAGGGTTAAGTTTATGGCTAGGGTTTGGTCTAGTGCTTGGACTAGGGTTAGGTTCAGTTTTACTGTTACGGTTAGTGTCAGATTTAGGGCTAGACATAGGGCTGCGCTTAGTGTTAGTGTTCTGGGTTGGGCTAAGTGTTAGGTCCAGTTTTAGAGTTAGGGTTACAGTTAGGGTTAGGTCTAGGGCTGGGGCTCGTGTTAGGATTATGGCTAACATTAGTGTTAGTGTTAAGGTTAGGGATAGTGTTAGGGGTCAGGTGAGGACATGGATTAGGGTTAGGGTTGGGGCTGGGTTATGGGTTAGGGTTAGTTCAAGGCTTGGGTCAAGGTTAGAGTTAGGGTTATGGTTAGAAGTAGATTTAGGTTTAAGGTTAGGGCTATGGTTAGGGGTAGGGTTAGGGTTAGTGCTAGGGTTAGGTTTATGGCTATGGCGAGGGTTAAGGCTAGGTTTAGTGTTAGTTTTAGGTTTAGGGCTATGGTTAGGTTTAGGGCTAGGCATTTGTTTAGGTTTAGTCACAGCGGTAGGGTTAGGGTTAGGTTTAGGGTTACGTATAAGTGTACAGTTACACTTAGCATAAATTTTAAGCTTAGAGGTAGGCGTAAGGATAGGGGTGGGGTTGGACTAAGGTTATGGTTAGCATTAGGTTTTGGGTTAGGGTTAGGGTTCTTGTAATGTTTAAGGTTAGGGCTAGGGACAGGACTAGGTTTAGCGTTATGAATAGTGTTATGGTTATTGTTAGAACTAAGGCTAGTTTTATGATTAGAACTCGGGCTAATATTAGTGTTCGGTTTAGGATTAGGGTGGGGTTATGCTTGATATTAGGGTTAGGGGTAGGGGTAAGCGTTTGGTTAGGTTTAGGTTTAGGGGAGGGGAAGGGGTAGTGTTAGGGTTAGGGTTGCCTTAGGTTTAGGCTTAAAGATAAGGTTAAGCCTAGAGCTAGAGTGAGAATTAAGGTTCAGGTTAAGGTTAAGGTTAGAGTTAGAGTTAGGTTTGGATTAGGGTTAGGGGTAGGGGTAGGGTTAGTGTTTGGTTAGGTCTGGGTATGGTAGTAGTAGGGGTAGGTGTTCTGTTAGTGTTTGGCTTAGGAGTGGGGAAGGGGGAGGGGTACGGTTAGGGTTGGGGTTAGAGTTTGAGTTAAGGTTAGGGTTAGAGTTATGCCTAGGGCTAAGTGTAGGCTTAGGTCTTGTGTTGGGTTATGGTTACGGTTACGGTGAGAGTTAGGGGTAGTTTTAGTGTTAGAGTTAGCGTTAGGGCTAGAGTTCAGGTTAGGGCAAGTGTTAGGTTTAGGGCTAATAATAGGCCTAGATTTATGGATAGGTTTAGGACTTGGGTTAGGGTGGGTTAGTATAAGTGTTTAGGTTAAGGGTAGTTTTGTAACTACGGTTAAGGTTATTGTTACGTTAGAGTTATAGTTAAGCTTAGTGTTTGTTTTAGGGCTAGGGTTAGGGTTAGGTCTAGGCTTATGTCTAGGCTTAGGATTAGGGTTAGGACTAGGGCTAGGGTTGGGTTTAAGGTTATGGTTAAGGTTAGCCTTAGTGTTAGTACTAAGTTTAGGGATAGTGCTAGTGTTAGAGTTAGCGTTAGTGCCAGGGCTATGGAAAGAGCAAGGGTTATCATTAGGGCTAGGTCTAGGTCTATAGTTATGGTTAGGGCTAGAGCTAGGGTTATGCTTAGGGATATGAATATGTCTGGGGTTAGGTTTAGGGTCAGGTCTGGGGCTTGGATTTGTGTTAGGGTTAAGGCTTGTGTGGAGTGTTATGGTAAGGTGTAAGGTTAGGTCTAGTGCTTGGTTGAGGTTATGGTTACTGCTAGCTTTAGAGTTAGTGTTATGTGTAGGGCTAGCATTCAGTTAAGCCTAGTGTTAGGTTTAACAATTGTGTTAGGGTTAGGGCTGATATTAGGGTGAGGTTTATGTTTAAGAGTAGGTTTAGTGTTAGGGTTATCATTATGTTTAGGGTTTGGGTTTGGCTTAGGATTAGGAAAAGGGTTAGCTTTAGGGCAAGGGTTTGTGTTAGGACTTTGTCTAGGATTAGGGTTAGGCTTAGGGTTAGAGTTACGGTTGGGTTAGAGTAAGGGTTAGTGTTACGGTTAGGTTTAGGGCTATGAATAGGGTCTGGGGTAGTAGTAAGTGTTGGCTTAGGGCTAGGGTTAGGGTTTGGGCTAGGGTAGGGCTAGGGTTAGTGTTAGGTTTAGGGTTAGGGTTAGGGTTAGGGTTAGGGTTAGGGTTAGGGTTAGGGTTAGGTCTAGTGTTAGAACCAGGATTAGGATTAGAGCTAACATTAAGTCTAGGGCAAGCGTTATTTTAAGGCCATGGCTAACATTAAGGTAGGATTAGGGTTAGGATTAGGGTTAGGGGTAGGCTAAGTGTTTGGGTTAAGGGTAGGGGTAGGGATAAGGGCACAGTTAAAGTTAGGTTTAGGGTTAAAGTTAAAGGTAAAGTTAGGGGTGGGGGATGTTTAGTTTTAGTGTTATGTTTAATGTTAGTGTTTGTGCTAGCGTTAGGGTTCTGCATATGATTAGTGTTAGGGGTAGGGGTAGGCTTAGGCTTCGGATTGGATTATGGTTAGGGTTAGGGTTTGGGTAGGTGTAGGGGTGTAGAGGTAGGGCTAGGATTAGTGTTAGGGTTAAGGATAGGCTTAAGGTTAGGTTTTGGTTAGGGTTAGATTTAGTTTATGGAGAGAATGGGGGTAGGGTTGGGGTTAAGTTTGCGTTCGGTTTAGGGTTAGGATTAGGGTTCGGGTACGGGTTAGTGTTAGGGTTAAGGTTAGGTTTAGGGTTCGGATTAGGGTTTGTGTACTGGTTTGGTTTAGGATTCCAAACAGCAATTTGTGCCAAATGTTGTTTAGGTATTATGTGATCTTTACTAGCTGGAAGGAAGGGAGATGGGGTATGATGTTATTTCCAGGAATGTGTGCTAGACGTGATTTGGCTCAGCTCTACTCTGGATTCCCTGTCCTATACAAATCTGTTCCCAGGGTTAAGGATAGGGTTAGGGTTAGTTTTTGCTTATGGTTAGAGTTAGTTTTATGGAGAGAAGGAGGGGTAGGGTTGGGGTTAAGGTTGTGTTAGACTTGGATTTAAGATTGGGGATAGGGATAGGGTTTGGGTTAGAGTTAGGGTTAGGGTTAAGGCTAGGGTTGTATTAGTGTTAGGGTTATTGTTAAGGTTAGAGTTAAGGTGAGTGTTAGTCTTAGTGCTTAGAGTTAGTGTACTAGAGTTAGCATAGTGTCAGGGTTACGGTTAAGATTTGGGCAAGGGCTAGGTTTAGACATAGAGTTAAGATTATGGATGGTGTAAGGTCTGGGTTTTATGGCTAGGGCTAGGGCTAGGATTAGTTTCAGGGGTAGGTTGGGTTATGGCTAGATCTAGAGTAAGGGATAGGGGTAGGGTTACAGTAGGGTTAGGGTTAGGGCTAGAGTTACTGCCAGGGTTAGGGTTAAGGCTAGGACTAAGGTTAGTGTTAGGGATAGGGATAGGCTTAGGCTTAGTGTTAATTCTTGGATTATTGTTAGGGTTAATGTTAGTGTTTGGGTTGGAGTTGTGTTGTGGTAATGGTCAGGTATAGAGTTAGTTGCAGGCGTAGGAATAGTGTCTGGGTAAGTGTTGGCTTAGCTTTAGGTTAGGGTAAAGCATAAGATTAGTCTAGGCCTATGGTTAGGTTTAGGGTAAGTTTTAGGGCTATGGTGAGAATTAGGTTTCATGTTCGGATTAATGTTAGCATTAGTTTTAGGGCTAGGGTTGGGGGTTGTATCATGAACGCTAACCCAACTTTAGTTCTAACCCTAAACCTACCCCAAATCCTAAAACTAGCCCTAGCCCTAACCCTAATCATATGCCTACCCCTAACACTCACTGTAATGGTAACCCTATGTTAACTCTAACCCTAACTTTAAACCTAGTCCTAGCACTAACCCTAACAGTAACCCTAACACTAGCATAACCCTAAATCTAACCCTAGTCTTAACCCAAACCAAAACTCTATGCCTACTCTTACACTTTCCGTTGTCCCAACCCTAAGGCACACCCAACACTAACGTCAGACCTAACCCTAATCATACCCCTAGCCCTAACCTCAAAACCAGCCTCGTCTCTAACCATAAAAATAAATCTAGTTATAAACCTAAAAGGAAACCTAACCCTAAATGTAATAACTAAACTTAGCGTTAAGCCCAGCCCTAATGATAACTCTTGCCATAACACTACGCCTAACACTACCCCCACCCCTAACCCTCACCCTAACCCTACATGTAATGCAACCCTAACCCTAACACTAGGCCTTGCTGTAGCCCTAAACCAGTCCTAACACAAACCCTAGCTCTATTCCTAATCCTACCCCTACCGCTAAACCTAACATTAACCGAAACTCAAACCACCTCCCCTAACTCTAAGAATAACCATAACATTAATCCTAGCACTACCCCAAACATAACCCAGCCCTAGCCCTAACACTAACCCTAACCCTAGCCATAAGCAACGCTAACCTTAACACCAATGGTAACTTTCATCCTAACCCCAATCTTTACCCTGACCCTAACCCTCACCTAGTCCTAGACCTGAGGCTAACACTAACCCTAACCCAAGCCTTAACACTTGACCAAGCCTTAGACATAACCCTAACCCTAACATTAACCCTGACAAGGGCCCTAACACTTACACTAACCCCAACCCTAACCTTAGCCCTAACCAACAATAACCCTAATCCTAACTAACACCAAGCCTACTCCTTGACCTGGACCTAACCCTAAACCAGTCCTAGACCTGACCCTAACTCTGGCTCTAGAACGAATTGTAAACGTTCACCAAGCCCTAGACCTAATGCGAACCTTAGCACTAACACTAGCAATGGCCTTAAACCTACTCATAACACTAAAACTATCACTAACCCTAAACCAAACCCCAACCCTAACACTAATTGCACCCTAATCCTAACCCAAACCCTAACCAGAACTGTATCTCTGACCCGAACAGGCACCCTAACTCTAACCTGAACCTGAACACTTACCCTAACCCGAACCCGAACAACACTAACCCACACCATAACCTTAACCCTAACCCTAACCCTAACCCTAACCCTAACCTGAACTCCAAACTTAAACCGAACCCGAACCCAAATACTAAACCTAACCCTAACCTTAACCTTACCCTAATCCAAACTCTTACCCTAACCCTAAAACTAACCCTAAACCTAAACCAAACTGTAACCCTAACACAACCAACGACTAGCCCAAACACTAGCCCTAACCCTAACATGAACTCTAACCTTAAGCCTAACCCTAACCCAAACCCTAACCCTAATCAAATCGAAACCGTAACCGAAAGCATAACCCCACCCTAACGCTAAACCTAACCTGAACCTGAACCCGAATCGTAAAGCCAAGCCTAACACTAACCCTAATCCTGAAACGAACACTCACCCTAACCCTAACCCAAAGCCTAACCCTACCCTAAACTTAACCCGACTCCCGAAACCTAACTGGAACCATAAACCCAATCTTAACACTAAATCTAATCCTACAATTAACCATAACCCTAATCCAAAATGGAACCCTCACACTTGCCCTAACTCTAACAGTAACCTTAACTCTAACCCTAACCCTACCCCAAAACCTAAGACTAACCATAAAATGAACCCTTACTTGAACCCTAACATTAAGCCTAATTTGAATCCTAACCAGAACCCTAACAATAACCGTTACTCTAAACATAACCCTAACCCTAACCCAAACCCTAACTCTAATGTGAACCTTAACTCTATTCCGAACCATAACCTTAACCCTAGCCTTGACATTATGCCTAACCTGAACCCTAACTCTAACAGTTACCCTAACACGACCCTTTCCCAAAAACTAGCACTAAGCATAACCTGAACCTTAAATTTAACCCTGACCTTAACCCTAAACATAAGCAGAATGCGAACCCGAACCCAAATGTTAATTCTAACCCTAAACCTAACCCAAACTCTAACCTTAACCCTAAACTGAACCCTAACCCTAAACCTAAACCTAACCCGAATCCTAAACCTAATCCTGACCCTAAACCTAACCCTAACAATAACCCTAATGCTCAGCCGAACCCTAACCCTAATCCTAACCCGAAACCAACCCTAACTTGAAACCTAGCCATAAATCTAACATGAGCCCTAGCACTAATCCTAACCCTAACATGAACCTGAAACCTAATCCTAACCCTAATCTCAACACTAATTCTAACCCTAGCCCTAACCCTAAACCTAACCCGAACCGGAACACTAACCCTAACCTTAACCCGACCCTAAACCTAACTTTAATCAGATCTTGAGCCCGAAACCGTATCCTAACCCTAATCCGAAGCATAATCCCAACCCTAACCCTAACCCTAACACTAACACTAACCCTAATCTTCACCCGAACCCTAACCCTAACCCTAACTTGAACCCAACCCTAACACGAACCCTAGTCCTAACACTAACCCGAACCCTACTGCTATTCCTAACCCTAACCCGAACCTGAAACCTAACCCTAACCCTAATCTGAACATTAACTCTAAGACTAAACATAACCCTAACCCTAACATCAACACTAACAGTAACCCTAACCCAACCCAACCCTAACCTTAAACCTGGCCCTAAGCATAAGCCGAAACTTAACCCAAACCCTAAACCGGGCTCCAAACTTAACCTTAACCCGAAACCTAATCTGATACTAAACCTAAACCTAATCTTATCCCGACCAGAAACCTAAACCTTACCCTAATCCGAAGGCAAACCTTAAAATAAACCTAAGCCTAAACCTCAGAGTAACCCTAATCCTAACCTTAACATGAACACGAATCGGAACCCTAACTCTAAACCAACACTTAGCCTTAAACTGAACCAGAACCCAACGCTACTCCAAAAACTAACCCTAACCCTAAGGTGAACACTAACCCAAACCCGAACACGAACCAACCTGAACCCTAACCCTAACCTTAACTCAAACACTAACCCGAACCCTAACAGTAAACCTAACCTGATACAGATGCCAAACACTAACCATAACCCTACCAAACACTAACCCTAACACTAAACTTAATGCTAACCCTAACCTGAACCCGAACCCAACCCTAACCTAAACCTAACTCTAATCCTAACTCTAACACTAACTCTAACCATAACCATAACTTGAACCATAAGCCAAAACATAACCCTAACCTTAACATTAACTCTAATCCAAACCCTAACTGTAACCATAACGCTACCTCTAACATGAAAAATAACCCTAACCATAACCCGAAACCGAATACTAAACCTAACCTTAACTCGAACCCAAGCCCAACCTGAGCCCAGCCCTATCCCTTATCCAAAACTAACCCCAAACCTAGCCCTAACCCTAAGCCAAAACCTAATGTGAACCCCAACCCTAACCCTGACTCTAAACCTAACCATAACCCTAACCCTAAAACTAACACAAACTCAAAGCCTAATCCGACCCTAACACTAACCCCATGGAGAACCCAAACCCTAACCCTAACACCAATCCAAACACTAACCTCACCCTTAACCTTAACAAAACCCTAACAGTAAACCTAACCCTAACCGCCCCAATAAAGCAAAACATAACCCTTACCCTAACCGGAAAATGAACTCGAACCCTAGCCGTAACCCTAACCCGAAAACAACCCTGACCTTAAACATAAACCTAAACTTAACATGAACATTAACCCTAACCCTATCAGGAATCCTAGCCCGAACTGTAACACTAACTCTAAACCTAATCGTAGCCCGACTCAAACCCTAAGCCTAACCCTAACTCGAACACTAGCCCTAACACTAAAGCTAAACATTACCCGAACCCAAACCCTATTGCTAACCCTAACCTTAACCTGAAGTCTAACCATATTTCTAACCCTAATGCTAATCCTAACCCTAATCCAAACCCAATGCTAACCCTAACCCTAGCCCTAACCCTAGACCTCAATCAAACCCTAACCCTAATCAGAAATCAAAAGGTAAACCTAACCCTAACAATAACCCGAACCCAACCCTAACCCTAACCTGAACCCTAGCCCTAACCCTAACCCTAACAAGAAACCTAACGCTAAAGCTAAGCCTTTTTCGAACCCGAAACCTAATCATAACCTTAATCCGAATACTAACCCTAAACCTCAGCCTAACCCTAAGCTTAACACTAACCCAAACGCTAACCTGAATCCAAACCCTAACAAGAACCCTAACCCGAACCCGAACCCTAAGACTAACCCGATTCCTAACCCAACCACAACCCTAAGCCTAAACCGATATGAAAACCAAGCGCTAACCCTGACACTAACCTGAAAACTAACACTAACACTACACCTAACCCTAAACCTAAATCTAACTGGAACCCTAACACTGATCCCAACACTAAACTGAACCTGACCACTGACCCTAACCGCCTAACCCTAAACTCTAACACGTAAAACAAACCTTTACCAAACCCAAACCCTAACCCTAACCAGAACCATGACCCTAATGCTAACCATAACCCTAACCCCAACAGTAACAGAAATCGTAATCCTTACACAAACCAGATGATCACCCTATGCTAACTGAACCCTAACCCTAACCTGAAATCTAACCCAAACCTGGCAATCAACCATAACACTAACCTCAACTCTAACCCTAACCCTAACCTAAACTCAAACATACCATTAACGCGAATCATAGCCTATCCCTAACCAGAACCATAAACCTAACCCTAACCCTAAACATATACCTAAATATAAACCTAAGAGTAACCCGAAAACTAAACCTAACCATAAAAATGACAGTAACTGGAAACCAACCATAACACTAACAGTAAGACTAACAGTAGCCCAGGAAATGGCTCTGGGGAGAAAAGCTTGAAGGAGGGCACGTGTGAGGCCTTCTTCCTGAGTGCAGAGGAGCCATGCAGAGGGCAACAGGATGGCTGGCTCGGATCGCCTGCTTTCTCCAAAGGAGGTTGGCCAACCAGCCGAACATGCCACCTGGCACAGGCACCTTCCAAGGGGACAAGTTCCGGAAGACATAGCCCTAGGGACAGCTGCCAAGTCTCCTGGGGCATGTGCTGGGCCCCATCAGAGGAAGAAGCAGCCTGGCAAGCGGTGTGCCAGACCTGAGATGTGGCGGCCTCCCACACTTGGGTCCCTGTCCTACCCAGGCCTCCCGAGGGAGGACAATGGTCATGGCAGTGGCGAGTGGGGTGGGGCTGGCATCAGGCTTGCTCTGGGATGGTCTGGGAGAGGGCGCCAGGGGATGGGCTGCCCCTGGCCAGGTCTGAGGGACTGACAGCTCGGGGCTGTCACGGGCAGAGAGAGAATCCCCCTCCGCCCTTTCCCTTCAGGTTCTTATGGCTGGCCAAATCCTTAACAAGACAGGTTCATTGGAGAAAATCATACTGAGATGAGGAACGTGTGTCCATGGGGGGAACCTGGGAACCTGAGTCTCTCCACACAATGGCAGAGATTCTCATCTTGCATCCTCTCGTGAGCTAATGAAAAAGGAGGATGTTGGAGGGTGGGCATGTGGGATGTGAGAGGGGAAGAAGACAATTCTCATGGAGAGGGACATGTAAAGTCTTGTCTGAACAGTTTCCCCTGCACTGGGATCAGGTCTGGAAGGGACAGCAAGGAGGTGACCAGGAACCCGCCTCTGTGTGGTGGGGCTGGCCCTGGGGTAGGCGTGGGGGCGGCAGGTGGAAGTGGCATGGCGTGTGAGTTGGTACCAGCTGTGGAGGCAGCGACTCAGAATTCAGGAATCTCTCTCTCTGTCTCTATCTCTCTCTCTGTCTCTCTCTCTCTCTCTCTCCCTCAGGGAACTGAGGAGAGGAAGGTGGGGTGCTCTGCCCACATCGCCTACCTCTACCATGGGCCCTTATTTCTCTGGCCGCTGCAGGAGCCCTGCGAGCTTGGGTTCAACACCCTCAGGCCAAGGGAGCATGCGCGGCTGCCGGGGACTAGGGTGGGCCTCAGGGGTCCTCAGGGAAGGTCCCGCCCTCCTGCCAGGCTCTGACCAGCTGGGTCGTCCCTAGGGCGGCTACCAGCTGCAGTTGAAAAACACTGCCCTTCTTGACTTGGCTTCAGCTGTTGTCTCCCTCCCCTCGCCCAATTCCTCTCAGCTCGCAGGCAGCTTCACTGCCTTGGAAGCCTTGGTCTGGCCCTGGTCACCCCAGGCGGACTGGGGTTCGAGCTCAAGGCTCTGCCTGGGCCAGCTGCTTTGTCCAGGGGCTCATTTATACCTGGAAAGACAAAGCCATGGCCTTACCCCACGCCTGCACTTTTCGACTGCAGCCAGGTGGAGGAAAGGCTCTGTGGACTCAGAAGGGCCAAGACAGACATATGGCACAGCAGTGAGTGCGGCCCCAGGAGCCCGCAGGCCTAGGGAGCCAAGGTCACACTGGGCAAGCCCTTCCGGCAACAGGTCCCAGCCTCCTTTCTGGAGTCGGGAGGGCCTGGCCTTCCTAGTGACCAGGCCAAGGCTCTGGGGAGAAATCCGCAATGGAGTGCATACGTGAGGCACTCTGCCTGAGGGCAGAGGCGTCACACCCAGGGCGACTGCAAGGCTGGCAGGGCTCGCCTGCTTTCTCCAAAGGAGCCTGGCCAACCAGCCCAACCTGCCACCTGGGACAGGCCCCTTCCAAGGGGACAATTTCCAGAGGAAATAGCCCTGCGGACGGCCACCAAGTCTCCTGGGGTGTGTGCTGGGCCCCGTCAGAGGAGGAAGCAGCCTGGCAACCAGTGTGCCAGATGTGAGATCAGGCTGCCTCCCATACCCGGGTCCCTGCCTTGCCCACACCTACCTGCATCGATGGAGGACGATGCTGTTGGCAGTTGCAAGTGGAGATATTCATTAGAGACTTAACTTGGTGTTATAGTCAAGGAGCATAACATAAGAGCACTGAGATTGGGTTCTGCCGTTAATCAGCTTTGTAACCTAGGTGAGTATTCTTGCCACAGTATGCAGTCTCTTCACCTATATAATGGTGAAAAGGTCAACATTTACTACATCAGGATATTTTTAGGATCATGTGAGTTCATGTATGTTCAAGCACAAATTTTACATTCAGAGTGCAGTCCTTGGCTCAGTAGAATTGTTGGTTGCTGTTATTATAATTATCATTATTTCCTTATCTTCCTCGTGAGTTCCCTGTAAAACCAACCATGGTCCATGGTGTCAGCAGTTTTATTCCAGGTCCCTGCTTAAAGGCCTGCAGAGGGAACCTCGTGCTCATAACCTCCTGTTTTAATCCCAGTCTCTGGGGGGATGCATTGATCTATTTCTTCTTTGCACTGAGGCACTGATTGGGGGCCCATACCAAACCCTGCATGTCCTCCTTTTAATATCTGATGCTTTTGAAACACTGCTTAGGGTTCACTTGGTGGACTATGCTCCCTGACATGAACAACACACGGGAGAGATCATGTAGGAAACATTGGTGCATGTAGGGCTCTGAGTTGACCATAACACAGAGTACAGTGATCAAAGGCCAAGGTAGAGTTCCTTAATGCAAAGATCTTCAGAGATGAGGGTGTTCTAATGTGACTCCACCTGAAAATAAAGAAAATACATAAAAGTATATGTAGTTTTAAAAGGGAAAGCACAGAAGTAAAGAAGTGATCCTGTTAAATACACTATTCTATTTGTTTATATATCTAATTACTGATAGGAAATAGCCAGGTGTAGAGCTAGTAGAATTGATCAATGTCATAGAGAATTGTTTTAACAGTTGTTCATACCTTGTGTTTTACATCATTGATTAGGGTAATATTTTCATCTTTTACTTTCCTAGTGTCTCCATCGTTCTCAACTTCTCCAAGAGACATATTTATATTATCCCCTAAAATTTTAGGGAAATTTTAAAAAAGTTAGGACACATTTTTAAGTTGTTGATTTTGTATATTGGAGGAGCACTAGATTGCAAGTGAATTAGTGATAATGAGAGTTTTAGTTTGGGAAATGATGGTAGTCGGAATTGACACCAGGATGTTTGTAACCCAGTTTTTACTTCATTATTGGATGTAGTTTTCAAAATGCCAGAGCCAGTAATTTTTAATATCATAACTTGTCTCATTTTAAATATGTATTCTTGGAAAGGGTGATGAAGGTAAGTGGAAAATAATTTAATGTAGTGACTTGTTTTTCTCCAATTGATCTGTTATAAACCGAACAGCCATATAACATTCTTTTGTCCAAATGTCCTGATGGCACTCTCTTAACTGTTCTTGCTGTGACTCTAGCAATCTAGGCTCACGGCACCTGCTCACTCCTAATCAAGCTTTCAGTTGTAAGAGTGACATTGTCAATAATAATGACCAATTTGGACAGAGTCTTCTATTTTCTAAAGTGTATATATATCAATTGCAAACTTTGATGACATAATTGTTAAGGAATAAATTATTTGCAGTGAACTTAACAACTGATTGCTACACATTATTGTGTAGTGACATCATGGTAAAACCATTATTTGCAACATGTGGCCCCTTTCAATTTTATTTTAAAGGAACAGAACAGGATCAATGACTTTTTTCTTTTGGAAGAAGAAAGCATTGCATTTCCATCTTAGAACATTGAGAACTTGTTTTTTGCCTTTCTTTTGTCTTCAACTCTTCTTTATACTGGTTGCTAATTCACAAGTGCAGTTACTTCAGACTCATGGTGCTACCTCCTCTGCCTTTTTCATGGCTCTCACTTTAATTTTTCCATTACCCCTTCTGTGAAATAGGTTCCTCTCCATGTTCATATATCAAGGAAGGAACCGACTCTCCTTTCTGTGAACTTGGAGACAGAGGCCAAGGTGAAGCCTCGGTGCCCAGCCCCACCAGTGAGCTGCAGAAGGGCTGCAGATTCCTGTGAATCTTTTCCTGCCCTCCTGGCTCCCTACATACTTGGCATTGTCTGCACGGAGAAGCCCAGCTTGTTACAATCGAATTTTTGAAGTCTATAGAAGCCGGCTGAAGGATAAGTCTGGCTAGAAAGGACATCAGCAAGCAGTGTGCTCCAAAAGTTGGTGGCAGAAACATGAAGAAGAAGAAAACCTTTCCGTTTATCTTGTTTTCTCTTTATCTTCTTTCCTTTCATTTTCCATTATCTAGACGGTACAAATCCTGTCCACCGGCCATGGTGGTTGTTTTTTTCCTCAAAGCCCCAGTACATAGCTATATATCTTAGTTGTTGGTCAACTCATGGTGGTTCTTTTCCTGGAGTCCCACAGCAGTTTATTCATATCTCTTTCATTCAAATTATCTCTGTAGTCTAATTTATCTGTTTATACATATCTGTCTTCCTTGTAGGCCCCCAACATTTCAAGACCTTTGGGCACATAGTATATACTTCAGTATTTGAGTGAATCAATGAAGATCCTTTGTTGAAAAGGTCTAAATAAATACAGTAGCTACTCAGCACGTGAATGCAAGCATTAGAGAGAGAGTTTTGTGTCTGCTGAAGCAGGCTGTGGTGCAGTTTAGGAGCTCAGTGTCAAGGTTACTCGAGAGATTGAAACAAAATCAAAGAGATAATTAACTTGAGTTTTAAAACTCATGGAGAACAGGAGTTGTCTGTCTAGGTGAGAATCGGGACTTGATCATTCTTGTTGCATCTTTGGAAAATGCAGTCCTTTATCTTTCTATGGAAAGGTGACTGGCCAAGAGAGTGAACAGAGAATTGGCTTTTAGAAAGGCAATTTTGTCACAGGAAATCCTGGAGGAAAACGTATGGAAGGAGAGCTGGTAGAAACATGGCAGAAACTTTTTGTGTAGACACCCAAAAATTGAGTTTACATGCTGGTTGAAAGAATTGTAACTCAACATTTCTCCAACACAGATTTGAGCACCTTTTAAATATCTAGGTATAAAAAAGGATTACAAAGGAAAATAGATCAAACTGAAAGGAGTTTAGGATGGAAGAATGCAATGAAGCTGAAGTAAGCCAGCGCACTGAAATGTGTTTCAGATGAACCTGCAGTATTTAAAGGTAGTCAGAAATGTATCCCTCAGGTTTAAAGTAGAAAGAGAAATGGGAACAATTCCTGATCATCTCATGTCCAGGAGATGAAAAGCAACAGTCTCTCAGAGAAGCAAAAGTTTTCTGGCCTCTAATGTCCCACAAATGTGTTTTGAATGGTGCCTAATGAAAGAGATTCTGTGTGATGTAATGCAAATACAGTATCATCAACTCATTTCTAAGTTTAGTTCAAACACTTTAGGACACGTTGAATTGAGGTAATGCACACATTCTATAAGGGGCCACGGAAGAGGTTGACAGCATTCTCTCTCAGCTGCTCACTTGACCAAGGGAGAAAATATTCTTGAACACATTGACCACGTCTCCTAAAGATAATGCCCTATTTTGAACTTTTCTTTTTGTAAACTCAGCCTGCATTTCCCCTTACCTATGCAAGCTAAAGGCTGTGTGTAGACATCCTTCGTTGGCAATGAGGAGAAGATCCATACTATTAAATAATCAAATAAGAAGACCATACGGTTGGCCGCTTTTAGGAAAATGACAGGTTTAAGCCCACCTTCATTTTTGGAAGGACATACTACACCAGAATTAAAATATCTACCATTTGTTTTGCAGCTAATCATAAGTCATGCTATTTAAATGAAATTTAATGAGTTCTTCCTCTATTAAGTTGACTAGATTTTAGTCAAACTGATGCATAATTTTATGTAAGTGCACTATTACTTAAAATGTAAAACCCTTTAGAGGCCACTTCATTCATTTTTAGAAGCATATTTTGTATATTTTGGTGTGACTTTATTTATTTTCCTTCATAGCAGAGAGGCACATCCTAGTCTTTTTCTTGCTGCCCTCTCTCTACAAGATAAAACTCATCCAAGTTTATTTTGTTTTATAAGGCATAGGCTTACTTTGTAATGATAAAGAGATCATTTCTGAAACACATTTGGAATTGTGGGGAGCCCAGAATTTTAGATTATGCTCAGAATTTTTGTGATGTAACTTCTAAAAAGATGGAACATTTAAAATTTTGCCAGGAAAGTTTTCTCCTACTTTGCTTCACAGTAATTAAAAAACAAAAACAAAAAAAAAGTAGTTTCTTAATTCTTCAGAAGTGTGAGTGAAGATGTTCTCAGGTTTAAGTGTATCCTTGAGAGAGCTTTCTCTGGGTTATTCTTTCAAAACAACCATCCCAGTTGATGAATATTTAGTGGAGATTCTGTCAGTCCCAGAGTTGAGAGAGGCAGTTCCCAAAGCTCCAGCAGGTCCTGGGAGAGGAGAGCCCTGGTAACCGGTGCCGTCCGAGTTTGAATGAGGCGTGGTCATTCTCAGGATGTTAGAACTGAGTGCAGTTCTCAAATGTAGCCCAGTGACTCTAGACCTGAGCCCTGCTCAGAAGCCAGTTGACATGTCGTTCACTCTGAGCATGGTGTCTTCCCTCTGCTCGTGCCCCTTTCTGCCATTTCTCATGTTTCTCCTGACTCTTTTTCTTTCCTACACGTTCTTTCATCTTTTTTCTCTCTTTCTGACTTTTACTCTCTATTATATTCTTTCTCCTTATCATTTTTTCCTCTGTCTTTTATTATTCTCATTCATTTTCTTTTTATTTTGTAGTACAGTTACTCTGTACATCACTTTCATCTTAAAATCTTGACTCTCTATAACTCCTATACTTCAGCTAGCTATTTTGAAGAGAGTATTTTGACAAATTTCTCTTAGATGTTATAACATACTGATTCAAGGAAATAAAAACTGTCACAAAAGGGATGGGGATGGAGAACGAATTCACTTCAGGTAGCCATGGAATTAGACAGAGGGAAACTGAAAGCTTAGGTGTGGATGTTCAAAATATTTCTTGATACATCTTTGTAGTTCATTGTTGTGGTAAACTGCACACAGTCTTATTTACTGTTGGAGCCCAGAAGTTTGCTCCTCTGCACAGGTCAGCACGTCTCAGACTATGGAAAAGAAGCTAGGAACACTGCATGCATTTCTAATGTAAAGAACTGTTAGTGTTCCACCAGGAGACACTTTGGGCTCTTCCCTGCACTATCTGAATAGAAAAAGAGGAACAGAAGCTTTTCTCCATCTGCACAAAGCCGAGACCCTATTTTGAGTTTGAGAGGATTTACATGTGACTGAAAACAAATGTGTTCCCAAGTTTGGATTTGCTTTAACAAGAACTATTTGCTGGCTTTGATGTTAAAAGTCTTTATTCAAAATTGGCTACATCTAGTGCTAAGTTCAGAATGGAGATTTGTCAGTATAAGAGAGAGGAATTCCTTTTTGATTAAGTCAGTGAAATACAGTATTTGGGAGAATGGTTATGTTTGAAGGCCACTTGTTAATATTCTGTTGCCACAGTGACATCTGTTGGTAAGTGACTACTTCATGCTACTCTCGATTTCTGTTTGAAAGACATATTGAGCTTGATAAATAAATGGTAAGCAATAGGATATATTGGAACATATGAAGAAGCCATTTGGGGTAAAGTTAATTCGGCCTGAATTTGTTTTTCCAAAAGGGCCTGTCTCCTGCATTATGTATCTGCTTTGCCATGTCCCAAAGCGAAGTGTAAATGCCCTTAAGATAAGAATGTAACTTACCCCTCATTGGCATTTCCTTAAGGATAAACATTTCTCCCTAGGCTACGATTTGATTGCTGCAGTCATCCTTTGACCACCCAGCTCCAGACAACAGACCTGACACCAGCCACGCCCATCAAGACAGCAGATCTGTTCCCCGTTGTATTCATCAATAGCTGTTCTGGCAGGGCAATCTGCCAGGGCTGATCTCGTGGCTATTTTAAAAGGGACATTGCAATCACATGTGGTACATGCTCTTTGATAGTATATAACCACTCTGTACACCCCACTTCTTTGGAGTGCTCCATTTCTTCGTGAAAGGACTCTCGCAGGTTATATGGTCCTCAAAGGTTGGCTCATAATAAACTCACCCCAGTTTTGATTTATAGATTGGTTATGGATTATTTGTGTCGACCTTTCTTGGCATAGTTGTGGCAGGATTTCAGAGAAACCCACCGGAGACAATCTGCAATCTACACTGAACTGGTTCTTGGTACCGCAGGGGCCCTTTGAGCCCCATCTGGATCACTGCATTCTTCAGGTGAACCTGGTGAGTTCTCATGAAACCTGGACCTCCTTATTTTAAGTTGACGGTCCAAGAGTTTATTTGAGCTGTTTTAAGGTCTTAAGACTAAAGGCTTTGAAGGGTACCGGTACATTTCCTAGGTAAAAAAAAACCTAGGGGGAATTTCCTAGGCCAAGGGAGCTTAGGGGAAGCTTGGAGTAAACTGGGTTGGTTGTCCTTTTAATTTGGATTTAAAATTGGAAAGCATTATGTTTATAAGGTCTGAACAAATCTGCTTGATAGAGAAATGAGAGTCTGGACATGTTCAGCTCTGAAGAAAAGGGGAGAGTGACGTCAGCATCATGGCGAAGTGAGCTTTCCCGTGAATTCTTCCCCCACAAAATACAACAAAAATAACAGCCACAGACCAACAACGGAATCCCAGACAGTCAAAAGCTGGAGCGGAGGGATCCACACTGCCGCACATCTGAGAGCGGAACGTGCTGGGCCCCCGGAGGAAGTGGGGAGAGGTAAGGAGAACTCCGCTCCCTCCCCATCAGATCAGCGATCCGGTCCGCGCGGCTCCCAGAGAGGGGGGAGGGGCGGCCCTCGGCGGGAAACTGTAGCTCTTCGGGCGCTCTCAGCCAGTGGGAAACTCCCGCACAGAGGGCTCAGAGGAGCCACAGGGCTACCATCAACATCTGAGCAACCCAGAGAGCGGATAAAGAGGGGCAAACGAGAAGCCTCCCACGTCAGGGACCCAGAGGGCAAAAGAGAGAGCTCCCCCCTCCCCGCAACCCAGAGTCTGCAGCTCGACCAGATCTAGCGGTCCGAGGCAGACCTGAATAAACTGGACTGGACCCGTGGATCGCAGTGGGGAAAAGAAACAAAACAAAACAAAACAAAACTGCGGATCGCAGCAGAAAAACTGGGGCAGAGCGCAGGGGGCTTAGACTACACAGCCCTTTACCACCACACAGTGGCGGCAGGTGGAAATTGCAACCAGAGACTTCCAGGATGAGGAAAATCAAAACCAACACAGGAACCACAATGCAAAAATATATGAAATCACCAGACCAGAAACAAAATGACAAGCACCCAGAAATCAACCCCGAAGACACAGAAATCCATAAACTAAATGACAGAGATTTCAAAATAGCTATCATAAAAACACTCAACGAAATACGAGACAACACAGACAAACAATTAAATGAGATTAGGAGTTTCTTCACAAAAGAGATTGAAATCATAAAGAAAAACCTATCAGGGCTGATGGAGATGAAGAACACAATGGAGGAGATAAAGGAGAATCTGGAATCTTTAAAGAACAGAGCTGACAATATGGAGGAAAGAATTAGTACTTTAGAGGATAGGAATACAGATATACTCCAGATGGAAGAAGAGAGAGAACTAAGACTAAAAAGAAATGAAGAAAGACTCCGAGAAATATCGGACTCTATTAGAAAATGTAACATAAGAATTATAGGTATTCCTGAGGGAGAGGAGAGGGAAAGAGGAACAGAGAGCCTATTCAAGGAAATAATAGCTGAAAATTTCCCAAATCTGGGGAAGGAGCAGGAAATACCAGTAAGCGAAGCCAACAGGACTCCTATATATATTAACAGACAAAGGCCTTCACCACGACACCTAGTGGTAAGGCTAGCCAGGGTCAACGACAAAGAAACAATATTAAGGGCAGCTAGACAAAAACAAAAAATAACGTACAAAGGAACTCCCATCAGGCTCTCAGCGGATTTCTCAACAGAAACTTTTCAGGCTAGAAGAGACTGGAATGATATATTCAAAATACTAAAAGACAAAAACTTTCAGCCAAGAATACTCTATCCAGCAAAAATATCCTTCAAATATGATGGAGAAATAGTAACTCTCCCAGATAAACAAAAGCTAAGGGAGTTCATGGCCACGAGACCGCCACTACAAGAAATACTCAAGAAGGCCCTCAGGCCTGAAAACAAGAAGAGAAAGGGAACACAAAGCTTGGAGTAAGGAGAAAAGTAGGTAGACAAAATCAGAGAAATAGTAGATCTTTACCGGAATAGGTTAGCAACCACTTAAATACTAAACTCAAAGATCAAAGGAAGAAATTCACCAAAAATAAATTTAACCTCATCACTGTAAACACACAGCCACAACACAAGATAGAATAAGGTATAACAAGAGCAACTTAGAAGGGGAAGAGGAAAGTGACTGAATTGACTTAGTATAAGGAAATAGGAGGCTATCAGATACTGGACTATCTCATACAGAAGATTTTTCGCCCAAACCTCAAGGTAACCACTAAACAAATAATCAAATTAAAACCACATATGATAAACAAAGAGAAAACTAGAAGAATCATAAGACAGAACAACCAAACTGAATTGGCAGTCCAAAACAAATGGGACAAGAAACAAAGGAAATGCAAAAGAACCAGAAAATAAGTGACAAAACAGCAACATTCAACCCTCATGTTTCAATAGTTACCCTAAATGTAAATGGATTGAACTCTCCAATCAAAAGATACAGAGTGGCAGGATGGATTAAAAAGCAAGACCCAACAATATGCTGCCTTCAGGAAACACATCTTAGCACTAAAGACAAGCACAGGCTCAGAGTGAAAGGATGGAAGACAATACTCCAAGCTAATGGCAAACAAAAGAAAGCAGGTGTTGCCATACTCATATCAGACAAAGTAGACTTCAAGATAAAACAGGTTAAGAAAGACAAAGAAGGGAAATATATAATGATAAAAGGGACACTCCATCAAGAAGACATATCACTTATAAATATATATGCACCCAACATAGGAGCACCAATGTACATAAAACAACTATTAACAAACCTAAAAGGAGAAATCAACAACAACACAATAATAGTAGGGGATCTTAACACCCCACTTACAGCAATGGATAGATCATCCAGACAAAAAGTTAATAAAGAAATATTAGACTTAAATGAAAAACTGGACGAGATGGACCTAGTAGACATATACAGAGCACTCCACCCAAAAACAGCTGACTACACATTCTTCTCAAGCGCGCATGGAACATTCTCTAGGATAGACCATATGTTGGGAAACAAAGCAAGCCTCAATAAATTTAAGAAGATTGAAATCATAACAAGCATCTTTTCAGACCATAAGGCTATGAAACTGGAAATGAACCAGGAAAAAAAAACTGGGAAAGTGACAAAAATGTGGAGATTAAACAACATGCTACTGAACAACCAATGGATCATTGATGAAATTAAAGGAGAAATCAAAAACTATCTGGAAACAAACGAAAATGATAACATGCCATATCAAACCATATGGGACGCAGCAAAAGCGGTCCTGAGAGGGAAACTCATAGCGATACAAGCCCACCTTAACAAACAAGAAAAAGCCCTAATAGGCAACCTTAAATTACACCTAACAGAACTAGAAAAAGAAGAACAAACAAAGCCCAAAGCCAGCAGAAGGAGAGAAATAATAAAAATCAGAGCAGAAATAAATGATATTGAGACCAAAAAAACAGTAGAAAGGATTAATGAAACAAAGAGTTGGTTCTTCGAGAAGATAAACAAAATAGACAAACCCTTAGCCAGGCTAACTAAGAAAAAAAGAGAAAAGGCTCAAGTAAATAAAATTAGAAATGAAAGAGGAGAAATTACAACGGATACCATGGAAATACAGAGGATTATAAGAGAATACTATGAGAAATTATATGCCAACAAATTGGACAATCTAGAAGAAATGGATAAATTCTTAGACTTATACAACCTCCCAAAATTGAACCAAGAAGAAATGGAGAATCTGAATAGACCAATCACAAGTAAAGAGATTGAAATAGTAATCAAAAACCTCCCAAAAAATAAAAGTCCAGGACCAGATGGCTTCTCCAGTGAATTTTACCAAACATTCAAAGAAGATTTAATACCCATCCTCCTCAAACTATTCCAAAAAATAGAGGAAGATGGAAGACTTCCTGAATCATTCTATGAGGCCAACATCACCCTGATACCGAAACCAGACAAAGACAATACAAAGAAAGAAAATTACAGGCCAATATCGCTGATGAACATTGATGCAAAAATCCTCAACAAAATATTGGCAAACCGAATACAACAATATATTAAAAAGATCATACACCATGATCAAGTGGGATTTATACCAGAGACGCAGGGATGGTTCAACATCCGCAAATCAATCAACGTGATACATCACATCAACAAAACAAAGAATAAAAACCACATGATCATCTCAATAGACGCAGAGAAGGCATTTGACAAGATACAACATCCATTTATGATAAAAACTCTCAATAAAATGGGAATAGAAGGAAAGTACCTCAACATAATAAAGGCCATATATGAGAAACCCACAGCTAACATCATACTCAACGGGGAAAGACTGAAAGCCATTCCTCTGAGAACAGGAACGAGGCAGGGCTGCCCACTCTCACCACTCCTGTTCAACATAGTACTGGAGGTTTTGGCCAGAGCAATTAGGCAAGAAAAAGGAATAAAAGGAATCCAAATAGGTAACAAAGAAGTGAAACTCTCACTATTTGCAGATGACATGATTGTATATATAGAAAACCCTAAAGAATCTGTTGGAAAACTGTTAGAAACAATCAACAACTACAGCAAAGTTGCAGGGTACAAAATCAATCTACAAAAATCAGTTGCATTTCTATATGCTAATAATGAACTAACAGAAAGAGAGCTCAAAAAGATAATACCATTTACAATTGCATCCAAAAGAATAAAATACCTAGGAATAAATCTTACCAAGGAGGTGAAGGACCTATACAATGAGAACTACAAGACATTACTGAGGGAAATCTACGATGACATAAAGAAATGGAAAGATATCCCATGCACGTGGATTGGAAGAATAAACATAGTTAAAATGTCTATATTACCTAAAGCAATCTACAGATTCAATGCAATCCCAATCAGAATCCCAATGACATTCTTCACAGAAATAGAAAAAAGAATACTAAAATTTATATGGGGCAACAAAAGACCCCGAATAGCTAAAGAAATCCTAAAGAAAAAGAACAAAGCAGGAGGCATCACAATTCCTGACTTCAAAACATACTACAAAGCAATAGTAATCAAAACAGCATGGTACTGGTACAAAAACAGACACACAGATCAATGGAACAGAATTGAAAGCCCAGAAATAAAACCACACATATACGGACAGCTAATTTTCGACAAAGGTGCTAAGGACATGCAATGGAGAAAGGAAAGTCTCTTCAATAAATGGTGTTGGGAAAACTGGACATCCACATGCAAAAGAATGAAAGTGGACCATGTGCTATCGCCATTCACAAAAATTAACTCAAAATGGATCAAAGACCTGAAGGTGAGACCTGAAACTATAAAACTCATAGAAGAAAATATAGGCAACACACTATTTGACATTGGGTTTAAAGGAATCTTTTCGGATGACATGCCTACCCAGACTAGGGAAACTAAAGAAAAAATAAACAAGTGGGACTTTATCAGACTAAAGAGCTTTTATAAGACAAATGAAATCAGAATCAAGATGAACAAACAACCAACCAGCTGGGAGAGAATATTTGCAAAACATACATCTGACAAGGGGTTGATCTCCATAATATATAAAGAACTCACACAATTGAACAACAGAAAAACAAACAACCCGATCAAAAAATGGGCAGAGGAAATGAACAGACACTTCTCCAAGGAAGATATACAGATGGCCAATAGGCACATGAAAAGATGCTCAACATCACTAATCATCAGGGAAATGCAAATCAAAACAACACTAAGATACCACCTCACCCCCGTTAGAATGGCTATAATCACCAAGACAAAAAACAACAAATGTTGGAGAGGATGTGGAGAAACAGGAACCCTCATACACAGCTGGTGGGAATGCAAATTGGTGCAGCCTCTATGGAAAACGGTATGGAGATTCCTCAAAGAATTAAAAATAGAGATGCCCTATGATCCAGCCATCCCACTACTGGGAATCTATCCAACGCACCTGAAATCAACAATCCAAAGAGGCTTATGCACCCCTATGTTCATTGCAGCATTATTCACCATAGCCAAGAAGTGGAAGCAACCTAAGTGTCCCTCGACTGACGATTGGATTAAGAAAATGTGGTATATATATACAATGGAATACTACTCAGCCATAAAAAAAGACAAAATCGTCCCATTTGCAACAACATGGATGGGCCTGGAGCGTATTATGTTAAGTGAAATAAGCCAGAAAGAGAAAGACAAACACTGTATGATCTCACTCATATGTGGAATATAAACCAACACATGGACAGAGAAAACTGGACTGTGGTTACCCGGGAAGTGGGGGTGGGGGGTGGGCACAAGGGGTGAAGGGAGTCATATATGGGGTGATGGACAAACAAAAATGTACAACCCAAAATTTCACAATGTTAGAAACCATTAAAATATCAATAAAAAATCAAAAAAAAAAAAAAAAAAAAGTAAAGGGACATTGCTCCTTCCGACTGAAAAGGCATTTTTTGTGTGACTGAAAATCCTCAGTAGGAGTGTCAGAGGTGAACCTCACAACGTGTAGTGGTCCTATAGGGCGTTCCACTATCATTCACCTTAATTAATTATAGCTTCGTCCCAGGACGTGCACCTAAGTGTTGGTCACCCACACTCCCAACCCTGACAGTGGTCTTAAGACTGCCGGCGGGAGAAACTGAGACACATAAGAGAGTGATTCTGACATTCCTTTGGGGAGTAACACTCAAAGCAGCACACTTGTGACCCACTACATAGTTCCTAGAAGTTGTTCAGACTTTATAAAAAACAAACAAACAAACAGAACTAAAAGAAAATGGGAAGCCGTGCTTCAAAAGCCAGCTGGCTCACGGAAGGACAACCCCCCACTGGGACTGCAGCGGGTTTCATGTATAATACATACCGCAACAATGCTTGCAAATATTTAACTAAATGGGAGAGATTAACCAAGGATGACTTAGGTCATAAATGGCCAAAATGGGGAAAGTTTGACTTCTGAAAACTACTGACTTTGCGTGCACAGGTTGAAAAAGCTGGCAATAAAACCAAAACAAAAGAAGGGGAAGTTTATGTGCTTGGCATTTAGAGGCTTCAAAGCGTCATAATGGTAAAATGACTTCTTTACAGGAGACTAACTGTAAATTGACAGAGACTCTTTCTGAATTAAAGAGAGATAAGAAGTCAGAAGCTGTCCACCCCCCTCACCTCCTCTACCTCCTCCACCGCCACCGCTTTTGGCACCTCAGAGCTCATCTCCTCCTCCTGCACCTTTCCCTCCTCCTCCACCCCTAGAGAAAACAAGGAGTAACACTCAGGGGCAGATATTGAAAGACCTAAAGTTATAGTGGCTCCCTTTAAGGAGAAACCTGTTACTGGGAGAGGTGAGCCTGCTCTTGTGTATACTCTCTGGACTAGAACTGAATTTAAGAATTTGACAAAGGGCTTCCCAGACCCTTTGCAAGATCCTTTAGGGTTTGCTCGAGAATTTGACTTAATTGTTAGAACATATGCACCAGGATGTTCAGATTTATATCAGCTTGTGCATTTGCTGGTGTCTGAGAACAAAACAAATGAATGGATAAAAGAGGCAGATTGGAGACCCCCTGGAGGATTTCCATAGGCATGAGCCTCATGGCCTTAAGGAGTGTAGGGATATCACTCAAAACTTACACAAAGCCATTCCAGTAATTTTTTCCAGGAAGATAGATGGTGCTAAATTCCAGTAATGTAAGCATAGACCCGAGGAATCTATCTTTGATTATTTTGAAAGGCTTGAGAAAACATTCAAACAGCACTCTGGGCTGGCTCCTGAAAGTTTTGAGGATCACCAGAATGATTCAATTTTCAATTCAATTTTTTTAGAAGGATTAGATGAGGAATTAGCAAAGTTAGTTAAGAGACATGAACTGGATTGCACTTTAATGCATGCTAGTGCTCTTGTCACTATTACAGATAAATTATCTAAAACATTACAGAAAACAAAAAGGCCACTAAGCTTATGAGTATACAGCTACAACAGCTTAGTGCCCCAACAAAAGCAAACCTTTTCAAATCTAACCAGAAACGAAATGACCTTGTCTGTTACTATTGCAAAAAGCCTGGTCATTTCAAAGGACACTGCCGTAAAGTCAAATGGGACTTAGGGCGTGACAGCAATAAACAGGAATTAGGCTGCTCAGAGGATTACGAGAGGGCATTTCCCCTCCTCCTCACAAATGCCTTAGGGAAAATTGAGATAACTATTAGAGGAGAAACTTTAAAGGCCCTAGTAGATAGCGGGGCTACCTTATCTGTCCTCAGCCCTACCCTTATTCATTGCCCTCTCCCTCGGAGTAAACAGACAGTTCAAATGGTAAGTGTTTCGAATTTTCCAATGCAGGTTTTTAATTCAGAACCAATCATTTTTCAATTAAGAACCATCACAGGAAAAAATATATTTCTTCTGGTTAAATGTGCTCCAATTCATTTGATTGGACGAGATCTTTTAGAACCATACAACACCCATATTGCCTTTTCACAAAAGGGCAAAATGCTTCTGGATTCAGAAAATCGGGATGCTGACCAGAATGTAATTGCTGAAAGGTTGATGACTGTGAAATCAATGACTCAAATAGAAGAAGAGAAAACTGATGACCTGTTATCACAAGTGTCTAGATAATTATGGTCATCATCCCCTTCAGATATTCGGAAAATTAAATCAGCTACTCCTATTAAGGTGACTGTTGACAACTCTAAACGTCTACCTAATATTCGGCAATATCCACTTAAACCAGAAGCATTAAATGGGATGAGGCCTATCATTCAGGAATTTCTTGAAAAGAGACTTATATTTCCTTGTGCTAGTCCCTGTAATATACCTATCTTGCCCGTAAAAAAGCCGAATGGGAAAGGCGGGAGATTTGTTCAAGATCTGAGAGCTATAAATAATATCGTGATTCCCCGACATCCTGTGGATCCTAACCCACACACTTTGCTCTCAACCATTCCAACTAACAGCTGCTATTGCTCAGTCATTGATTTATGCAGTGCCTTCTTTAGCATTTCCATGGAAAAGGATAGTCAATATCTTTTTGCCTTCACGTGGGAAGATCGCCAGGATACCAGGACAGTGTTGCCACAGGGCTAGACTGAAAGCCCCACTTATTTTTCCCGGATACTCAAGGCTGACTTAGTGAATACAGAATTCCCTAATGACTCCACTTTAATTCAATATGTGGATGATTTGTTCTTGTGTTCAAACACTAAGTTGGGTTCTCAGAAGGGCACAATTTATCTATTGCAACAGCTAGCATCTAAGGGGCATAAAGTGTCCAAGGACAAATTACATTTTTGCCTGCCTATTGTAAAATATCTAATACACTTGATATCTAAAGATGGACCGTTGATTGATTCTGAAAGGATTAAAAGCATCCTGGCTTTTACTCTCCCTAAGACAAAGAAACAGTTAAGAGGATTCCTAGGACTAACTGGATATTGCAGGAACTGGGTACCTAACATTTCACTTATTGCCCAGCCCTTACATATGTTACTAAGTCTGACCAGCCTGATTTAATTGAATGGACACCAGAAGGAGAGAAGGCAGTAACTACCTTCAAGTCTGTTTTGGCCCAAGTACCAGCGTTAGGACATCCTAATTACAGCTTGTCGTTATTCCTCTTCCTACATGAAGATAAAGGAAATGCCTTAGGTATCTTAACTCAAAAACACGGAGGTCGACATCGACCTATAGGGTATTATAGTCAGCAGTTAGATTCAGTGGCAAAAGGGCTTCCACCTTGTATTAGAGCCATTTCAGCAACAGCGTTCTTATGCAAGACCACTGAAGAAATAGTGATGGGGATTCCTTTGACTATCTATCTTCTTCACTCAGTCAAATCTCTCCTAAATTCTCATCACACTCAGCATTACTCTGTCAGCCGGCTAGCCTCCTATGAAGTTCTGTTGGTCTCTGCTCCTAATATTACCTTAGCTCGGTGTAATTATCTTAACCCTGCAACTTTACTTCCAGCATCACAAAAAGATGCCCATGAGTGCGTTTTGTTAATTAATTATCTACTTACTCCTAGGAATGATTTGCAAGAAACTCTCATTGATAATGCTGATCTAATTTGGTTTACAGATGGATCTTACTCAAAGGATGAACAAGGACATTATCAGGCTGGATAGGCAGTAACGTCCTCAGTAGAAGTAATCGAGAGTTCTTATTTACCAGAGTTAAAGTCAGCACAGCAAGCTGAGTTAATTGCTTTAACTCGAGCTTGTCAATTGGCCAGAGACCAGGTAGCAAGTATCTACACTGACAGCCGTCATGCTTTCAGAGTAACACGTGATTTGGGAATGCTGTGGAAACAACGAGGACTTTTAACCTCTTCAGGTAAGCCTATAAAGAATGGGAAACAGGTTGCAGAATTATTAAATTCCATACAGCTACCAAGACAACTAACGACTATTAAAATGCCAGGGCATTCCAAATCTGATACTTTGGAAGCTACAGGAAACCAGCTTGCTGATGCAGCTGCTAAACAAGCAGCCTTGAAGGCTTGCCCTACCCAGCCTCGAGAATGCCTGCTGCTTCCTATTAACTCTGCTAACCCAGTAAAAGACTTCCTTCTACACGCCCAAGAAGTGGCCACGAGAGAAGAAAAAGTGATATGGTATTCAAAAGGGGGAGTTTTTCACACCACCTCATAGATATGGTTTTGGCCCAATAGGAAACCCACAGTATCTGTTGGAGCACAATTTCCACTGCTCCAGCATATACACCAACTAACCCACTGGGCACTTGAAAAGATGATTTTTATGGTGAAAAAAATACTTTAAGAAACTTTTTCCCACAGTGGCCCATAAAGCTTATACTCCTTGTGCTATATGCCCAAAATATAATCCAGGGAAACTACTTCATGGGTCACAAGGCCACTTTCCCCTTCCTAAGAGACCCTTTGAGGTATGGCAATTGGACTTTGTCCAAATGCCACCATCTCAATGATATAAATACATCTTGGTAATGATCTGTATGGTCTCACATTGGGTTGAGGCCTGTCATTGCAGAAGAGCAACGGCTCTAACAATAGGAAAATTACTATTAGAATAATTTCTGTTTGGGGAATTCCTACCGAGTTACATAGTGACCGGGGAACTCATTTCACTGGACAAATAATTAAATCTATTTGTAATAGTTGACCAATAATGCAGCATTTCCACTGCGTTTACCATCCCCAATCCTCAGGATTGATGGAAAGAACTAATGGCACCCTCAAAATTCAATTGGCAAAGCTTTCAGAAGCATTCAATCCCTCATGGCCAAAGGCTCTTCTGCTTCTCAGTCTTAGTTCTATGCCCTTTGGTAAACATCGACTGTCTCCTTTGGAAATAATAACTGAACGACCCATGCAATTTGACAAAGAAATGTGTGAACCAACTTTACTTAAAGGAGATATTTTACATTATTGTCAAGGTCTCATTGTGGCTCCTAAAAGAAATGAGAAATTGGTGGCTAATTCATTTCACACTAAGCTCCCGGGTGAAGAAGACCTTAAGGATCATGGAGTACAACCTGGAGATTTTGTTTATTGGAAAAGACATCTGAGCAAAGACTCTTTGCAGCCCCGTTGAAAAGAACCATATCAGGTGCTTTTAACCAAGCCATGTGCTGCAAAATTTAAAGGCGTAGACTCATGGACTCACATTTCTCATTCATAAAAGTCTTCTCCACCTGAATGGACTTCAACTGTAGTCTCTGACACCTGACTTCGACTGACCAAGATGAACATTTCCAAACCAGGATGAGAAGAAGACAACATCTGTTGTAGACAGCTGTCCCAAGACTCCGGACCAGGCCTGTATGCCTAACTTTATATCTCTTCATGTAAATCCTCGTAAAGTTTAAGCTTTATGTAATTGCTAAAATAATCAATATCTATATTGCCTTACCATTTTCCTACACCAATACTTTACCCTTCAACTTTATAAGATAGATTAGAACCTAATTACACAACCTTTTCTTAATCACCAAAAAGAAAATGCCATGTAAGGTTTTCCTAAAGCTATGTTTGTTTTTCCAATCTACATCTCAATGGACCTCTGAAGACAATGTTTTTCTGCAATGGGCACATTTCTTTGCTACACATGAAAATCAGTCTACTTGTTGGTTATGTGGCCAACTTCCACTTTCTAAGACCCTTGGTGGGTCTTTCCCTTTCGAGGCACAGATTGGAAAGCTCTAAAGCAATTTATTGTGATACAAAGATCTAGTTCTAATGTTTGCAGTTCATCTGATATTACTAATTATGATCCTGAAACATGGCCAATAACGCATACCATTAATAATACAGGTTATGGTTATTCTTTTTCTGTTACTCAAACCATCCGGTTATCCCAACAAATTGCAGATAAACAAAAGAAACAAGACATTACAATAAAAACTATGGAAGGTTTCACACAAATTTGGGATGGATATGTTTGGCTTACTTCTAGCCTTGGATCTTTAAACATACCGGCACCTTCATGTTGGGAACAGAGAAATCATTCCAAACAAAATCTACCAAATTACACTCAAAAGATGGGCTGGATACCCTGCTGAAGTCATGTCAGAATACTATTATACTTAAAAAACGTGATTGATTTAGAACAGACCGGTCTCGAAGACCAAGCTTGTATTGGACGGCTCCTAATTGAACTCAGTGGTTATGTGGAACAAACCTCTGGCCTTGGCTGCCACCAGGATGGCTAGGGTGCTGCACTCTGGGCTTCTTTTGGATACAGGGAAAGATTTGCCCAGAGCTAATATCTGTTGACAATCTGCCTCTCCTTAAGGCCAGATGGGCTCGTTCAGTATTTCACTAGTATGACCACCTAACAGCTATATTTGCTCCTTCCTTGGGGCTAGAAGATGTCATATCACATAGACAGGCTCTGACAAAATGTACTCAAAAAGCCCTTAACGATTGTCAGGCAACAATAGTTTTATTAAATACTGAAATGTCTTTAATGAGAACAGCTGTGCTTCAAAAGAGAATGGCCTTAGATATTCTTACAGCATCCCAAGGTGGTACGTGCACGATCATTCAAACCGAATGCTGTGTTTTTATACCTGACCAGTCTTCCAATGTGTCATCTCTACTAAAGCACATGAAAAAACAGGTGAATGCCATAAGTGATCCTCCACCCAGCCTTGATTTGTTTGCTTGGCTCTGTCGGGAGAGAGGGAGAATCTCCCTCTGCCCTTTTCCTCAAGGTTCTTATGGCTGGCCAAATAATTAACAAGACAGGTTAGCCTGAGAAAGTAATACCAAGTCTAATAACATACATACATGGGAGAACTCAGAAATGAGCAACTCGTCCCTCTGTCTAAGCTGCCCGCTTAAGTATTGCAGCTAAAGGCGAGGAAGGTGTTGGGGGTGGGTAGTGGTCTGGGACCTCAGAGGGCAAGAAGACAACTCACATGGAGATAGAAATGCAAATGTTTGCCTGACAACTCTTCTCAGAGTCATCTATAGATAATGTGGTCAGGGAGAGATAGAGTTTTTGATAAAAGGGGCTTGGTACCTTTCCTGTTGTAACCTCTATCCTACATTATCTTTACAGCCATCATGATAATAACTCCTTCCTGAAACAGATCTTTTGTTTTAAATTCTTTAGGCAGTTTGGGAGGGGAAACTCAAATATTCTTCCTGAGTTCTCTGAGTCCTTATTGTCTTCAGCTCGAAATGATCCACATACCAGAGTGGTGCCTCCTGGGGTAGCTTGCCCTGAGCACCATCAGCTCCCTTCTGGTATTGGTTCCTTTTTTCGATCTGGATTGCATGTCCTATTTCTATTACTTCTTGAAATTCTTGTACTAATCATAATATTCAAACTGATTGTTGTTTTCTTTACTCAGTGCTGTAAGACTGTCATGCAAAATAGAGTAATGATCGCTCAGCGACTTGAGAGGGCCGATCAATCTTATAACTTTGGACAAATTTCCTTTTCTGATAAGGACTATGCCTAAAATCTGATTTTAAACTAATCTTTCAAAAAAATGTTAAATTATTATCATTGTTACCGTATTTGTTCTATAATTGTGTACAATGTACATAAGGGGATATATATATTAAAAAAAAAAAGGCGCATATACAATCTTTGTGCAACAACCTAAAATTATCCAAAACTCATGAAATGCTTCCTCTGTTTATATATATATACCTCTTTGCTTGTCCACAATATCCCATTAATTCCCTACACGGTGGACAACTGGGCAAATAGATGAGATAAAAAAAGCCTGGTACCAAGGGACATGATAATCCCAGGGCAGACAGCAAGCACCCTGGTGCCAAGGGACAATATTTTGATCATCAATGTTTTCTATGGAACGATTATAGATCAAAAGGGGGAAAACCATAAATAAATGGCAAGCAATAGGATATATTGGAGCATATGAGGAAGCCATTTGGTGTAAAACTAATTGGGCCTGATCTTGTTTTTTTTTTCCAAAAGGGGCCTGTAGCTTCTGTTCATCCATTGTATATCCGCTTTAAACAATTAACGTGTCCCAAAGACAAAAGCAATGCCCTTAAAATGTAAATACAACATCCCCACATTGACATTTCCTTAAGGATAAGCATTTCTCCCTAGGCTAGGATTTGATTGCTGCACTCATCCTGTGACAACCCAACTTAACACAACAGCCACGCCCATGGAGACAGCAGACATGATACCCACAGTGTCCATCAATCCACGTGCCAACATGTCAATGTCGAGGCTATTGTAAAAGGGACATTGCAATCACATGTGGTACATGCTCTTTGATGGTATATAACCACTCTGTACACCCCACTTATTTGGAGTGCTCCATTTCTTCGTGAAAGGATTCTTCTGGGCTATATGGTCCTCAAAGGTTGGCTCATAATAAACTCACCCCAATTTGGTTTTATAGATTTTTTATTCAATATTTGCGTCGACATTCTATTTGTCCCTGCAGTATCTAAACACAATACCTGACACCTTGGAGGCATTCAGAAAATGTTTGATGAGTGAATAAGTATGTGGGAAACCACACTGGCTGGAGCAGAAGGGGCTTTTTGGGGAGTGGTAGAAAATTCGCTCACGTTCCTACCATAGTGGTTGAGGCTGTGGGCTTTGGACCAGTGTGTCTCGGCACCAATCCCAGTTATCCTACTTTTAACTGGGGAACCTGTGCAAAGTATTTACTCTCTGAGCCTTAGTTTCCTCATCTATAAAATGGGGCTACTGAGAACTCCTGTCTCATAGGGTTTTAGTGAAATTTAAATGCATTAACTTAAGTAAAGTATTTAGAAGAGCTCTTGGCACATAGTAGGCATTAACATGTTAGCTGTTGTGTTATCATTATTGCTCTTATATCTGAACAATACTCTGGTTTTGAAAAGATGCTTTCATAAAATAGTTGATCCTCATTATTTGTGGATTCCGTGTCTGCACACTTGCCTACTAGCTAAAATGTACTGGCAGCCCCCAACTCAACACTCACAGGGCTTTCATGTCCATTTGCAGATAAGCGCAAAGTGGTGAAAAATTTGATTCACTTGAAGTGCACGTTCCCAGCTGAGGGGAACAAGGTGACGCTCTGCCTTGTTGTTTCAGCCCATACTGTAAACAAGTGTCCTTCCTGCAGTCCAGTTAGTGCCTCATTTGTTATCTTTTTGTGCCTTGTGTTAGTGACTTGCCTGTTTAATATATCCCCCATGTGTAGTGCTGCAATGCTGCCTGGTGTTCCTCAGGGCAAGAGGCTGTGACGTGCCTTTACGGAGAAAGTATGTGTGTTCGACAACCTTCTTTTAGACACGAGGTACAGTGCTGTTAGTCTAAGTTCAATGTTAATATATCAACAATATATATTAAATAAGGTGACTTTAAAGAGAAACAGACAGAGAAAAAGGTTATGTATTGATCAGTTGAAGAAAATGTGACTAAAGCTTGCAGGAACCTAACCCTGCATTTCCTGTAGGAGCAGTGGGTCATATTCACTGATTCAGTGTTCACAGTGACTTTATAGAATGTCACACTGTGCATAACGAGAACTGACTGTATCTTATGTAATCCTCACATACTCCCGTATAACAGGCAGGGTAAGGAACAGGGTGTCCACATTCTATGGGCTATTACAGACCTTATGAGCCAAGTAGAGAATTTAAAATGTCTTGTGTTCAGCATAAGAGCCATGAGTTTTTGAGCAAGGAAGATCTATGATGAACTGATGTTTAAGGAAAAATTACCTGGCAAGAGACTATAGTTTTGAGAGGAAGAGGGAGAACTGAGCCAGAAAGAAGGACCAGCTGTTAAACTCTCCAAGTATTCCCATTGCTAGGTGAGGAGATTCGCAGCTAAAGTGCTGATGTGATAAAGGAAAAGTAGCAGGCAAGGGATAAAATAATGGATTTGGTAACTATATATAGGGTATAAATTAGTCTGTGGTTCTCAAAGTGGGGTCCCTGAACCAGCAGCATCAGCATCACCTTGGAACTGGGCAGAAGTGCAAATTCTCTCGTGCTGCTGCAGAATTGCTGAACTGGAAATTCTAGGGTGGGGCCTGGCAACCTGGGTTTCAACAAGGCCTCCAGGTGCTTCTGGTACTCATCAAGTTTAAGAGCCAATGAAATAGAAAAATGATTCCAACATGTCACCATGCCCAGGTAAGCTGAAAGGCAGGGAAGTGGTATTTGTTTGGAGAATAAGACACATTTTAAATTTTAGGAAAAAGTATTTGAGTGTCTGTTTCATCGTGAGGATTCCAGAGATGCCATTTTAGCTCTCTGTATGTGAAGCTTTTTTTTCCACAATATGTTCTCCTTTAGAGAGACCTTGGTAAGTTATTTACTGCTTACCACATGTTCTGAGAGTCCCTTATTTCTTGAAATCCCCTTTCAGATGTGAAAATGTACTTTATTTTTGTGCACAATCTCCTCTATTTAAAATCTAGAATTCTCTTCCTATAGGATCATGTGTGGCACATGCAGCCTTACTGTCAATTTGGAATGTCATTGGATTGTTCCAAAAGCTTAGAATGTTTTAGAATTTAGAACCTGATGAATAGAGAATTTATATGCTTCTGTGTAGGATTCATATTTTTCAGATGTCTAGAGGTATTCCAACTTGCCAGTAATGTGGCCTTAAGATTTAGCAGAACTTGAAAATCTGAATATAGTAGAAAATGAATTATATCTGTAATATTAACATTTACAAAATAAATGATCACAATGCTTACGTATCAATAAGCACTTTCTGTATTCTAGGCTCTGAAAGTATCTTGCTTACATAATAAACCTGATAAAGTTTCAAAGATGAGCCATTTAACTTTTCAGCAAAAGCTTGACTTGAGTGTATTTTGGCTTCCTTTATGACAATTTTAGCCTTAATGTCACAGTAGTGTTTTCTTTTTCTGGGAATCAACTAATCTTCTATTTGTTGAATGCTTTAATTTTTAATGGTCACTTGTATTTTGCGATATGCACGTGTTCAAATAATCTATAAGAACTAACCTTTACCACCCACATATAATATTATACAGGAATGGAAGAATTTAGGCTGACTTACTGTATATAATTGTTCAGCCAAAGAAGATGGCAGACTCTACCACATACAATGATTTAGGAGTTTGATGCAGTATTTTTAAATACAAATAATCTCAAAATTGCTAATACATAAAATATATTACTTACTGTGTTAATTAACCAAAATAGTTAAATTTGTTATCTTTCCTCCCTTTCTAAAGATGCACCCATTGTATAGATTCTGTACAAAGTTGCAAAGATCACTTTTTTCCTTTTCAAAATTTATTTATTTTAATTTTTAGTAGTGAGAACCTTAGTGTTGGGTAAACTGCTGCACAATTACTGGAAATGTTGAGAGATATTTTTCCCCCCAAAGCCCCAGTAGATAGTTTTATGCCATAGCTGCTCATCCTTCTAGTTGCCGTATGTGGGCCTCAACATGGCCGGAGAAGTGGTGTGTCGGTGCGCACCCAGGATCCGAACTCAGGCCGCCAGCAGCGGACTGCATGCACTTATCCGCTAAGCCATGGGGCCGGCCCTGACAGAATTTTTGAAAAGTGTAAAAATCTAAAGATAATGAAAAGTTTATTTCTCCAATGTCAAGTCCCTTTAGGATATGATAAGCCTCTGTCTAGTTGTGCCCTGAAGAGATGGAAGATTAAGTACCAGCACAGGACACAAGGGAACAGGCTGCCAACTTGAGGGCTTCCCATGAACCACAGAGTGCCTGGCAGACTCTTGGAGATTGAATCTGGGCTTTGTCCACGGGTGGGTCCTGAGAGGAGGATTTTGCTTAAATGATCAGAGAATAGACAACCTCTTTTCTTGACATTAAGTAATATTTACCATGTATATTTCTTTATAAATCTCTGAATAAAATAAAATTATAACCCGTATAGAAATCAACTCTTACTGACAAGCCCCACATCCTTCTCTAGAGAGCTCAACAGAAAATGTCTCAGCTGACTGTAAATTGCTCTTCTCTGAAAGCCAGCCAGCCCTTCATTGATAGCCCTGGATAAGGAAGGCCAGATACAATTCTTTGAAGATGTTGAGCTGAATTCAGAACGAAAAATCCTACCTCCAGTTGGCTCCCCTGTGAGAATGGATGGCCGGCTTTATTTCACAGGATGGGCAGTTGAGGTTTCAGATGAGCTTAATTGCTCTGTTCCCCAGGGATGGAAAAGGAGGATTGTGACATTGATTCAGTGCTCAGATTTTGCAGGTAAAGATAGTGTCTTAGAGGGGAATAAAGATTTCAGCAAATTGGTTTTTTGTTCAAGAGAACAGATAGTCTCTCACTCCAACTTCTCTTCCTTGTTCTCTATCTGTAATATCGCTGTAAAAATTCTCTGTATAAAAATTTCAGTCTTGGGCCGGCCCCGTGGCTTAGTGGTTAAGTGTGCGCAATCTGCTACTGACAGCCCGGATTTGGACCCCGGGCGCACACCGACGCACTGCTTCTCCGGCCATGCTGAGGCCATGACCCACATACAGCAACTAGAAGGATGTGCAACTACGACATACAACTATCTATTGGGGCTTTGGGGAAAACAAGGAGGAAGATTGGCAATAGATGTTAACTCAGAGCCGGTCTTCCTCAGCAAAAGGAGGAGGATTAGCATGGGTGTTAGCTCAGGGTTGATCTTCCTCACACACACACACACAAATTTCAGTCTTTTCTTTGCAGTCTGTTTATCATCTATACAAATTCTTTGACTTCACCACCTTCTTGGCACCACAACCGTAGCCATTGAGATATAATTGTAGATTCAGTTTTGCAATTTCATCCTCTTATCTCTATTTCCTCTGCCATTTCTTGGTATTAGTTCTTATTGTATCTTATGCTTGAAAACATTTGAAGCTTACAGTGTGTATCAGTTCCTTATTTTCTCAAATTTTTATTATCCAAGTGCCCTCAACTATCATTTCTTTTAAAAAAGAAGTGAAATACATAACAGAAAAATACACTGTAATAAATTGACTACTTATAAAATTAAGTTCAACATGAAATACCTCCCCATTTAACAGAGACCATCTTTTATAATTCACCATGCTTTAGTTTGGGCAGGGTCAGTTTATCAATGATTTTGGATGTTTTAAACCACATGAGATAAATACAGTGTAAGGTAAAATTGTTAGTCTTGCAGAAGTTGTAGAATTTCGTGATGAGTAGAGAAGTTGATGGTGGAGAACCTGAATCATATGCAAAGTAGTTGATTAATTAACACCTGACAGAGTTTGTTAATTTGTGAAAGATGATAATAAGACATACATGTTGAAAAGATAACTTTGCATATCAGAGTATTGTCAGAGGCCACTGGGAAAATTCTTAATGTTCTCAAATACTACAAAATAATGACCATTTTTTCATAAAAGATGTCATACATGATGGCATCATATACTTTTGTCAGAAAATTTGCAATGAAGAAAATTAACACTTGAGTCATTTTAATTCTAACAATGTGTTCATGCTTACTAGTAGGTTAAAAACACTTTTTAGGAATAAAGTGATAAATGATGTACTTGCATAATTTTTAATGTTTTTTAGGAAAAAACTTTTTCACATTTAAAAAAATATTTATTTGTATTTATTTTATGCTGAATTTATTCCTGGGCCCAAAGACTTTTTTTAATTAACTAACACCAATTCTTTTCAAACTCTTTCAAAAGTTGAAGAGGAGAGAATACTTCTAAAGTCATCCTATGGAGTTAACACTACCCTGATATCAAAGCCAAAGACACTAAGAGAAAAGAAAACTACAGGTCAATAGCTACCATGAATATTGATACAAAAATCCTCAATAAAATAGTAACAAACAAAATTCACCAGCATATTAAAAGGATTATACATCACTTTTATGTGGGATTTATTTCTGGAATACAAGGAAGTTTCAATATATGAAAATGAATCAATGTAATTAACCACATTAACAGAATGAAGGGAAAAAAATGATCATCTCGATGGATGCAGAAAAAGTGTTTGGCAAAACTAAACATGGTTTCATGTTAAAAACACTAAAAAGCCCTCAGAGTAAAAGGAAGCTATTTCAACATAATAAAAGCCATATAGAGAAATCCACAGAGAACATCATATTCAAGGGTGAAAGACTGAAAGCTTTTTCTCTAAGATCAGGAACAAGGCAAGAAGGCCCACTTTCACAACTTCTATTCAACATGACATTAGAAGTTCTAGCCAAAGCAATTAGACAAGAAAAAGAAAGAAATAGCATCCAAATTGGAAAGGAAGAAGTAATATTATATTTGTTTAGGGGTTTCAGCATATAAGATATTATATCTAAAAATTGCTCAAAAAATTGTTAGAACTAATAAATTCTGCACAGTAGTGGGACACAAAGTCAACATGCAAAAATCAGTTGTTCTTCTATACATTAGTAATAAATAATCTGAAAAAGAAATTTTAAAACCTTACATTTTTATTTAAAATTGCATCAAAAAGAGTAAAATACTTAAGAGTCAACTTACTCACGGATCTAAAAATTCCAATGAAATTTTTGCAATAATAGAAAAGTCTATACTAAAATTCATATGGACTCTCAAGGGACCCTGAATAGCCAAAACAATCTAGAAAATGAAGAACAAAGTTAGAGAACTCACACTTTCTGATTTCAAATCTTACTACAAAATAATCGAAACAGCACAGTACTGGCATAAATACACACAATATACTAATGAAACAGTATAGAGATCCCTGAAATAAATCTTTACATATATGGTCAAATGATTTTTGACAAGGGTGCAAAGACCATTCATTGGAGAAAGGATAAGTTTTTCAACAAATCGTGCTGGAAAACTGGATACCCACATGCAAAAGAATGAGGTTGGACCCTTACCTTACATCATATACAAAAATTAACTCAAAATGGATCAAAGATCTAAATGATAGAGTTGAAGCTATAAAATCCTTAGAAGAAAACACAGGGTAAAAGCTACATGTCATTGGGTCCAAATGCCATTGCCAATAATGCTTTCTTTAATATGACACCAAAGACATAAGCAACAACAACAACAAAATAACAAATTGGACTTCATCAAAATGTAAAAGTTTTCTGTATCATAAGGTACTATCAACAGAGTAAAACGGCAACCCACAGAATGGTTGAAAATATTTGCAAATCACATATCTGATAAGGGATTGATGTCTAGAATATATAAAGAACTCCTACAACACAGCAATAAAAAAAAAAACACAATTTAAAAGTGCACAGAGGACTTGAATAGACTTTTCTCCAAAGAAGATATAAAATGGCCAGTAAACACATGAAAAGATGCTCCACATCATTAAATATCAGGAAAATGCAAAATCAAACCAAAATGAGATACATCTTCACACCCATTTGCATAGTTACTATCACAAAATCAAAAAATAACAAGTGTTGGCAAGGATGTTGAGAAATTGCGACCTTTGTGCAATGAGGGTGAGAATATAAAACTGTGGAAAACAGTATGGCAGTTCCTTCAAAAATTAAAAATAGAATTACGATATTATCTAGCAATTACACTTATGGGTTCTGAAATAATAGAAAAAATATTTATAAATCTCTGCCTCCAGTTCCTGGCAATGAGCTGCTAAAACCTTTGTGATTTCTTAAATGATAAGAACAATAGGAGCATCTCTTATTCTAATATTTGTCTTTGACACCATCCCTTACACAGAGCCCCTAAAACCCTTGTAATTGCCTTTTTTTTTTTTTGAGGAAGATCAGCTCTGAGATAACATCCGTGCTATTCCTCCTCTTTTTGCTGAGGAAGACCGGCTCTGAGCTAACATCTATTGCCAAGCCTCTTCCATTTTTTCCCCCAAAGTCCCAGTAGATAGTTGTATGTCATAGTTGCACATCCTTCTAGTGGCTGTATGTGGGATGTGGCCTCAGCATGGCCAGACAAGCGGTGCGTCGGTGCGCGCCAAGGATCCGAACCTGGGCTGGCAGCAGCGGAGCATGCGCACTTAAGTGCTAAGCCACAGGGAAAGACCCCTTGTAATTTCCTAAGTGATAAGAACACTTGGAGAATCTTTTGTTTTATTGAGGCAACTCTGGTTAGGCTCCTGGATGGCTCCTGGGTGGCTCCTGGATGGTCACCAGAAAGACCAAGCCCTGATTAGAAGCTTGATATTTTTAGCCCTACCCCTTATCCTCCAGAGGGGGGAGAGGGGCCAGAAACTGAGTTAGTAATTGATCATGCCTACATGAGGGAGCTTCCATAAAAATCCCAATAGAAGGAGCTTCAGAGAGCTTCCAGGTTGGCAATGATAAGGAGTGCCTGGACAGTGGTGAACCTGGAGATGGCATGAAAGCTCTGTGCCCCTTCTCACATACCTTTCCCTATGCACTGCTTCCATCAGGCTTTTCTTGAGTTATATCCTTTTATATTAAACTGGTGATCTAGTAAACGTTTCTCTGAGTTTTGTGAGCCACTCTAGCAAATTAATCAAACCCAATGAGGAGGTTGTGGGAACCTCTGGTTTATAGCCAGTCAGTCAGAAGTACAAGTAAGAGCCTGGGCTTCTAACTGGCATCTGAAGTTGAGGTGAGGTTGAGTGGGGGTGCAGTCTTATAGGACTGAGTCCTCAACCTGGGGAATCTGATGTATCTCTGGGTTGATAGCATCAAATTGAGTTGAATTATCTGACGACCAGCTGGCATTCCAAGAATTGCTTTTTGGAGGTGTGGGGAACCCTCCCACGTGTGAAAAAATGAATCTCAGAACACCATTTGTGGACATACACCCAAAAGAATTGAATGCAGAGGTATAGACATATATGTACACCCATGTTCTTAACAGCATTATTCAAAATAACCAGAAGCTGGAAGAAAGCCAGGTGTCCATCAACGGATGAATTGACAAAAAAACAGTGGTGTGTACAGACAGTGGAATACCATTCACCCTTAAAAAGGAAGAAATTCTGACACATGCTATGACATGGATGAACCTTGAGGACTTTATGCTAAGTGAAATAAAGCCATCCACAAAAGGAAAAATACTGTATGATTCCACTCATATAAGGTACTTAGAGTACTCAAATTCATAGGAATAGAAAGGAGAATGGTGGTTCCCAAGGGCAAGAGGGAGGGATAACAGGGAGTTGTTGCTTAATGGGCACAGAGTTTCAGTGAAATGTGAAAATAGTTCTGTGGATGGTTGGAGGTTATGGCTACACAATAATGTGAATGCACTGAATGTCACTGAACTGTACACTTAAAAATGGTTAAAATGGTCAGTTTTATGTTATGCATATTTTTTTTTTTTTTTTTTTTTTTTTTTTTTTTTTTTTGTGAGGAGATCAGCCCTGAGCTAACATCCGCCAATCCTCCTCTTTTTTTGCTGAGGAAGACGGCCCTGGGCTAACATCGGTGCCCATCTTCCTCCACTTTATATGGGACGCCGCCACAGCATGGCCCACCAAGCAGTGCGTCGGTGCGCGCCCGGGATCCGAACCAGCGAACCCCGGGCCGCCGCAGCGGAGCGCGCGCACCCAACCGCTTGCGCCACCGGGCCGGCCCCTATGTTATGCATATTTTATGACCATTTAAAAAAATTAATTATTTTCAACAAATGAACAAACAGTAGCTACATGCAATAGCATGGATAAATATCCTAACCATAAGGCTGCATAAAAGAAATTATATTCAAAAGGCTATACATTTTTTAATTCCATTTATATAAAATACAAAAAAGAAACAAAACCGAGGTCTTGCTTCCAGGAATGGTGGAGTAGCTTGTTGAACTAATGTTCTAACAGATAACAATGATAAAATCTGCATAAAGTATTATATATATTTATATAGAATCATGTATTTATATGTAGTACACATACAATAAATGTGTATATGTGTGTATGTATAAATCTCTTACAAAAGCAACCAGAACTGTGAGGGAGTCTTCCCTTAAATGATGGAAATTGCACCAGGAGATATTTGCAAGCTTGATTCTTTTGCCTCAAAGCATTCCAAAATCTGTACATGGCCCACATAAGGGAAAAACTACCGTCTTACTTGTAATGTTAGAGGATATATTTTGGGACTGACAGAGTAGCTGGAAAGTTAGGGGAGAAAATCTGGAATGGAGGGAGACACAAAGAGGAAAATCTCAAAATATATATGTAAGTCTCCCTCACACACACACCCAATGGGCAGATCTTTGAACAACACACATGCAGGGTAGGCCCCAGAGAGCCTAGTGTAAAAACAGCAATTGGTAGATGAAAGAACTGATCGAGGATTTCAGCTATGCCCACTGTAAAGGAGAGAAGATTGAAGTTTCAGTCTAGTCATGTTAACTCCCTGTTAGAAAAATAACAGCACTCTTCAAAGTAATAAAATAGAATCCAGAGTCTCTATAACTATCATTCATGGTTTCCAGTAGACAGTTTAAAAAATCATGAAATTTGAAGAGATAGGAAAATGTAATCCATGTATGACCAAAAGCCGGCAGTAGAAACTCTCCCCAAGGTGTTGCAATTAGCAGACAAGGATAAGAAAATAGCTATTATAAAGATGATCATGGTGGTAAAGAAAAATATTCTCATAATGAATGAACAGATGTGGAAACTCAGCAGAGAAGTGGAAATTACAAAAAAGAACCAAATAGGAAGATGAAATAAGAAAAATACTTTTGAGTTTACATGTACATTAGAGACAGTAGAAGAAACATGAAGAGAGAGCAATATAAATTTTCCAGTCTGAACAAAAGAATGTAAAAATTTTGAAGAAAAATGAAGAGAACCTTACCTGTGAGATGATTGAGTTTCCAGCAGAGAGGAGAGAGACAGAAAAATTAAATGAGGCAGAAAGGCAAATCAATAAGTAATAGCATAAAATTTCCAAAATTTGGTTGAAAATCTAAAATTTTAGATCCAAGAAAGTCAGGAAACCCACAAAATAAAATACAAATTAAACCACCCCTGAGCACATGATAGTCAAGCTGCTAAAATCCAAAGATAAAACAAAAATCTTGAAAGCAGTCAGGGAAATCCATATATACAGGGGAAGACTACATACAGGGAGAAATAATGTGAATGATGGATGATATATTATCAAAAACAAAAGAGACAACTCAACAACAAAACGACATCTTTCAAGTGCAGAAAGAAAACCCAAAAGTCAACACAGGATTCTATATTTAGCAGATCTCACTTTCAAAGAGGAGGCAGAAGCCACAATAGTATTCCACACACCTAGTAGATGGCTAAAATAAAAAATAAAATTGTAAATACCAAGTGCTGGTGAGGACAAGGAGCAACTAGAACTGGGAATGCAACATGATAGTTGCATTAGGAAAACGGTTTAATAGGTTCTTATAAAGTTAAACATACACTTATTATATGACTCAGATATCCCACTCCTAGGGATTTACTGAAGAAAATTGAAAACTAATGTTTAAACAAAAATCTTTGTGTGAATCTTCATAGCCATTTTATTCACAATTGCCACAAGCTAGAAATAAACTAAATGTCCTTCATCAGGTGAATGGGGAAAGAAACTGTGGTGAATTGGGACATTAGAATACTACTTGGCAATAAAAAGGATAAACTCTTGATTTACACAACAACATGGATGAATCTTGGCTGCATTTCTCTAAGTGAAGGAAGCCCAATTCAAAAGGCTATGCAGTATATGATTTCATTTATATGACGTTCTAGAAAAGTCAGAATTACAGAGATGGAAAATGATCAGTGGTTGCCAAGGGATGGAATGGGGGAAGGGGTTGACTACAAACGGACAGTATGAGAGAATTTTGGGGGGTGAAAAAAACAGCTCTGTATGGTACTGTGGAGGTGGATACACGACCATAAAGTTGTCAAAACCCATAGAAGTGTACACCACAAAGAGTGAATTTTACTCTGCACATTTTAAAAATCAATCAGGATGCTGGGGAACACATATGGAATACAGTGACAAATGAATCTCACTGTATTACAAGCATGTGACATAACCACACAGAAGGCGTGGGGATGAAAGGTCCTGACCTAAGTTACTTTGGAAAACAGTATGCTGATGGGATACTGTAAAACAAAAGTACTGGACACACTGTAATCTAGGTGGTAAATTTTTTTCATAAGGGTATGGGTTAGCAATTCTGAAACTAGTTGACACATTAGTAAATATATTGGAGCTAACTGGAGTTAAGTTTCTCACTGTTGGTGAAAGAAGTTAAAAATAAACAAAAGGAGAATGCTAGAATAAACTCTGTGGTGCTGGATAGGAGTTGGAAGTATCAGTATGAAACCATGTCTCTTCTAATATATCTATCCAGATAGATGGATAGATTGATAGGTTGGTAGATTGATAGATAGATGTGTATACCTGAGTTTATATTCATACATACATTTCCAAACTCTGCTGAGAGGGTCTAGAAGCAGTGACACCCTAGTATCAATGAGCACACATAGCTCCCAGATCTTGGTTTCTAAATATCATTCTCCAATAAAAAGAACCAGGTTTTCTTGGAGAAATGGCTAATTCCAGGGCTGGACATGGAAAATACAATATGAGCCTGGATCATCTTGTAGTGCCAGAAAGTAGGAAAGTGATTTAAATAAAACACAGAAAATGATGAGGTGTGTCAAAAGGAATCAATCTGAAAGACTTCCCAATGGCTCAAGCTGGAAAACTGTGAGCAACATAATAAATAATGGTAGCATTGGATCATTACACAGAGAATCAAATAAATATCCATGAGTCTATACTGACATAAAATAGATTAAATAAGAAAGGAAGAAAGAAAGAGGAGTAAAAAAGAAAGAGAGAAAGAAAGGAAGAAGGAAGAGAGAGGGAGGGAGGGAAACTTCCTCCCAGAATTCCAAATAATAAACGCGGCTGGATAGCATGAAATAGAAAATTGCCACTAGAACACCACAGTAATAATTATTGTGGGTAAGGCTGACTGATGAATGCAAAAACTGTAGGTGAAACTTAAAGAAGAAACAGTACATTTGCAGAGCCTCAAATCATCTGCCTCCAAATACTTTACTTTTTTCTGTTAATTTATTTAAAAGACCTATGACTATTTAAAACAAAAATTATAACATTATATTGTGGGATTTATAACATGGGAAGATGTAAAATTTATGACAACAATAGCACAAAGGACAGACAGAGGTAAATTGACCCGTTCTGTAGCAAGTCTTCCATATTTTACATTGATTAAACTGGTGCATTATTAAGTCTAGGTAGGCTGTGATCTGTTAAAGATGCATATTGTAATCTGGACCAACCACTAAAAAATGCAAAGGTGTGCCTCTTAAATGCTAATAAAGGAATTAAATAGCATACAAAAAGGATTTGTACAAGAATGTTCACAGGAGATGACCTGCACATCCCCAGGAGGAAGATGAGTGTACTGCGGGGCATCCACAGAGCAGAACGCCCACAACCGTGCCGAGGAACAAACGCTGACACACACATGCTGGGTGAGTCTCATCAACCTCGTACCAAGGGAGGCAAGCTGAACAGAAAACAATACACGTGGGATGATTTCAGCCAAGATGAACCTAAGGTGAAAAAACCAGAACAGGAGTTGCCTCGGGGGAAGGAAAAATTTCCTAGGAAGGAACAGGAAGTGGTTTTCTGGGGGTGATGGAAATATCCTATTCTTAAAGGGGTGAAGGTTATATGGGCATGTTTATTTGCCAAAAATGTACGGTTGAGATTTGTGCCTTTCAGTGTGTGTACCTCTTACCCCACCGCCACACCCAAAGGACTAAAAGAATAATAAAATGAGGTGGAATGGGATGGTGTGTGGATGAAACAAAAATGGCAAACGATTAGTAGTTGTTGAAGCTGGGTGACGGGCCTTCTTGTGTTATTTTGTTTATTTTGTATATTGTTTAAATTGTTCTGCAATAAAACACTTATATAAGAAGACAAACTTGATAAACAGTGTTCGCTGGTAAGATGTCAGTTACCTTTGGGGAGGAAGGGGGGAGAAAGGGATTGTTGAGGCCTGAGTGAAGCTGGTGCTAGTTCTTGGTCACACAAGTGTGTTCACATTGTAATAATTTTTTGAGGTTTATATGGATGACTTCTGCATATATTTCTGTACGTGTTATACATCAATAAATATTTTAAATCCTGCATATTTGTGCAAAGGTACTAACTCAATATCTCAGAATAACAGCAATGTTTTGTTTGAAAGTGGAACACGTTCACTCATGACATCATCAGATGGATTTTAATACTCCCAATTATCTATTAATGCCCTCACCCTTGCGTGGCCTGCCTGGGTTGTTCCATTTATGCCTCAATTTGGCAAGTGGAATGGCTTTGAGTTTTTATGATGAGTATGGGCCCTTCTGGTGGGTGGGTTCCAAGGGGAGGCTCTCTGCAGCGACCCTGACACGGGGTCCTGAGGGAGGATCATGGCAGGCTGGAGGAATGGAGGGGATGGTAGGACAGGGGGCCTTAAAAGGCAAAATCCAGGATCCCATGCACCCAGTATTTCCATTTTAGATATTGAATTTACGTTTCAAATACTGGCCAGGGAGCTTCCACCAGGGCTGCAAGCATCCTCAGCAACAACCAGGCAGGTGAGCCCCACTCCAACCTGAGTACTGGCCTCAAAGGATGCAGCCCAACCACACTGCACATACTCTGGGGGATGCGCAGGGCATGGACAGTTGGCGTGGTATAGAGAAGAGGCGGGGTAGAAGGTGGGGTGTAGAAGCAGAGGGGCGTGGGCCATGGGTGGAGGGACAGTAGGGAGTTGGGTCCCCTAGCTGTGCATGCTGGGAGCATTTGTCTCTTAACCATTCCTGGCTGGGAACTTGCAGGACTGCAGGACTACAACTCCCAGGATGCTCGGGGCACGGGGTGGTGCCTAGCCCTGGGAGGAGGAGCAGGGCGGTGAAGGCTCTGCCGAGGGCCAAACCGCCATTGACTCAGGACTCTGGTCCTGCACCCGCTCCACGTGGACTGAGTCGCAGAGGGATGTGACGGGACTAGAGGTACCAGGGAGTTAGGAGGGTGTGGCGGCTTCATGGGCAGCCGAGGGCCTGCAGCGTACAACTGCATTTGTCCAAAACTGAAGCCAGACTCTGGCCTCTTCCCCACCGCCTCCCTCCGTTGCTTGATTCCTCCTCCCACCTGCATGCCTGTGGGTCACTCCACAGCCTCCTACCTAGTCCAGGGCCAGGTGCTTCTCCAAACTGCTTATGGGAACTGGTTTGACATCCCAGAAACTTTCCACTTTGCCTGCTGCCCTCTGCCTTCTCCAGCAAAAGTGCCATCATTTCATCAGCTTTTGGGAGACATTCGCCCTTGTGGCCCCTCTTGGAAGCACAACTTAAGAGCTTTGCAGGGTGGTAACATTGGTTGTTGCTTGCCTTTTTCGCAGATGTGGAAGTTGAGGCATCTATGAGGCTAATCAGTGGTTTCCCCAGGATCCGCTAAAAGCAGAGGAGAAGAACCCAATTCCCAGGCAAGTATCTAGTAGGCCATTTTCAGTAACCCATTCCTGTGCAGAGGCCTCTGAAACAGCATCCTTAAGATGAGAATAGCTTAAGCATTTTGCCCTTTAGATTGATAGCCTAATGTCAGCTCAGGCCTGAGTGGCCAGTCTCTTAGGGACCTGGGTGGGGACTCTGATCCCTCAGGAAGAGATCGGTGGTCCAGCTTTGGGAGAGGCATGTTCATGGTAGACAGCACTTGGGCAGCATTTGAAACCCGTCAGCTTTAACATCTCTGCTTTGGATTCCGGCAAGGTTCCTGGATAAACACGCCTAGGGATAGTCAGATGTACCGTATTCTTTAAAAATTGATTAGAGTAGTGAAAAGAACAGAACATAAAGTATCCTGCTTATTTGCAAAAGATAAGATGCAAGCAAGACCTTCCTCTTAATTTTTTTCTGCTCATTCTCTTGGCTGCACTGTAAGCTTGAATGCACAAACAAAAAACTTGAATTGCCATATTCTCTTTTCCTGAGATTGGTAAATTAACTTAAAAGTCTTATTGAAACCTGTGGAGGAATGATTAGCAGCTCTCATGATTCTTATGTCATCCTTAAAAATCTGGTCGTTGATCTAAATGAAAAAAAGTCCTTGTTTATATTACACATCCCAATAGGTTACATTTCTGATACCTGAATGTGGGATATTATCAAACAACTGGAAAATCTGGTCATGGAAACTGGACCCTGTCATTTTGTCAAGAATTTGCCTCTTTATTAATTAATGACACATGAATTCTTTAACATTTTTATAAAGAGTGAATGAGAAACTCTGTAGTGTCTCTGAATGTGGCTTGACGGGGAAGTCTTGCTAGACCACATCCTCAGGTACTTCTCTCGTGTTCAATAGGCTCAGGTGATGGTTGGGGTGGTCAGGTCCAGCGCCAATCCCCCAGCCCCCAGTGTTCCATCCTACTCTGGCCTGTGACCTCTTCAGGGGGTTCTGATGACACTCGTCCACAAGTGTTGGAAGGAGACATTGTAACATGAGGATATTCCTCATCTTGAAACAAGAATTAATGGAGAGGAAAGTCTAGGGGTCTTTGTGCTCCGATGCACTGCTGTTGGGGTGTGGCTGCAGTGACCACTGTGCTCCCAGCAGTCCCCACAATGGCTGTCTCAGACATTTGATCTCCTGGCGCAACCACAGCAGCTGTTGAGAGAGCTGGGCGGTAGTCGTTGTCTAGTGTCTTCCATCAGATTTTGTGGCTCTGACCCTCCTCTGCTCACCCCCTTCTCATTCCTAACTGCTGCGTTGATTGCTTTGTAGT